>NC_053489.1:240479730-240814730 GCF_905171775.1 Rana temporaria | reverse complement strand
GCATTGCCTAGCTTGGTGATCAAGAGGCTGGACCAGTGGGTGTAAACTCACAAGCTTTAGTAGAAGATTTAGTTCTGGATCACTGGTTTCCTGGACTTTTTTGGTCCTGTCTTCCTTCCCAGTTCATATAAAAACATATATAGGGGGAAGGCTGGGCTTGGGGAGAGCTTCTGTTTGCGATCGCATTGGACCTGGAGTGTCCGTGTTATCTGGAAGGGTGTAGCCTTGATCTGACATCCCAAAAGAGCTCACCAGTCATGGACACTACCTAAATGGACCCACACTTTTACAGGTATGCCTGGGCAGCAACAGCCACAGAATAGTCAGTTAGGAATTGGACTGAGATGTAATGTTCTCAAGTGTTCAGTAAAACTTGATAACCTTTACAAGCCTGGTCTGAAGTTATTTAAAGGGGTGCATGGTGGTAAGTGGCATATAAAAGGAGCAGGGCCTGTAAAGCACACATGGGGTATGAAGGCAAGGCCACTACAAAGGATTAACTCGGGTAGAAGAGTCAGAGTAGGAGAGCAGTTCCCACGGATAACCATGAACTGGTGGGAATGTATAGCAGCTGGTCAATAAGCGTGGTACCTGGTGTAGCTGACAGGTCCTCTGGTATCAAGGGGGTTGGTGCTCTGGCTCCCTCCCTATCGGTCAGGTCCCTTAAAGTATCTGGGACCAAACTCACGGTACAGAGACACCATATACCTAGCTGCATGGGAGAGCTGAAGGAGTTAAGTAAGTGCACACATAAGGTACAGTTTATGTGCAAAGGGACAGCGTTGCTTTGGACTGGTAGAGAGAGCATGGACTCAGTGTCTCTTATAAATGAACTATACAATGGGGAAAGTGTGCCGTGACTTGGGACTTGAAACTCTGTGTTACATCAGTGCACATGGTGTATGGCTCATCTCTAAGCCATAATGTTGACTTTCAAATGAACGTGGATCTGCCTGGTCCCGGGCATTAAAGGGGCTGTAAAGGTTTATGTTTTTTCACCTATGCATTAAAATGAAAAATTTATGAAACGGGAGCGTGCCCGCAAGGTGACCCCCTCGGGAGTGAGCTTCCCAGAGGGGGTTAACTATTGCAGGGAGGAGACGCGAGAGCTGTCGTGGGACCCCAGAACAGCAGGATCGGGCCACTCTGTGCAAAACGAACTGCACAGTGGTGGTAAGTATGATATGTTTGTTATTTAAAAACAAAAAATTAAACTTTACAACCACTTTATTGATGAGCACGTAGATGAGAGGAGAGGTACACCCCCCCACATGTGTGCAAGGGCAGGGTGGCCCCGCCCACATGCTGTATGGAAAGATTACAGCAAAGGGGGATTAATAGCATTAAAGGGCTGTCACAGGCTCTTGTCAAGAGTGCCCAGTTACTCAATTCATAGTAGCCGTTACTACAGCCTCCCATGAATGAAATAGGTTCTATGAATGGAGGACGAGCAGATGACTGACAGTTTTCTGTTTCTTCTAAATCTTATAAGCTGACAACCACTGGTCTATCTTTTTGATCACCAAGCAAGGCAATTCATGATATGTATTTTTTCTTGGCCTGGAGGGTGATTGGGTCTGGAGTTTTCTGTACTAATGATCTTTGCAAACCATAACCATAGTCTTCTCCTTCATTGGTCTTCTTCCAGGTAAGTTTCCTTTGCCAGTCAATAGTCTCCTTTCTGCCATTATTTACTTCTTTCTTATACTGTAACTGTCGAGGGCTACTTGTTTGCATCCAGGGCAAACCACACAGAGGAATTTCTGTCCTGTGAAGTAAAATACTATTGTGTTGGTCAGAACTAGCGGACTCAAAATTCCATTTGAAGTACTAGGAATGGATATATGCTTCATTAAATACATAATTGATGGACATTAAGGATAAACCATAGAACTCTCACAAAATATACTCCTCTCTAAATTTAAACAACCAACCAATCAATGTTATGTGGCCTCTAAATACTCCTTTTTACAGTTGTGTGCCACTAGGTTCCAGTAAAATTTTCCCTCCAAGGAAATTTTCTTCAGAAGCTTATCCTATGTAGCTTGATCTGTCAGGTTAAGGGCCCTTTCACACGTACGGACCGTATGTCCGCATTTTCTTCCGTCCGTTGCGGATGAAAACGGGACATACATGGGTCCCTATGTGATTACGGGTGTCAGCGGAAGACCGTCTTTCCTCCGCTCTCCCCTATGGGGAATCGGATGAACACGGACCGTATGTCCGTGTTCATCCGATCCGATCCGGCAGACGGAAGAAAAATAGGGTTTTCTTCCGTCCGAAAATGCGGATCTTTGCGGAGGCGGACAAATTACGGTTGTCAGCAGATGGTCATCCACTGACACCCGTAATCACATAGGGACCCATGTATGTCCCGTTTTCATCCGCAACGGACGGATGAAAATGCGGACATACGGTCCGTACGTGTGAAAGGGCCCTATTTTTTTTCCATCTGCCGGATCGGATCGGATGAACACGGACATACGGTTCGTGTTCATCCGATTCCCCATAGGGGAGAGCAGAGGAAAGACAGGGCGGTCCCTGCACAGTGTGCGGGGACCGCCCTGTCAGCTGCCAGCTCAGCGGGGTTTTTACGGAGGATCCCCGCTGAGCTGTACGGACACACGGAGGTGGATCATTACTGATCCGCCCCGTGTGAAAGGGCCAAAAATGATAAATGCTGCCAGCTCCATGCAAAGCAAGATTGAAATAGTCAATTTTAGGTAAACTCTTCCAACATTGAGCCAAATGTAAAAATCACTACCGAGCCTCACATTACAATGAAACTATTTCTAGCTGTACAGCTGTACAGTGACTTGATTGTAAGATTCTGTGAGCCCCCTTGGCAGATTATATAAACTTGAGATAACATCACTTAAGGTGGGGCTGATCCAGATACTTTGGAAAGCTTGTGTAGATAGGTAATTGTGGTTGAAACTGAACTCCCCTTTTGCAAACTTCTCACTGACACCTTTACCTGACAGCAGTGCCATCTTAAGAGCATTATAGGCCCCCGGGCAATACAGTGCACTGGGGCCCTGTCTACACAATCACACACGAGAATTAAAATGCAAATTATCAATAAGGCGATATTTATTGGTACTTCCAACAAAATCAGTGTTTAAACATTAACACAACGTTTGGTCAATATAACACAAGCTTGAAAAGCAAGAATTGAAAAAAAAAAATTACAGATTGAAATGGGACAGTGGCTGCGTTTGATGACACAGTGGCTGCGTTTGAAGGGCACAGTGGCTGCATTTAATTGGCACAGTGGCTGCGTTTGAATGGCATAGTGGCTGTTTGAATGGCACAGTGGCTGTGTTTGAATGGAATAGTGACTGTGTTGGAAAGGCACAGTGGCTGTGTTTGAATGGCACAGTGGCTGTGTTTGAATGGCACAGCAAATTACTTACAGGGTGAGGCAGAGGGTCAGGTCAGGTGCAGTGCAGTCACTCACTCTCACAGCAAGGCAAGCTCAGGACAGGCTCAGCTCAGTCAGGCAGCTCTTCTCAGAAGTGCTCCGCTGTCTGCTCGCTCGCTCCCCTCCCTCTGAGGCACGCTGAGTCTGAAGATGGCAGAGGTGGGTGGAGCTAATTTTCCAGCCACGGAGGCGGCGCGCTCTGAATCCTGGGGTGGCCACGACATGCTCTGAATGCTGGGGCAGCCGCGGCACGCTCTGAATGCTGGGGCGGGCATGGCCTCTGACTTCACTGGTTGTTAGGCGCCGGGCAGCCGGTGATTCTAGCAACCAGTGCAGTCGAGTGAGCGGCGTGCGGCGTGCCACAGCTTTGGCGCCCCTTCTCTTAGACCCCCAGGCAAGTGGGGCCACCGGGCAAGTGGGGCCCCGGTCAACTTCTCAGCGTGCCCATGCAAAAAGATGGCCCTGCCTGCCAGAAGACCTCTTCTTAGCCCAGACTTAGCCCAAAAAGCATATATTGACTCATTACATCACCAGTACAAGACTGTCCCTAAACATATGCCTGATGCAATACTCCATGGTAAAAAAAGGTAAAAAAAGAAGCTGACCTGTGAGTATGGGGTTTTCCTGTACAAGACCTCCCATAATTTGTTTATCAGAAACACCCACTACTGCACAAGTCTGCTCTCACTCGGAGGATCACCAGGAGAAATCAATTGTCATTTGCCCTCTGTTCTGCTTGCAGTGAGGTTTGAAGCACCTGCTGCCAGAGGAAGGTTAGGTAGTCCAGCCAGCGATATTCCAGCCTCCTACATCCAGCCGGACATCCAGCAGGACTCTGCACCCCCAGCCCCGACTTCTAACTCTCACTCCTAGGGCCAGACAGGCAGGGGTCTCCTCAGTCAGCATCCAGGACAGCTACTCTTCCTCCACCTTTGGCCTCCCTCTTTCCTCCCCAACATCATCAAGGTAAGGCCTTTTTTTCGTTCAGGCCTATCCACCTCCCCTTGGGCTAATTTGCGACGATTCTTTTCAAGATAAGCCGCGGCTGTGGCCCAACAAAGGGGATAACGGATAGATCTTCTATCCCCCACACTCCCAGCTGCGATCGGGGCATCCCCGCTGCCTCCATTCCTCAATCCCACCTCGGCCTGAACAATTCCGCAGCAAGCTCTCGGCGACCGCATTTAGAAAAAGTCCACGGCTTCAGCCGCGGCCTAGCGTTGCGCCACGCTTGCTCCTCACAAACCCCCTTAAACTTCACTAAACCACCCCTGCCCCTGGAGGATCTCTACCATCGCCCCTTGATGCCCCAGAGCCCCCTCCTCCCTACAACCGGGCCTCACCCAGCTGCACAGCCCCAGCTCGGGCCTAGTCCCGGTCGGTGGCCATCTTGCTACACCCCAGCAACTGTGATATTGCTGGGACATAGCCCCACTCCCCTTCCCTAAAGCTGAGATTTGGCTCCCACCCCCACATCCTCAGGTCCAACAGCTCCAATTCCAGGGTCCGCCAACACTTAGTGTTTGATCCAGGGCTCCCCCGATCGCCCTTGTGGGATCAGGAAGGAATTTTTTTCCCCCGGTCACGGCAGATTGGCATAGCACGGCCAGGGTTTTTTCGCCTTCCTCTGGATCAAACTGGGAGGAAGATTTGCCGAGTGGGGAACCCACTTGCAAATCGCCCTTCCCATCATCATTGACTTCCTCCCCAATCAATTATCACTTTCTTCGGCGATTTCTTTTCTGCGATTATGTCTAATCTGAGATACTCTGCAGAAATCATTTGGGGTCTAAAGCCATTCGCCTCAATATTACCAGCCGTCACCAAAAAAGCTCTAAGGAATGAGCAACTGTTAAGAATCAATCGACGATCGACAGTCAAAAATTACACGCATTTACCCCAACCTAAGCACATATAATGCGCTTTGGTCAATACAAGGTCGGCAGTAAAACACTGACAAGAAATCCATGATTTCATTCTACAAAACGATTTAGACTGCCTTTTTATCACAGAAAGCTGGCTCACAGCCGACTGTAACACCATTCTAGGAGAATTGGTGCCAGAGAATTATCGCATTCTAACAGAAAACAGAGTGGGGCAAAGAGGAGGAGGCCTGGCGGTGATCCACAAGACTCACCTCTCGATCACTAAACCAGGCCTTCAGTACTCACTTCCATTTATGGAAACCCTCACTCTGCAACTGCAAACAAATCCCCAGGACACTGTTCACATACTCCTGTGCTATTGACCACCGGGTCCAAAAACGCACCTGCTCATGTCATTGACATTCATCTCCACCTATACCCTAAACACCAAAATCTCCTGCTGCTCGGGGGTTTTAACCTCTGGGCCAACTCCTCACAGGACCCCGTCACCGACGCCTGCATTGACCACTTGGAAGGATTAGGTCTGCAGCAACTAGTATGTGGGCCCACACATGCTTCAGATCACACGCTCGATCTCATTTTCAGACAAGATCTGTAAATCAATATTCTGGAAAATGAGCCGCAACCATGGACTGATCACCATGCCATTAAATTCACAATCAACATAAACGCCCCCTCAAAAAAAACTGTAAAACCGGTGACAACACACTGGACTAGATATCAGAATAAGCTCCACTCGGAACTCTTCAAAACTACATTAGGGAACAAAATAAAAACAATCCAACTGCATCAAACAGCCAAAGAAACTATTGATGCTATAAACAAGGCTCTGCTCTTCTCTGTTAAAAAAAAAACAAGGCTCTGCTACAGTCAGTCGACTTAGTAGCGCCAAAACGCACAACGTGCATCCGGAAAAACAACTCCAGCTGGTTTAACAAACAGCTGTCGTTGCTAAAGCAAGAGCGCAGATGAGCTGAAGCAGCCTGCAAAAGAAGCTCTTCAGAGGAAAACCACACCATTTATAAGATAATAACCAAAAAATACCATAAAGAAATCTTTATTGCCAAAAAAAAACATTTTTCCAATATTATCACCAATGCCATAAACCGCCCCCATGAACTCTTCAATCTAGTTACCAAGACCATGAACCCAGTCTGTCTAGAAGCCCCTAATTCTGATTCACAAGAATTTTGCAACGAATTATCAAATTATTTCATCAACAAAATTAAAAGAATCCGTGAAAGTATTCAGCAAAATTCAACCTCCATCTACCCCCCCCCCTAAATCACAAACCTAATACCCACATAATTCCGCCACAATCACCTAACTTCACTCTAAAACCCATTTCCATCGATGCCACTAAAAATATCATCAGGACTCTGAGAAATAGCACAGCGCCTAATGATATCATCCCCACTAAACTGCTGAAAGAATGTGCCGATATTTTGGCTCCAGCTATCATGCAGCTCATAAACCAGTCATTCAAGGAGGGCGTGGTGCCACCCTTGCTGAAACAAGGTATAATCAAACCAATTCTAAAAAAAACACCCTCAACCCCAAAGACCCTAACCACCATCGCCCCATAACAGGCCTGAATGTCTTCTCCAAGGTAATGGGGAAAGAAATTGTACAACAGCTACAACATCACTTAGACACCCATAAATTACTTGACCCATTCCAGTCAGGTTTCCGTCCGGGTCACGGGACAGAAACAGCACTGCTCAAAATATGGGATGACGCTCTAGAGGCCGCAGACGAAGGCGAATCTTGTCTTCTAGTACTGCTGGACCTAAGAGCAGCTTTTGATACGGTAGACCACAAATTATTGCTGACATGGCTAGTCGAAGTAGCCGGAGTTGCGGAATGTGATTTATCGTGGTTCTCCTCCTTCTTGGAAAACCGATCACAAATAGTGAAACTGGGCCCTTTCACTTCTGAAAAACGCATGGTGTCATGCGGAGTCCCCCAGGGATCCCCTCTGTTGCCTGTCCTTTTCAATATCTATCTCCGTCCCTCTTTTTGAAATCATCAGCAACCAGAAGTTACTTTACCACTCTTATGCAGATGACACACAACTATATTTTCGCATCTGCAACAAAAAGGATCATTATCTCGGACTAGAGAAATGCCTTACTTTAATAGAAAAGTGGATGACAAAGAGTTACCTTAAACTCAATGGCTCAAAAACAGAACTTCTCCTGTTTCAGGCCAATCGGAAGATTCATCCCGCAACAACATGGACGCCCCCGCCCATTCTGGGTCAATCCATCACCCCCAGCACCAAAGTCAAAAGTCTCGGAGTCATCTTCGACACCTACATGACAATGGATGCACAAATAGGGTCAGTAGTCAGCGGATCGCACCATCTGCTGCGCCTTCTCCATATACTCACTCCCTTTATCCCAAAAAAAGACATAGCAGTCGTGGTGGGACACTTATCAACTCCAGGCTTGACTATGCAAATGCCCTCTACCTTGGACTCCCAAAATACCAAATCACTCGTCAGCAAGTCGTTCAAAATACGGCCGCTCGACTTGTGACTGGGAAAAAAACATGGGAATCAATCTCACCTTCGTTGAGATCCCTTCATTGGTTGTCCGTAAAAGACAGAATCACTTTCAAAGCACTCTGTCTAACGCATAAGTTTATTCTGGGAAATGCCCCCCAATATCTATGCGAGAAACTAAAAGCTCACAACACCAATCGCATTCTGCTCTCCACCGACCAAAATCTACTCCAGATACCCAAAGCCAGATACAAGTCCAAAGAAGAACGAAGATTTGCGGTCCAAGGACCCAGACTATGGAACGCTCTACCAACCATCATCCGATTGGAGGTAAACCACCTGGCCTTCAGGAGAAAAATCAAGACCCATCTCTTTTGAGGGCCCAGGGAATGGATACCAAGCGCCCAGAGGCGATTCAGTTTGCATGTGTTGCGCTATATAAGTTTCTCACTCACTCACTCACTCAATGTTACTCATCATCGAGATATATATTTCTAATTGACATCTCATTCTGTAGCAAAGACTCTCGAAACGCATCGAGTAATATGATGTCTGTGTATTATTTTATATCAACAGTTGTAACTTATGTGTATGTTTCCTAGCATTTTTGTTAGCATTAGACTCCAATAGGTTTGACACCCATGTCCATGTGTTTTACATACGATTAATGTTTTAACCTCAATAAATCTATTAACCATATGTATTCTACATACTCTCATTGGCCTCCTCGTGCTCACCTCATTTAAAGTCCCATGGGCGAAATTTTGCTTTGCAACACTCCAGTGCATGTTATTAATTTGGGATTTTCCTAAAAGAGTACTGACAGGTCTTTACCCAACTCAGTCTTTTCAAAAAATGTAATTTAGCCCTGGCTGAACACCAGGCAAGTTCAATGTAACAATTCTGGCTCAAACACAGACAAAACACTGACTGCTAGCAGCAAAACCGAACAACAAACTATACACTACACATCAAAATAACCAATCAAAATGGAACCGAGAAGGCAGGTTACACCAGAAACAGCCTGAAAATCAAGTGGAAGTTCAGCCTAAAACTAAAATCTACTTGCAGCCACATTCTAAAACAAACATATCTTACCCTGTAAGGCAAAAATCGCTATACATATCTTTTCTGAAGCCAATCCGACCCAGTCTCCAACGGCGGAAGCTCTGTGCAGAAGACAGCAAACAATGGCTGGGAAATGCCTGGGAAGTGACATCACCCATAGAGTTACTATGACACTTGAGAAAGAAGCGCGCGTGCTCTGTACGAAACACGTTGTGGTTCTCACCCCTAGCTGATTCCATCAGGCATAACAAGAAAAAAAGTGTAGCGCTACTAATAAGTGCAAAATTATGAACAGATAAGACCCTCATATATGAAGGACAGGTGATATAAGTCCACAGAGAAAACAAGGTGCTTAAACTTGATAACAATAAAACATAATATTGAAATGATTAAAGTCCAGTATTAAATACAATAGTAATGTCCCAATAAAAAGTGACTGAGTACTGAGAAGAAGGTGTAGTAGATAATAGACAGGAGGACCACCACCAAAATGAATCGGAGGCTTACCAGATGATGTGAACCTAAATAGGCTTATACCTAATAGGTCACAAAGGCTTAAAGGTAGCGATGTCCTAGCTTCAGGGTGACTTCAGCAAAACAGGAGGATGATTTCCAATTGATGTTTTGCTGAAGTCACCCTGAAGCTAGGACATCGCTACCTTTAAGCCTTTGTGACCTATTAGGTATAAGCCTATTTAGGTTCACATCATCTGGTAAGCCTCCGATTCATTTTGGTGGTGGTCCTCCTGTCTATTATCTACTACACCTTCTTCTCAGTACTCAGTCACTTTTTATTGGGACATTACTATTGTATTTAATACTGGACTTTAATCATTTCAATATTATGTTTTATTGTTATCAAGTTTAAGCACCTTGTTTTCTCTGTGGACTTATATCACCTGTCCTTCATATATGAGGGTCTTATCTGTTCATAATTTTGCACTTATTAGTAGCGCTACAATTTTTTTCTTGTTTTGCTGTTTTTTTCAGAATTTGATCTAATTCTGTAGTGTTGGCTGCCACTTCTATACTTTTATTGGTAGCGCGGTGATTGATATACTTTTAGTATATTGTATTTTTCCATTGATTCCATCAGGCATACCTGGAAGAATACAGATCTTGCTGGATTCCTTCCTGCTTCACCACAGTCAGCGGGTAATTCTCTTACCTTCTTACCTAGGAACCTACCTTCCCCTTTGGTTTCAGCCCTAGATGAGCCTACCTTCCCTTAGTGCTTTAAACCACATGTTATTGTATATTAAACCACATGTTATTGTATATTGAACATTGCCCTCAGAGGTGCTTTTCTGTGTTTTTTTCTTATAGAGTTACTATGGGGCTTCCGTTGAGCTGCCTCTTCTGCACACTGCCACAAGCAGAAGTCTCCGCTAACAGCTCAGGGACCAGACCGGAGTGGCTTTAGAAAAGGTATGTATAACGTTATTTTGCTTTAGAGGGTTAGATAGGTCTTAAGCCTCGTACACACGATCAGACCTCAAACAAACTTTTCCTTTGTTTTTTGTCCGAAGGGAGTTGGCCGGGCACAACCATAGCATACACACGCTCGGACTTTTCTGCAAACTTTCCTAAAACTTTCCCAACATCACATGGTTTTTCTGCTATTTACCGCCACCCTTTGGTCAACTTCTGCTATTGTTGGTTGATTTTAACATTGGTTCTGAGCATGCGTATTTGTACTTTGTACAAAAGTGCGATTGCTTGCTGTACACACGGTCGGACTAGGCGCCATCGGACTCTTGTTGCCGAAAAGTTTGTCCGTTTGCAGAGCGAACTTTTTGTCCAATGAAAACTGAAAAAGTTTGTCCGATGGAGCGTACACAAGGTCGGATTTTTTTGAAAACTTGCTAATTTTGAAGTTTGTTGGCAAAAAGTCTGACCGTGTGTACGGGCCTTTAAGCCTCATACACACGATCAGACTTCCTTTTGACTTTTCTGTGGATTTTTCTCTGAAGGGCGTTGTCCGTGAACTTGGTATGCATACACAAGGCAGGACTTTTTCAGCCAACATTCACCAAATCACGTGGTTTTACTGCTCTTTACCGCCACCCTTTGGGCAACTTCTGCTATTGTTGTCTGATCTTTAGCATTGGTTCTGAGCATGCGTGTTTGTACTTTGGACTTTAGTCCGATGGACTTGTGTACACACAATCGGATGTGCTTCATCGGACATTTGCTGCCGGAAAGATTGTTCTCACAGTGAACATTTGTCAGATGAAAAAGCGAAAAGGTTTGTCTGATGGAGCATACACACGGTCGGATTGCCTGCAAAAACAGGTCCTGTCGGTGGTTTGTTGTCAAAAAGTCCGATCGTGTGTACGGTCTTAAGAATGTGGCTGTAAGTAGATTTAGAGATTTTACTTTAAAGGCTGAACTTTTACTTTAAAATAATCTTTACAGACCACAGTCTTTGAACTGTAAATAAGCACATATGAGGCATGTTAACCTGCTGCTGAGGTTGTCTGCTACAGAAAGTAAGTAAGTCTCACTAACCACTGTACCTGTCTGCCACTTAGTACTTAGGCAACATGCCCAAAGTGGGCTCAGAAAATACTCTATTCTGAATTGATTGTATAGATTATGTGAGATTAAAGTGTGACAGATCACAGTCAAATACATATTTAGCCATGACATACTTAAATATGTATGTGGTTTGTCCCAAAACAAACACATTCTTTGGTTCTTCTGCACATCTCATCACTTCTCTACTGGGATTTCCACATCCCCACCAGCTCTTGGTCATAATAATCACTTTTAAGCTGTAGAAGAATTATAATTTGTTTTTAAACCTAAACATGTATATGTTCCCCAGTTAACTGGTAAATTACCTAGCTTAGCATGGTGCTGCAATCTAAGCATAGGCTTTTTTTTCATACCACTACAAGAGCCAAAGTGGCCATTATGGAGCCTATTGGCAAGGAAGATCGCACACAAATCTTCTCTATGAGCTGTTCAAAGACAACATGTTTTATTTCATAATACAAGATGTGTTTGAATATGAAATCTGGATACACCTAACCTCATCACTCCTGGGGGCCGCCCAGAATGCCATTTAGCAGGTTACCCACCAGGGCTTTGTAACTGAACCTTCATCTGAAAGAAGAGTCATGCCCCCTTGCAGGGGAGTATGGAAATAGAGCTTGGCTCCAGACCTTCTGGTGTAGTAAAGACTGAAGTGCCCGATTATCACATCTGCAAACAAAGGCTTCAAAAGCTACTGCTGCCAAGATGACTGATGGACTAAGTTACAGAAGATCAAAGACCAGCTGTCACTAAAGATTTGACCCAGGTCAAATAGCGAAGATTCGTGGACAAATGCTGCCCCTAGTGGACACTACAGCAGGCTTCCTGGAGGATGGACAGATATTTAGAAGGACTGCCTCTTATCAATTCTCATTTGTTAGAATTCTGAGATAGGCTGGCAATGGGGTTGTGTGGGCGGTGTCTGAATGCAGTTTAAAAGTGCTCCCCGGCTAGAGGAAATCCCTCTTTTTGCCACATGGCTCTCATGCCATCGAGCCCAGCTGAAGATACTGACCAAAGAGGATGACCTTACGTAACGTATCATTGATGTTCTTTTGTTTCATATGATCTGTAATATTTTTGCTTTAGTGCTTTATGTTAGCATTCCTATTTTCTTGGGAAATAAATAAGGCCCTTGTTTATTTAAGCAATGTGTGTATTTTTAATAGCAAACCTTATTATTGTACCATCATCATTAACAATAACAGAGTTTTGATAGACTAGATTTATAGAAATAGATACGTTAATAAACATTTATAACTAATAGGGGAAATCCAATACCCCCTAATATTTATTTTATGAGCTCAGCCACTTTGTCTACCCCACAGAAATCATACATGTAGGGGGGACCCAGCAGCACTTTTCACCACAGGCTACCTGCAGAAAACTACAGAAGGGGTGGAGAAAGGACTAATCACCCTGTACAAGGAGATGGAACAGCACAAACTGGTCTTGATTACATGAAGCTCTTGCACAAAGTAAAAGTTTCACATTGGACTACTGCACAGATATGGAAAATATACAAAGAACATATGTATTTAGACAACATTTTCTTTTCCCAGAGTTCACTTTTAACCCTGAACCTACTGTATATCTAGATGAACATAAGTCAAGGAAAAAAATAGGCAAATAAAATAGTGGGCTAACATGACATTCAGAATTCACATTATTAGGACAGTAATTAAAAATTGCGGATACAGAAACGAGCAAAGTGCTGAAATATTTATTGGGTTAAAGATAGAATTTTAGATTGTATTTAGAAGGACAAAGAGAGCCATTCTGAACATCTACTCTATAGTGATTTGTGTGGTGACTGTGTCTGGTTACAATATTCAGACTCCTACATAAGGTCTGAGGGCAAGAGTCTTCTGAGTGGAAGGCCAATTAGAAGGAAATGAAGGAGAGAAATGGATTAGGCTCTAAATAGCAGCATTTGTGAACAGTTCTTTTTGTTTGTTTTTTCAGTAAAAAATCTTTACAAATAAAAAAAATGTGTAGGGGAATGCTAGCTTGTAGAACAGGTAGGTTTACACATACGTATTGCAAGGGTCAATGAGGCAAAAAATATCTGCCAAATAGCTGCTTAATTTTCTCAGCTAGTTCTAGAATAAAAACCGTAACTTTTTTTAATAGCTTGAATACATTATTGCAGTTAAGGCTAGACATACAAAGATATTTTAGGAAGATATTGCTTTTTACTATAAAGAGTTAAGACTATTATTTAATGATTTGTGAGCAATCCTGCTTATTTTAGTTGCAGATGCATAGGGCCCATAGATTTTGGCCATAGAGCCATGTGTCTCTATTTAGTGGGGCAAACTTTTGGCCAGTTAATATTATTTAGGTTTGTAGATCTTTGTGTTTTTCAAATTTTAAGGTAAGAATTTTACCAGAGGTATCTGTATTGCTTGTCTATGCCCTGCTTTTTATTTTAAGAAAAAAAGTTTTCCAGAGACCAGTTTGTATAAAATCCACCTGACCACTATCTAAAGTGGATAGAAGAAATACTGTCTGAATATGATCATATAAACTAACAAAAGAACTAACTGTTATATAACCTCATATGTGAATTCAACCATGCGTGAAAGCAGGGAGGGAGAGAGGGTTAGATGGAGGAAAAACGAATAAGTTATGACATGTTAATAAGCGCTGATTCTAATGAATTTCAGCTTTAACAACCTGTGATGAAAAAACCTTTAATAAATAGAAGTAGGTAGACAGTAGTACCTGTAACCCAAATAAAATGAGTGATCATGTGCAATCGATCATACTTGTCTGGCTTTTAATTTCCAGATCACTTCTTGGGTATACTGATTGTACAAATTACCAAAAATTACCCATGTAGAATGCCTTTATTATGCCTCTAGCCATGCCATTATTATCAATTATCTTATTTAAGGTTTAGTATACGGTTATTGAAGCAAAATATTTAAAATAGCAAAAAATGCATCATAATGAAAATGAGTGAACATATTTAAATAATTGAAGTGCATAAATACATACTGTAAATCAATAATTATCTGCCTGCCCTTACATAAGCACTTAGGAGAGGGAGTTACTAAAAGACAAAGTTTAACCAAGCAATGCCCACATCCATTTTTCCAAACAAACTGAGGTAACTTAGAGACCAGAAACTGGAGACAATCCTTTGAAAATCAAACAGTTTTAAGAGGCCCACCTACATTAATGTTATCATTACAGGGACTGAGTGGTAGACATGGATTGCAGAAGGCCCTATGAAAAAAAAGTTTAGATTGTGTAATCCTTCTTTGAAACTGGCCAGGGTGTACCTCCAAAGGGAATATATGGACAACCCACAGTATAGTACAACTGCATGTGCTGATGAAGAACTCTCCATTTATTCTTTGTTCCGGGGTATGTGTCGCTTTAGGGCCCTTGTAGACATGACTAGTAATGCTAGTATAAATTTATGTGACATTACCAGTAGCATAACTGTCCCAGTTTGGTAAAGTTGGACCACACTTTACCAAGCTGCTTTGATGTAGTAAAGTGAACTGAAACTATTGTGGTTAAAATGTCCTTTTCTATGGGATAGTCGAGAAAAGTTTATAAAGTAAGTCCAATGCATTATATTTCTGACGAACATCTCATGAAGGTTTTGCAATATTGTTGAAGAAAGCCTCATGCCGCGTACACACGATCATTTTTCGGGGTTGTAAAAAACAACGTTTTTTTATGTCATTAAAAACGACCGTGTATGGGCTTCAGAGGATTTTTTCGGGTTCTGAAAATCGGCCACATTTTTTTTCAAACATGCTCTATTTTTTCACAACGTTTTAAACTTTGTCGTTTTTCGGGTTGTAAAAAATGGTCGTGTGTGGGCTTTAACGACGTGAAAAATCTCTGCATGCTCAAGTTATGAGACAGGAGCGCTCGTTCTGGTAAAACTACCGTTCGTAATGGAGTAAGCACATTCATCACGCTGTAACAGACAGAAAAGCGTGAATCATCTCTTACTAACACAAAATCAGCTAAAGCAGCCCAAAGGGTGGCGCCATCTGAATGGCACTTCCCATTTATAGTGTTGTTGTACGTGTTGTACATCACAGCGCTTTGCTAGAGTATTTTTTTTTTTCACGATCGTGTGTAGGCAAGGCCGTTGTAATGATCAAGTTGAAAAAAAAATTGTTTTTCCTAGAGCCTGAAAAACTTCGTTTTTGACAACCCGAAAAATGATCGTGTGTACGCGGCAATCAGAGCCTGGAAATGTGCCATAAATGGATCTGTAGGTCTGACCCTGAAAAGGCTCTCAGCTCTACAGGTCCTATTATACAACTACCTTTTAAATGTTTGTTAGCTTTCTTGGTATGTGACTATAGAGAACACCAACACCAACATCAGTTTATTTTAGGTGCTCCTATTATGTTTCCCACCTCCCCCCCACTTCCCTTCCTTTGTACTTCCTAAGTAGTTACTGTATATTGTTGAAGGATCAGAGAGTGACAAGGATTATTTGCTACTTTACTTTGTAATGTTCATTTTTAATGTCCTTTTCTAGTTATAGTATACAGTGTATATTGATTTGATGGTTGCCATGTTGTTATGCCCGTAATATTAAAATAATGAACCTGCACCCACACTTTGCAAAATAAAGTATTAACATATTCTGAACAAGCAGTAAACGCACTTTCAAACAATCCCTCATACACCTTTGTAGTTGAAAACATTATGAAGAAATTCATCTTCAAAGTTCACAATGGAGGCACTGCAGATGTTTATAAAACGTTTTTGTTGGGATCTTTGAAGATGATGAGAATTAATTTCTTTATAATACAAGCAGGTAGACAGGTCAATAAGGGCTTGTTAAGACTATGTAAATAACCTATTGTAAGGGTCAGCGTCAGCACAGCCAGCTGCCTTGGGGTGCCGGGTTGGGGGTAAATGCAGAGGAGGGCGGAGTGGTGGGCAGAACCAGGTGAGTTGGGGCGGTCGCGGCCTACTGTCAGTCAGGCTCCAATTAACCACTTCAGTCCCAGACCATTTTGCTGGTCAATGACCGGGCCACTTTTTGCGATTCGGCACTGCGTCGCTTTAACTGACAATTGCGCGGTCGTGCGACGTGGCTTCCAAACAAAATTGGCGTCATTTTTTCCCCACAAATAGAGATTTCCTTTGGTGGTATTTGATCACCTCTGCGGTTTTAATTTTTTGTGCTGTAAACAAAAATAGAGCGACAATTTTGAAAAAAAATGAATATTTTTTACTTTTTGCTGTAATAAATATCCCCCAAAAATATATTAAAAAAAAATGTTTTCCTTAGTTTAGACCGATACATATTCTTCTACATATTTTTCGTAAAAAAAATCGCAATAAGCGTTTACAAAATAGGGGGTAGTTTTAAGGCATTTTTATTAATATTTTTTTTTTACTAGTAATGGCGGCGATCTGCGATTTTTATCGGTACTGCGACCTTATGGCGGACACTTCGGACACTTTTGACACATTTTTGGGACCATTGCCATTTTTATAGCGATCAGTGTTATAAAAATGCATTGATTACTGTAAAAATGTCACAGGCAGGGAAGGGGTTAACACTAGGGGGCGAGGAAGGGGTTAATTATGTTCCCTAGGTGTGTTCTAACTGAAGGGGGGGTGGGACTGACTAGGGGAAATGACAGATCGCTGTTCATACATTGTATGAACATGCGATCAGTCATTTCTCCTCCTGACAGGACCGATGCTGTGTTTTTACACACACAGCTCCTGGTTCTCGCTCTGTAACAAGCGATCGCGGGAGCCCAGCGGTGATCGTGCCCGCCGGGCACGTGTGTCGGCACCAGGGGCGAGCAGGGGGCGCACGCGCGCCCCTAGTGGCTGAAATGCGAAATCACATTATATTACGTAATTTCGCGCAGCCGAGCCAACCTGCCGCTGTAAAACTGCGGCGGCTGGTCGGCTAGTGGTTAAGAAAGGCGGTTTGCGCCCGACTGTGTGGGGTAAGTCAGGCCAGGGGGTGACGGCGGAGGACCTATGGAGGAGAAAGAAGGAGAGGAGGAAGTCAGGGTGGAGGAGCACCCCCTGCTCTGTGCTGCAGTGCCGCCCTGCCAGGGACAAAGCTACCCCTCCTGGCACCAGATACTCTGGAGAAGCTGCTGCAGGACAGGTAAGAGCTGGGAGGACTAGTGCTTCCCAAGGTGTGTGTGATCAGAGTTATACTGCCCCCGTGACACTACCCCCCTACTGTCCTGCTCCCACTGCTCCCCTTTGTGACGCTACTTCCCTCCCGTGACACTGCTCCTCCTGTCTTGCTGCCTCCTCCTGTGATGCTGCCCCTCTCCTGTGATGCTGTCCTTTACTCAAAGAATATAAAGTATGCACATACAGAAAAGTATAGGGCTATAGGGCAAGGGCAACTTTTGTGTTTCCTACCACCTGATACAGTAAAATACTTTTATAAACAATAAATTATTTTCTGCAATATATGCACAAAATATTAGTGGATACTGATATATATTTAATTATATAAGTACCTGAAATAAATAAAAAATAATATATATAGGACCCAGTGAGTTATCTGTCTGCCTTTTTTACTCCCCTGCTGCAGCACTGCAGACTATACCTTGTTTTTTTGCTGTCCTTGGATGTGGGTTTCACAGTTTTGAAGATGGAAGGGTACATTTTGGATGAACTTGATGTACATTTGTCACCTACCAGATACCTATGTACAGTAAAACCTTGGTTTGCGAGCATAATTCGTTACAGAAACATGCTTGTAATCCAAAGCACTTGTATATCAAAGCATTTTTTTACAGGGTATAAAACAGAAGAGAGGCACCTCTAAGGCCTCATACAGACGACCGGACAGCCCGCTGAAAACGGTCTGCCGGACCGTTTTCAGCGGACATGTCCGGCCGGAGATTTCTGTATGATGGTTGTACACACCATCATACAGAAATCCACGCGTACACGATACGCGGTGACGAGGCCGCGCCGTCGCCGCGGCGACGTGCGCGGCCCTGGAAGTTCAATGCTTCCACGCATGCACCGAAGTGATTCGACGGATGGCGGCCGCTCGGACATGTACGGTGAGTCTGTACAGACGACCGAACATGTTCGACGGACAGGATTCCAGCAGACTTGTTTCTTAGCATGCTAAGAAACATTTGTCCACTCGAAAACGGTCGAGTGGACAAATGTCCGCTGGAAACCTGTCCGGTCGGCCGTACACACGACCGAACATGTCTGCTGAAACTGGTCAGCGGACCAGTTTCAGCAGACATGTTCGGTCGTCTGTACGAGGCCTAAGTGTAGCAATAAAGTAGTTGCTAAATGTTGTACCTTCATTAAATGTAACCATATTGCTACACTTAGAGGCTCCTCTCTTCTTTTTCAAACTCAGTTGTGACATGACGCTACTCTTATATTAAGACATCGCTTGTGTATTAAGGCAAAATTTGTTAAAACATTTTGCTCATCTTGCAAAACGCTCTCAAACCAAGTTACTCACAAACCAAGGTTTTACTGTATATGTTTAAAAAATGCTGCTACATTTCATTTTGTACCCAGCCCTTTTTTTTTTTTTTTTTAAGTGTATTTTGTGCGTGTACTCGAGAGAGGAGCCGGACTGCAGGAGTTGGGAGGCCTCCCCCAGAGGCAATCTGCCACCTTTCTCCATGCCCCGGGTGGCAATGGCGGGTGTGTGAGGGGGTCCTCCCACACAGCCCACCCTACCTGCTCCGCTTTGAAGCCCAACGGGGCAGAGGGACTCCCTATAAGGGAGTGAGAGGATTTGCCCGCTCAACCAGCCCCGTTAGTCCTTCGCCTCTCTTTTTTTTAGAGACCGCGTGGTCAAAGTGCGTGCATGTTAACCCAATTTCGAGTGCGTGTAAGTGTGGTGGTTTTTGTGGGAGGGGGTTGGGCGTACTAAGCGCAGGCATACCTCGCATAGCACACCCACCGGGAGCCGGGCTGAGACCACCAAACTCAATTCACATGTAGCCGAGACCGGGATCCGAACCCCTAGCTGCAGAGGTGAATGGCTTTTCAGCGCAGTGCCAATCGCGTTGAGCCACCGCAGCTCCGTCCGTACCCAGCCCTTTTGGCTTCGGATTACATTGATGGAAAAACAAAATATCTGCTTCTGGTTTGACCTCCAACCAAAACAGAAACAATTTAATAAAAAAATTAATCATCAGAAACCCTAACCCTGAACCAGGGAAAATATTTAGAACTGCAACCCTTTATGTTATATTTTGTTCTTTACGTAAAGTGTGCATCTCTGTTTTTAATCAATCAACCATACATTCCTGTGGAATACTGTTGGAGGGCAACATGAATTAATATAATTTCTTGTTTTTTATTACATATCTGTTTTCATTCCCAACTGTCAGCCAAGCTGAGGCTTGCAGTGTCCTGGAGGACAGGATGCCCCCCTCGGTTGGAATGTAGTCAGTTAAACCTCTATATTTACATGATACTAG
Organism: Rana temporaria; assembly: GCF_905171775.1. Taxonomy (NCBI): domain Eukaryota; kingdom Metazoa; phylum Chordata; class Amphibia; order Anura; family Ranidae; genus Rana; species Rana temporaria. The sequence goes on along the minus strand of NC_053489.1, from coordinate 240,794,864 downwards.
CGGCTCCAATCTGTCTGCAAGATCCTTTGATTAGGCCCTCCGCAGACAAGCTTCAAAGGGAAGTGTAACTGCCAACATAAGTAATGGCAATGATCAAAGGCCAGCAAGCTATTGGAGATGATATGGGCAATACTGCCCCCAGAGGCCAAGTATGACAGGACAGTCAGTAATAAGGAGGATTGTCCAGTGAACACTATGATTGGTCCAAAGGCAAATGGGCTGGCAATAGGGGGAGTTTGAATGAGTTATTGAGGTTCTTTAAATAGGACTGTTTGAATCAGAGAGTTCAGCCATAAAGGAGTCTACCTAGAGGACGTGTTAAGTATATATAGTGTTTTTTTATTGTCATAGACTACATAGATATCTACTGTTTCGTTTGTAATTTTCCTATTTTCTTGGGAAATAAATGTAACATTGTTTACTGAGCAAATGTGTCTGTCTTCATAGTTAACATTATAGCATTGGGCCTATCATCCTCTGATGGTAAACTAGCAGTTATAGGGATTATACAAATTAATACAAATATGCAATAACTATATAAGTTACAATAGAGTGTATAGTATTGAAAGTTTTACTTCAATTGGCACCCCAGATGGGACACGAACCCACAATGTCCTCAATTAGCAGCTGACTACATTTTGTCTAAGACAAGAGTTGGTAGGAAGCCATTTTAGCTGCTGGAGTTGTTGTTTTTTATTTTTGTATTCCTTTGGTTGTTTTTCTTTTCATTCAGGTGGAAAAAGTTCCAAAAGGTTTAGACTTTGTCCCCCTGAAAGGGGGATTATTGCATAGATCTCAAAGTACAGAAAATGCATTGTTTTTTTAAATTGCTTAGCTTTTTGCTCAAACCATGGGGATCCATTTTAGAGTGGGTTCATCCTAAAGCAATCATGGTTGTTTTGATAATTTATTCAGAAGTCAGGAATGCTAAATTCCTGTGTTTCAAGGAAGAAACTATAAGTAAATATAGCAAGTTAATAGATATTATGGATAAGAATTTGATTTTGCTCTTGTTTTTCACTTCCAGAATCCTGCTGGAGCGAGATTGGAGAGGGTTCTGGAACAGAGATGAAAGATGTTCATCTGGTTGGCAGTTCGTCTGTGCCATACCACACCGCAAATTTGTTCTGATAAACGGTCAGGAGAGGGAAGATTCAGATTAATACTTGAAATATAAGGTTTATTTTTCTTATGGACAAATTAGCACTGATACTGAATCTGAAAGACTTTGCCCAGCAACGAGACTTGTGAAACATTTTGCCAAAGTCTCTCCTGTCATTTATGAATGCAAATGGACTATGAATACAACTGCAATGGGTTGGACGTTGGGGAATCCTTCAGAACAAGAAATGTAAAATGTTTTTTTTTTATGGGAGGAGGAATTGAAAGAAGGAAATGTTTTTAATGTGTGACATTTGTCTGTTGGCCAGACTAGAGGATACCAGGTAACACATAAATGGGGTGGAAACTTCCTCGTAGGGGCGGTATCTCAATCTTAGCAGTCCTATAGAGAAGCTCTCGGTTACTGGACACGTGGTTGAAACCCTGCATAGGCAATTCCAGTGACTACACACAGGAGCATGCTCCGTTAAATAAAGGGAATAAATGCTGGCTACCAGGGTACAGTATGCCTTCACCACATGGCTTTCTCCCAGAGATGTGCGGACACAGAATGAGGTTAATGCAGGGCGCTTATTTCCAAGGAGTAACCTGAAAGAGGAGGGATGTATTCAGCACTATATTGGGGGAAAAGGATCTGGGATTCGTGTTGTTAATGGAGTGGACATCGATCTCCTGAGGAACAAACTCTCAGTCATAGCTTCAGACAGTAAGCGGGACTTTGTTACTCAGAGAGAGATTAATGACATTCTTGATAACATTCAACAACGTCACATAAATACCCAGGTAAAAGTGGCTCAAGATTTTATCTGCCATTTTAAGAGGTTGGTAGATAGTGTGGCGATACAGGGCAACAATATGTCATGGGCTCTGGCATGCACGCAGGGGCAGGCGGAATTGTCAACCAACATCAAGCTGATTGTACAGTCCCTGTATGAGGGGCAGTGACCTTATGAGTTAGCATCACAGATCAGTAAGATTTTACCAAAGCACATCTCTTACACTAATCCAAGGTGGTGGTCGAATGCCTGGATGGGCTGTGCTAGTTTGGATTATGAGAGATGCTATGCTTCCTCATTGATCCATATACAGAAGTACAGACTCAGTCTGTGTATTCGGTGGTATTAATGGGCTTGCTGACTGGGGATTCTACTTTGTTGCATCTGAGGCTAAATTACCCACATGTGATGAGAGAGGATGGGAGCTGGAGGGAGGTTGATATTTCCCTTCGTCTGAGGCATGACCATGATGTCCTGTGTATGCCAGGTCAATACATGGTGGTGAAGGAGAAATGTTGGGAAGATGCCTTGCTCTGTGTTCTGAATTGGGAAAACATTGCCAGTGTATTATTTGGGACATAGGAGAGTTTGTTTCTTTGTCCTAAAGGATACTAATGTAATATTAGTCATGGAACTAGGATGTTCTGTGAACCTGACACTAGCTAGAGGAGCATGGTGTACCCTTGGCGGTGTCTCTAAAATCCAGACACAGGGATGGAATTATGTGTTACCGCATATTGCCAATCTGTCTGTGGATGTCAACCATAACCACCCTGTAAATCTGAGAGCCCTGAACCTTGGTATGGGAAGGAAGATACAGGAATGGTTATTAGATTGGGATAGAGATTGGAGCCTTATGAGAATGCTGCAGCAAGAGAGAGCTAATGCTACTATAGCCATTCACCATGATCAGAATGAAATAAGGGAGGTAGTGCATCAACTAGAAAATTATGTGGGAGGGTCTTGGTGGCAGGTAGTATTCGGACATTCCAGTAAGGCCAACAGTATTTTTAATTATTTGATACATCCCGTTATAGTATCACTCATTATTGCTGCAGTTTCGTCATTGGCTTAAGTTGGTATGTGTTTTTGGACTCAACATTTATATAGGAAAGTCTCCCATTTATCTATTCAAGTTGAGGGACGAATCAACGGCAAGGTCTCTTCATACAAGTTAGAGGCTTTTCTGCCAATTCAGAGCCCTGAAATACTGCTGGCATGCCAGAACTGCAGTAGGGAAGGCCATTGTGAACAGTTAACAGTGAAGAGTTATAGGAGGTTGGGAGCGGGATACGTAATTTGATGGGTCATATGTATATATTATGGTAATGGTTGATTTATGATATGGTGTAGTGTGATAAAGGTGTATTTTAGGCTAATAATATGGGCAAGTAAGGCCCTCCTCGAGACTCTGTATCTGAAAGATGGTTGAGATGTTGCTCTGAGTGTGTGCTGGTGAATGGTAAGTGAATGGACACCCCTTGCCAGTACTATACCCCTTCATGAAGATTTCAGGAAGAAAAAGATACAGAATGGTGACATGGAAGCTGTCACAGAAGAATGATGTTGGTGTGTCACCCAGTAGCAAAGCGGCACATATTGGGAAGCACAGCTCGTTAGGACCATTATGGACTGTTCCATAGGAGCTGGTTCTGAAGCCTATGTTGACAGGCACAACACGGTAAAAACATTATGGGCTATTCCACAGGAGCTGTTTCTAAAGCACATGTTGAATGACAGTTAAGGACTGTTCCATAGGCACTGGTCCAAAAACACAGGTTGGGAAGCGACACGTGTTAAGACATTAATGGACTGTTCAATAGGAGCAGGATGATGTGCGCTCTTTAGGCGCAAAGCGGCATATATTGTAGAGCAACATGAATTAATAGAATTTCTGTATTTTATACATATCTGCTTTCATTACCAACTGTCAGCCAAGCTGAGGCTTGCAGTGTCCTGGAGGAAAGGATGCCCCCCCCAGGTAATTACATGATACTAGCGGCTCCAATCTGTCTGTGAGATCCTTTGATTAGCCCCTCCACAGACAAGCTTCAAAGGGAAGTGTAACTGCCAACATAAGTAATGGCAATGATCAAAAGCCAGCCAGCTATTAGAGATGATATTGGCAATACTGCCCCCAGAGGCCAAGTATGGCAGGACAGTCAGTAATAAGGAGGATTGTCCAGTGAACACTATGCTTGGTCCAAAGGCAAATTGGCTGGCAATGGGGGGGAGTTTCAATGAGTTATTGAGGTTCTTTAAATAGGTCTGTTTGAATCAGAGAGCTCTCTCAACACCCAAGCTCAGCCATAAAGGAGTCTACCTAGAGGACGTGTTAAGTATATATACTGTTTTATTATTGTCATAGACTACATAAATATCTACTGTTTAGTTTGTAATTTTCCTATTTTCTTGGGAAATAAATGTAACATTGTTTACTGATCAAATGTGTCTGTCTTCATAGGTAACATTATATCATTAGGCCTAGCATACTCTGATGGTAAACTAGCAGTTATAGGGATTATACAAATTAATACATACATACATGCATACATAATATGCAATAGCTATATAGGTTACAATAGAGTGTATAGTATTGCAAGTTTTACTTCAAATACTATTCCACATATTCAAGGCTTCTAAGGAAAGAACTTTTTCTTAGTTGAAGATTAAACTTCTATGCTTTCAATTGCAAAAAATGCTTTTGTGTTGTTTTTGGTGGCTGGAGTGAACAGTCATCCAATCGATTTTCAGTATGGAGCATATATACATAGAAAATGGTGGTTGTACCCTAATCACTCATTTTCAAAGCTAGACAATTACACTCACTCAGGCTATTAAAACCAGCAGAGGTTCTCCATGTCACCTTTTTTTGCTTACGATTTAGTTATTTATTTTTCAACTACAGATATTCATATACGGTAACTATTTTCAGTTCCAGGACATTCTATTGGTAAACTGATACCAAAATGATCAATGGATATTCACAATGAGGTAATTTTTTAATGGGGCAAAATTTATTTTCTTACTTGTGTAAGCTTTTCTAAGACTATGCCTCTTTTAACATAAAAAGTTTTAAAAGCTGAAGACTTGCACAAAGATATTGGAATTTAGATATACAGGTACACGAATACCTAGATATTTATTCATTATTGATTCTCCCTAGCTCCCTACCAGGCAGTATGATGCATATCTATTAAGCCACCAAATACATGTCTTTATATGTATACAGTATTTCACAAAAGTAAGAGCACCTCTCACAATTTTGTAAATATTTTTTTGTGGTCACCACCCGGAGCATGCTGGGACTGTGACGTCATAAGAGGCCTATATAAATCGGTGCGAGCCGCGCACCCGGCATTACAGTGGGAGGGAACATCGAATCAACACCGGAAGAAAAGAAGAGGGAAGAAGAAGATGACGAGGAAGAAGACGACGGAGGAAGCCCGGGCTGGCCGCTGCCGCTAGTAAAAGAGCTACAAAGAAGATAGCAGCGGCGGCGCAGCCCGGCAGAAGGCACCGGAGAGCGGGAGAAGAACCGGGGAGCGGGGAGAGCAGAAGAAGAGAGCGGAGAAGACAGAAGAAGACCCCCGAAGTCAGAAGAAGACCCCGGGAGAGGGGAGGAGTCGGAAGAAGACCCCCGGAGCTGACTAATAAAATATTTAAAAACCTGTGTAGTGTTTATTTTTTACACTTTTCCTCCAGGTGAATGAGTAGGGGTACGATGTACCCCATACTCATTCACCTAGGGTGGGGGGCCGGTACCTGGGGGCCCCCTTGTTAAAGGGGGCTCCCAGATTCCGATAAGCCCCCTGCCCGCAGAACCCGACAACCAAAGGCCAGGGTTGTCAGGAAGAGGCCCTGTTCTCATCAACATGGGGGCAGGGTGCTTTGGGGTGGGGGGGCCGTAGGGCGCCCCCCTGCCCCAGAGCACCTACCTCCCCATGATGAGGGCATGCGGCCTGGCACGGTTAAGGAGGGGGGGGAGCTCGCTCATCCCCACCCCCTTTCCTAACCGGCCGGGCTACTGCTCATATACGGGTCTGGTATGGATCTTGGGGGGAACCCAGCCTAAAACCTTAACATATACCTGTTATTACAAAGAAATTAGAACACAACAATTCTTCCACATGATAGTAGTTTGCTGACTCAATTAGCAGCAGCTGATGATTCCCCCCGCAGCCACACCTAACAAATGAGAAGGGATGTTAGTTTCATCATTGATCTAATATGGCCACATGACCATATTAGGCCAATGATGTCATCAACATCCCTAGCCTTTTGTTATGTGCAGTAAAAACAAGCAGTTGAGCCGTGGCAGCTGTATGGGAATATACACATGCCATGCCCATGATGCTTTGCATTGCGTTACAGTAAAAATGATCTCCCACCTGCCAAACATGACCCATTTAAGTAGGGCTGCACTGCAAGCGCCCTTCAACTGCGTACAATGAAGGCAGTTGTGGTGCAATAGTGCAAGCTTTTAGGGGTTAAAACAGGCTGTAAGGAAGTGAAATAACATCTCACCATCTGTCAAAAGCTGTCTGAATAGGGATCCACTTCAGAGGGTGATGCCAATGAGCCCTAAGTGGTACACCATATTATAATGCTTGCAAGCTTTTCACATGAAAACAAATACAGCAGGTTAAATAAGCATTGAACAGATCACCATTTTTGTAGGTAAATATATTTCTAAAGATGCTACTGACATTGACATTTTCACCACATGTTGTTAACAACCCATGCAATCCATGCATACAAAAAAAAAAGTTCAGAAATTAAGTTATGTGTAATAAATTTGAATGACACAGGGAAAAAGTAATGCACACATGAAGAAAGGGAGTTGCAAAAAGGCATGGAAAGCCAAGACACCAGCAAAAATATATCAGTAACTAGAAAGCAATCCTGCCCCTTGTCAGTGCAAATTAATGTTGGCCAGTTCAGTCTCAACTGATAGCCTATAAAAAGGTTTCTCATTGCCAAGGTGTCACACAAGAAACGTCTTATGATGGGTAAAAGCAAAGAACTTTCTCAAGACCTTTGCAATCTTATTGTTGCAAAACATACTAATGGCATTGGTTACAGAAGGATTTCTAAACTTCTGAATGTTCCAGCAAGCAGTGTTGAGGCCATAATCTGTAAGTGGAAAGAACATAATTTCACCATAAACTGGCAACAACTAGGTGCTCCTCACAAGATTTCTGACAGAGTAGTAAAAAAGAATTATCAGAAGGGTTGTCCAAGAGCCAAGGACCACTTGTCGAGAGCTCCTGGAAATAGCAGTTACAACTGTTTCAAAGAAAAAAATAAGTAATGGAGTCAACCACTATGGCGTGTATGCACGCTCACCATACAAGACTCCATTGCTAAAGAAACAGCATGTTAAAGCTCATTTAAAGTTTGCTGCACAATATTTAGTCAAGTCTGTGAAATATTGGGAGAATATAGTCTGGTCAGATGGGAGAATATAGTCTGGTCAGATGAGACCAAAATTGAACTCTTTGGATGCCATAATACACACCATGTTTGGAGGTCACGTGGCACTGCACATCACCCCAAAAACACTATACCAAAAGTGAAGTTTGGAAGTGGGAACATCATGGTGTGGGGCTGTTTTTCAGCATACGGTACTGACAAACTTCATATCCCTGAAGGAAGAATGAATGGAAAAATGTACCAAGACATTCTTGATAAAAATCTGCTGCCATCTACCAGGATGATGAAGATGAAATAAGGGTGGACATTTCAGCAGGAAAGTGATGCCAAACACAAAGCCAAGGAAACTCTCAACTAGTTTCAAAGAAAGAAAATAAAGCTACTAGAATGGCCCAGCCAATCACCTGACTTGAATCTAATAGAAAATCTATAGAAAGAACTAAAGATCAGAGTTCATAGAAGAGGCCCACGGAACCTTCAAAAGATTTGAAGACTGTGTGGAAGAATGGGCCAAAATCACACCTGATCAATGTATGTGACTAAATAAAGAGGGGTTAAAGCTGTGCCACTACATCTAAATATAAAAACCACTGAAGACCAGAATGTTAAGCTATATAAATTATAGTCCAAGGCCTGGATTCACGTAGAAGCGTGCATCTTTGTGCGGACGTAACGTATCCTATTTACGTTACGCCTCTGCAACTTTGACAGGCAAGTGCAGTATTCTCAAACCAAAGTTGCGGCGGCGTACCGTAAATAGGCCGGCGTAAGCCCGCCTAATTCAAATGTGGAAGATGTGGGCGTGTGTTATGTAAATTTAATGTGACCCCACATAAATTACGCTTTTTACGAACGGCGCATTTGCCGTACGTGAAAGTATCCCAGTGCGCACGCTCCAAATTAACCCGCAAGAAGCCAATGCTTTCAACGTGAACGTAAATGACGCACAGCCCTATTCTCGAACGACTTACGCAAACGACGTAAAACGTGAAAAATTTTACGCTGTTCCAACATCCATTAACATTGCTACGCCTCATCTATGCCTCAAATAGCAGGGGTAACTTTACGCTGGTAAAAGCCTAACATAACCGGCGTATCTGTAATGCGACGGCCGGGCGTACGTTCCTGAATTGGCGTATCTAGCTGATTTACATATTTCTAGACGTAAATCAGCGTACACGCCCCTAGCGGCCAGCGTAAATATGCAGTTAAGATACGACGGCGTAGGAGACTTACGCTGGTCATATCGTTTACAAATTCGTGCTTCCTTACACAGACCGGCCGGCTGTGTGCTATTTTATCTGTTACATGCCATTATTCTTCAGATTGATGTAAGTGCACTACTTTTTTATTATTAAAACATCTTGCAGTATCACGCTATGAGTCCTTTTTAATCTCGTTTCATATACTGGAGCATTTTATTGGGCTGCCATCAGAGAGGAATACTGCTTTTCGTGGTGGTTTATTGAATGAGAGTTTTACCTGTTCCTTAGTGGAGGCTGGATTTCGTTTATGCTGATTATTGATTGATCTCTGGTAAGAGTCAGTGTGATCCATTGGTGGAGGTCTCCTGTCTGCTATTCATCACAGCATCTGTGGATTCCCCCTTTTTTTTCGGCACTTTCGGGACACTCAGTACAGGTAGTGCAGAATTATTAGGCAAGTTGTATTTTTGAGGATTCATTTTATTATTGAACAACAAACATGTTCTCAATGAACCCAAAAAACTCATTAATATCAAAGCTGAATATTTTTGGAAGTAGTTTTTTGTTTTTTTTTAATTCTAGCTATTTTAGGGGGATATCTGTGTGTGCAGGTGACTACTATTACTGTGCATAATTATTAGGCAACTTAACAAAAAAAATATATATACCCATTTCAATTATTTATTTTTACCAGTGAAACCAATATAACATCTGAACATTCACAAATATACATTTATGACATTCAAAAACAAAACAAAAACAAATCAGTGACCAATATAGCCACCTTTCTTTGCATGGACACTCAAAAGCCTGCCATCCATGGATTCTGTCAGTGTTTTGATCTGTTCACCATCAACATTTCGTGCAGCAGCAACCGCAGCCTCCCAGACACTGTTCAGAGAGGTGTACTATTTTCCCTCCTTGTAAATCTCACATTTGATGATGGACCACAGGTTCTCAATGGGGTTCAGATCAGGTGAACAAGGAGGCCATGTCATTAGTTTTTCTTCTTTTATACCCTTTCTTGCCAGCCACGCTGTGGAGTACTTGGACGCGTGTGCTGGAGCATTGTCCTGCATGAAAATCATGTTTTTCTTGAAGGATGCAGACTTCTTCCTGTACCACTGCTTGAAGAAGGTGTCTTCCAGAAACTGGCAGTAGGACTGGGAGTTGAGCTTGACTCCATCCTCAACCCGAAAAGGCCCCACAAGCTCATCTTTGATGATACCAGCCCAAACCAGTATTACACCTCCACCTTGCTGGCGTCTGAGTCGGACTGGAGCTCTCTGCCCTTTACCAATCCAGCCACGGGCCCATCCATCTGGCCCATCAAGACTCACTCTCATTTCAGCAGTCCATAAAACCTTAGAAAAATCATTCTTGAGATATTTCTTGGCCCAGTCTTGACGTTTCAGCTTGTGTGTCTTGTTCAGTGGTCGTCGTCTTTCAGCCTTTCTTACCTTGGCCATGTCTCTGAGTATTGCACACCTTGTGCTTTTGGGCACTCCAGTGATGTTGCAGCTCTGAAATATGGCCAAACTGGTGGCAAGTGGCATCTTGGCAGCTGCACGCTTGACTTTTCTCAGTTCATGGGCAGTTATTTTGCGCCTTGGTTTTTATAAAAGGTTCTTGCGACCCTGTTGACTATTTTGAATGAAACGCTTGATTGTTCGATGATCACGCTTCAGAAGCTTTGCAATTTTAAGAGTGCTGCATCCCTCTGCAAGATATCTCACTATTTTTGACTTTTCTGAGCCTGTCAAGTGCTTCTTTTGACCCATTTTGCCAAAGGAAAGGAAGTTGACTAATAATTCTGCACACCTGATATAGGGTGTTGATGTCATTAGACCACACACCTTCTCATTACAGAGATGTACATCACCTAATATGCTTAATTGGTAGTAGGCTTTCGAGCCTATACAGCTTGGAGTAAGACAACATGCATAAAGAGGATGATGTGGTCAAAATACTAATTTGCCCAATAATTCTGCACTCCCTGTATTTGGGACTGTGTCTTATTTTCTTTTTAGTTCATTTTGCTTTTTTGGTTCATTTCCTTTTTCAAATTTTTCACTTTATGGACTATTTCATGTTAGAGCTGGTATGAGAACATCAGTTCATGTCCTATATATATGTGCACTGTTCACTCACTGTGTTCACTTTATATCTGTATTCACTTTAACCATTTAGCGCGACTCCTTCCTTTTTTATATAATTTATAGAGCTTAATATTCTGGTCTTCAGTGGTTTTTAACCCCTCTTTATTTGCTATCTGTGTTATCCCACGCAAGCTGCAGCCTTTTAAAATTTTTAAATTCCAATTTTGAGTTAATGTAATGTATTGATTGTTTATAGTTTGGAATAAGCGCGGTTTATTACTTTTTTCCTAATGTATGTGACTAATTTCTCCACCTTGAAGCTGTCATTACCAACAAAGGATTTTGTACAAAGTATTAAATATGTTTTAGTTAATACTTTTTCCCTGTGTCATTCCATTTTATTACACATAACTTAATTTCTGAACGTATTTGTTTTAGTTTCTTTGTATGTATGGATTGCATGGGTTGTTAGTGACATGTGGTGAAAATTGTATGTCAAAAGCACCTTTAGAAATACATTTACCTAGAAAAATGGTAAAGTGTTCGATACTTATTCAACCCACTGTATATGATTTTTTTTTTTTTTTCAGGATTCATAGATGTGTCAGTCAACCAAAAAACTATGGGGCAGATCCACAAAAGAATTACACCGGCGTATCTCTTGATACGCAGCGTAATTTCAAATTTTGCGCGTCGTATCTTTGTTTTGTATCTACAAAACAAGATACGACTGCATCTCGGATCGATCCGACAGGCGTACGTCTTAGTATGCCGTCGGATCTTAGGTGCATATTTTCGGCGGCCGCTAGGTAGCGTCTCTGTCGAATTCCATGTCGAGTATGCAAATTAGCTTGTTACGGCGATCCACGAACGTCCGTCCGGCGCATTTTTTTACGTCGTTTGCGTTCGGCTTTTTCCGGCATATAGTTACCCCTGCTATTATGAGGTGTACTCAATGTTAAGTATGGCCGTCGTTCCCGCGTCGCCTTTTGAATTTTTTACGTCGTTTGCGTAAGTCGTTTGCGTAGAATGACGTCACCGTCGTAAGCATTGGCTTGTTCCGGTTTAATTTCGAGCATGCGCACTGGGAAACCCCCACGGACGGCGCATGCGCCATTAAAAAAAAACATTGTTTACGTCGGGTCACGACGTATTTACATAAAACACGCCCCCATCACATCCATTTGAATTTCGCGCCCTTACACCGCCAAAGATACGCTACGCCGCCGTAACTTACGGCGCAAATTCTTTGAGGATTCGAAAAAAAAGTTACGGTGGCGTAGTGTATCTTAGATACGCTGCTCCTGGCGGAGATATGCGCCGAGGTACGTGAATCTGCCCCTATCTGAAGTTGATCCAAACATATTATACATCTATCTTGTGGAGAGTATAGATATAGTTTTAGATTTGTAGTAGACTCGGATAACATATTTTTACTCTGTAGAGTTCAACTAGGAAATATAAGGGAAAAAATACAGTAATTATTTTTATGTGGCATAAAGGAGTTGTTCAGTTTAAAGTTCACCTTTCATTTAGGATTACACTAAGATCAAACTGGTCTTGAAAGTATGATGTCCTATTTTTTACAGTTTTGTAAATGCAAAATTTGTATATCCAATTGCACACATCTGTGTGAGCCTTTGACTCTGAGGCCCCATACTCACGACCAAACATGTCTGCTGAAACTGGCCCGCGGACCAGTTTCAGCAGACATGTTTGGTCGTGTGTAGTTACGAGCGTACAGAATTTCACCGTACATTTGCCCGCCGGGCCGTTTTTCAGCAGACATTTATTTGCAAACTTGTTTTAAAACCGTCCGCTCAAATCCTGTCCGAACGGACATGTTTGGTGGTGAGTACACAAAACCAACGTACAAAAACCCCGCGCATGCTCAGACTAAATGAGGCCACAGGAGCGCTCGTTCAGGTAAAACTCACGTTTGTTTGGGATATGGCACATTCGTCAATAGAAAGATTAATTCTAGCAATAGAACACTGAAGCAAACCACACAATAAACAACGCTTGATGCCGTCGTTTTATTCATTCTTCTCTTGCTATAAATAATCAGTTATTTAGCTCATGTTATTTCAACTGAGTTGTTCCATACTGAAAAGTGACATTTGTTAGCTGTGATGTAGTAAGATTTTAGCAAACTTTTATTGGCCCGACGTATCATATTTTTAGTGGTCCTCCACATGTTAAATTTTTTGCTTTTAATGTTTAATGGTTATCTTTCCCACTTTATTTAGGTGTTTATAGTTATGTCACCATTTAGAAGATTTTAATAGGAAATAGTTTTGATTTTGCTTTTGTTTGTATATTTAACTGGATTATTTTGAAGGTTGTTTAAATTGTCTACCATGTTGGCACACCAAATGCCCCCCCCCCCCCCATGAGTTAGTGAATATTTTAGATTAAACATTTTATTTGTTTGTAATGTTTGATGCCTAAAATAATACCCACAGTATTACAAACAATAGGCACGTTTTTCAAATCAACAAAAAGGCTTTTATTTTAGCAAATGATAAAAAGGAACAAAAACAGAATGGCAGCACTTGAACAGCTAGCAAAATACATGCAAACTTGCATTTCAAACATGGTGAAGGATAAACTAGCCAACCTCAGGAGGCACACAAAATAAAATCTGAAGCAGCAGCACATAACCAAAGGAACCCAAGCTGTGGTAGTCCAAACAAGATGCCATTTGTGGGGGATCAAATGGAAGGCAGGGCATCAACGTCTCCTCTTCCTTGCAACCTTCCTTCCAGGCTGCCTTACAGCGGGTCTTCCCTGGGCCCTTGCAGGTGGGGATGATGTGGCAGCAGGAGTATGATGTTCAGCAAGCCGGGCCGGGTCACATAGCCCAGTGTCTGGGGTCAGCAGCTCCCTCTGCATCCACCAAAGGGCCTGGTTGATGATGCCCTTGGCCAATTGCCTCTGCTCCTCCGTGCCTTTATTGAGATCATGTGCCACGGAGGCACTGTAGGCCTCAGTGGGGTTGAGGGGGGCCCTCATGATGGCACTCGCCTCCTGAATCATTTTGAGGCTGGCTTCCTCCACTGCCCCCAATTTCTTCTTACGGCCTGGTGGCCTAATATAAAGGGGAGGAGCCTGGCTGGTGGTGGTTGTCCTGGGGAGCTGCTGAACGCCACTGGGCCCGGCCTCCTCCTGGCTGCCACTGACCCCTTCGTCCTGGCTGACAGTGAGGAGAGGATCTGCCACCTCCTGGCTGGTCTCTTCTTCCTGTGTAAAAAAAAGGGACATGTTGTAATATATTTAGGAATATAATCACTCACATTTTCATGCTTTAATCTTATTTTTTGCCTTGAATTTAAACTTGAAAACAGACTCACCCTCTGACCCCTGCAGTTGTCATCCCTGACACCTATTTGTTTGCCCACGACTTTAGATTTTTACTTCCCAGCTTGTATTTTATTAACCAATATCAAGTCAAGAATCAAACAATAATTAATATTATTACATAAATAGTTATGAAACTACTATACCTCATCATCGTAGAGGCGCAGATCTGCCTCTCTGTCAGCCAGGCCCTCTTCATCTGACTCTGCAGGGCTGTGGTGATCTGGGGAAGTCCCGCTGGAAGGTAGCATGGAGGGAAGGTTGGGATTCAGACTTGACATAGATGGCCTGCCTTCCAGTTGATCCCGCAAAAATGACATCTGGTTGTAATACCACAGCTTGGGTTCCTTTGGTGGTCTTGCTGCTGCTCCAGATCTTAGCTGCTTTTGGTGAGCTTTGTACGCTCTCCTATATGTGCCCCTGAGGTTGGCAAGTTTATCCTTCACCATGTTGGCACTGCATTCTGGCACCCATGTCCTCATGTATGCTGCTAGCTGTTCAAGTGCTGCCGCTCGTACGTCCTTATTGTGGTAGGTGGGCTGCTTTGAATCCCACAGGATGGGCATTTCCCTAAATTTATCCAGCAAGTGCTGGATAATCTCTTGGGTCTGCAGGAGATCCATTGGGAAATGATGATTTAGTCTTTTTTATTCTAGATTGAAAAAATAAAAAGAAACCAAAAACACAATTAAAAAAAGCCTCAGCATTTACATTGATAGAATATGTTGTTTAAAAAGTAGTACCTATATAGAAATACAAACACAGTGTCTCTTGTTTAGAAAATGCTGGCCAGCTCTGCCCCATTGGTTGGTTTTAGCTAACATTTTTTTTATACATGCCGCCCCTTTGGTTACATTGCAGGAAATAATAGAAATGTACAACCATACACAATTATTACAAATGACAGCATTCATCAAGGCACTATTGCATGTGTAGATATCCTGCCCCTCAGCATTGATTACATGAAAGAAACTTCCTAATGACCTCTGTCCAACCAACACAGAACAATACTTGGCCTGATCTGAATACACCCTACATAATTGATAATGAGTCACAGCATTTTTGACCTCTCTATTTTGTGATGTCTACAAAAGCATTTGGGTACGAAAATCACATTCTGGTATCCAAGAGACATAATAGCTTAATAAAACTGTGCAACCAACAGACCAAACCCCCATCCCATGGCTCTACATTTTAGAGCCCGCTGCTGATCCCATGTTTAAATTTCTTACCTGCCTCTCTCAAAATCCTCGTTTGTTACGCTCGCTGAATTAACACGTAACCTACGTAATCACGTCAAGCGCCTTTTATCCACTCCGCGTATGTATGAAACGCCGCCCTCGTCACCTTTGCCATGCCCCTAATCAATTTAAAAAGTAAATATGGCGTTAACTGTGTAGGTTCTGGAATCGCGCGAATATTCTCCGCGTAACCTACGTCAATACGTTGTTGGCATTCGCGACACTCCGCATATGCAAGAATCCCCGCCCTCATCTCCGCCCCTGACGGGACATTTCCTCGTTTCCACGCCCCTAATCTCTGTGGGAAGGAAAGATGGCGATGTCACACGAGCGGGCACGGAGCTCTCATGGCGCAAGTGAAGGGACAGAGGCAGGACCGTCCCGATCCAGGCCTAAAAGATATAAAGCCACTAATATGGCGTTTGAAGAAATGGTGGAGTTGGTTTACATCATGAGGAGGAAGGATTATGATGGTGAATGTGGGCCCTACAAAACACCGAACCGTAGAAAGTCACACATAATGGACAAGGTGGCAAGGAGAATGAGGAGAATGTTTGGTGTCACCAGGTCAAAGGAGCAACTCCGGAAGCGTTGGTCCGATTTAAAATTGAGGGAGCCACATCACATGAAGAAGATACTCAAAATTCTGCGTAAAAGTAAGTCCATATTATTTAAGGGGGGGGGGGGAATGTCTGCAATAATGTGTTGACATGTATTTTTTCACATCTGCCTCCTTGGCCTGCTTGTACTTTTGAACACGTGTAGATACTGTATTGTGTTTATGTCAAATAACAACCCTTAACAAATTTCGTGAAATAGTAAACACGCGTAATATGACATTGTTTTGCAAAAATGTGACGTTACTCCAGGAACAACACACCTGGACATGGCTGACTGGCCCCAAACTTGGTTTTCCAACATTGTTGAATAGCAAAATCACAGAAATTAAATTGAGTGCATGTGACAGGCAAACAAGATTCATTCTCCAAAATGCAAATAAAGCTGATGTTTTAACATCTGGAAATGCAAAGCACCTGTGTCTCAATAATCAAAGTATATTTATTTGGAGGGTCGACGAGAATTAATGTTTTGGGGGGACATCCATGTGTGTCACTTCTTTGCAAAAAAGGGGCAGGATCAGAGCTTGGCCTAGAACTACGCCAAAAATGGAGGATTGCTGAAAGAATAAACAACCAAAAATCATCATAAATGTATCGTCTATGCAATGTGTGCGATTTATGATATCCAATATCTGTGTGCTGATGAGTATACCTTTTGTTTTTTATTATTTCTTATAGGGGAAAGAAGACGCCAGCAATTGGAGGAGGCAGAGAGGGCCAGACACCCACAAAATCAAACACCTCCACATGTTGAGCAGGAGGAGGCTGGGGAAGGAAGAGAGGAGGATGTGGAAGGAGAAGAGGATGTGGAAGGAGAAGAGGATGTGGAAGGAGAAGAGGATGTGGAAGGAGAAGAGGATGTGGAAGGAGAAGAGGAAGGAAGAAAGGAGGAAGGAAGAGAGGAGGAAGAAGTAATTTTGGACTTAGAATTTATAGCAGATGAAGGGCAAGTGGCGGAAGAACAATTTGGCGAATTGAAAGAAGGTGGATTGATGGATGAAGGAGGAGTCGAAGATGATGGGGAGGTGGTGGAAGAAGGAGGAGTGATAGAAGATGATGGGGAGGTGGTGGAAGAAGGAGGAGTGATAGAAGATGAAGAAATTGGGGATGTGGAAATTATCAGGCCATCAGGTCAGTGTCACCCCTATATTAATAGGGCCAAACATATGCAGATAGGCTGGAAACTATTTACAGATTTTGAATGCCAATTTGTTTCTTTTTAGGGGATGAAGATGGTGTAGCACATTTTTCACGTGCAAGTGCTTCTATAATTGTACAGCAGGTAATGGAGTGCAGCACGGAAATGGACATTATGCGGGAAAGGATGCTAGTCATGGAGCAGAATGTGCGAAATGTCATTTCAGAGTGTAGCACGGAAATGGACAACATGCGCCAAAGGATGCTAGTCATCGAACAGAATTACAAAAATATCATTGACATGATGGGCCGTGTCAAAGACTGAACCACAGAAGCCCATCCCCCGCCCATCCCCCGCCCACAAAACCCTTTTTAATTTTTTTACTTTATAATACGCCAAAATTTCTAAATGCACACACAGTGTGCCAATATGTGCTATCTGCCATCACAGACTATCTATTGTCTGTGCTTTGTGGGTACAAACCCCTCCTCGATCCTCAAGTAGTTGAGAGGAAGGGTTTGCTCCCACAAAACACAGACATTGATCACCCATGATGTCAGATAGCACATGTGGCCATTTGTCTGTTTAACCAATGACATTTGGCGAGTTTTCACTGAATGTGTGCATTTAGAAATTTTGGCGTGTTCCAGTGTGAAAGCACACCATCCATGACTGACTGCTGTTCTTTTTTTAAATTTTTGTTTGGTGTTGATCTTTTTTGGTTTGTAAATGTTTACAGTTTCAGATCACAAAACGAACAAGAAATCTCACCTAAAGAAATAAGTTAACGAATTTTCTTAAAAAAAAAAAAATTTTTGTTGTGTTAAAATCTTGTTGAAAAAATTATACACAAACAAATACAAAGCCAAAAAATGTTTTGTATAAAAACAATACCCAAACATTTCTAAATGTAAATAAATGTCTTCGAAACAAATACCAAAAAAAAAAAAAAAAAAATAACCAAAAAAATTTCTACATAAATTAGTCTGGGTTATTGAAAACCAAACTAAATAAGAACTTTAATTTTGAACCAAAGTCTAAAAAAATTATGTTTAGAAGTGTGTATATATATATATATATATATATATATATATATATATATATATATATATATATATATATATATATATATATATATATATATATATATATATATATATCTCTAGAGATAGATATATATATATCTATATCTATCTCTAGAGATAGATATATAGGAGACAAGCCCAAAAATTCTTGCGTATAGTTTCAGTGAAATTATTCTTACATTGTGTTTCGATCAGTATTATTGCTAATCACTGTCAATAAAGACAAAAAAAATAATAATTCAAAGCCAATATTTTGTTCAAAAAATTTGCAGGAAATGTTTTCTGCCAAAAAATACACATTTCTTGTTAAAAAATGACTAAAATAAAAAAAATTAATTGTGACATCAAAAGCAGAAAAATGAGTGGCTTCTTATTTCTAGACTGAATACCCAGTTAGTAGATGAGTGAATAATGTGCAAATGTGGTTAGTTAATACATCTGAGTAAGTAAATCTGGCACTAGAAGTGCACTATTTTTGGAGAGAACCTGGAAGACAGAAAAATAGAGAAAAAGCAGTAATGACAAACAACTGTATAAAGTCCAATGGTCTAATTATTTATTAGTTGTGAGAATATTCCTTTCTTTGGGGGCCGAATTAGAAAGAAATATGATCTGGCATAGCAATGGCCCCCCGACCCATGAAGTACTCAACATATTTGTCGCGTACCTCACGAGCAGATTGGGGGGCCAAGCCAGCGCGACCAGTGTCCAGGCCAGGAATGTTCTCTGAGGGTAGTCCTGCCTCAGAGCCCATGGAGGCTAGGTACGTCTGGGAGTGCCTGCGTAGAAAATTGTGCAAAATGCAGCAGGCAAATATAATGGTGTTCAATTTATATTCCGCCAAATGTATCGATGTCAGGAACAGGCGGAACCGGTTGCTGAGGATCCCAAAGGCATTCTCGACTACCCTCCGAGCCCTGGACAACCGAAAATTGAACACACTCCTCTCTGAGGTGAGGGTCCTCTGGGGAAAAGGCCGCATTAGGTGAGGTCCAAGGCCGAAAGCCTCGTCCGCTAGGAACACAAACGGAAGTCCTTCCACATTATCTTCATCTGGTGGCAATGCCAGACCACCAGTTTGGAGACGATCATAGAAATCAGTCCGTGCGAACACTCCCCCATCTGACATCCGGCCGTTCTTCCCCACGTCCACATATAGAAACTCATACTGTGCCGACACCACCGCCATCAACACAATACTATGATAACCCTTGTAATTATAATAGTAGGACCCCGAGTGGGGTGGGGGCACAATGCGGACGTGTTTCCCATCTATTGCTCCACCGCAGTTAGGAAAATCCCACCGCTCGGCAAATTGGGAAGCCACAGACTGCCATTCCTGTGGTGTGGAGGGTAGCTGTGGGGACAAACAAAAAAAGAGATTTAGTACTTTGGAACATAAACATTGCAAACATAATCCTACAAGCATCCTTGTGCAACTTTACATTTTTAAAATAGCATTTGCAAATTATGAAGGGAGAATTTCGGGGCACAAATAGATAGGCCCACTTAATTAATAAGAGACTCCACAGCCCTCTGATGGGGACAAAAACACTTTGAAGGGGGGGTGGGGGGTGTTTAAACTGTTTTTAGAAAACAAAAAAAAAAAAAAAAAAGTGGCATGGTGGGGGTTGTCCCGAAGATAGCATGCTGGACAGGTTAATATTGGGTAAGATCAAAATATGCAGGTAGGCCAAAATAAAAAGAACATGTAAAAGCTGATATCAACATGCATAGTGAGAAAAGGGAACGTTAGTTAAACACACAGCATATCTGGGAAATAAAATAAAAAGTTAGTTTGCCACATTATTAAAGACACATTGTGAGGTTAAAATGAGGAAACTTACCTTCATATACTCCTCGTGCATAACTTTAATGATGGCAGCACACGTGTCCGGTATGATGACCCCAAGCGCCTGCGGAGAGATGCCTGTCGAGAACTTGAGGTCCTGCAGGCTCCTCCCAGTCGCCAGGTACCGCAACGTGGCAATAAGCCTCTGCTCGGCCGTGATGGCTTGGCGCATCACAGTGTCCTGCCTCGTGATATAGGGGGACAGAAGTTCCAGCAGACTGTTGAATACGGGGTCCGTCATGCGGAGAAAATTCCTATAGTCATTAGGATTATTCTCCTGGATTTCCCTAAGCAGAGGCATATGAGAGAACTGGTCACGCTGGCGCAACCAATTCTTGGTCCAGAAACGCCTCCGCCCCCTGTTTCTGGCCAAAGTACTGGAATAATGAACATATCCAGCAGCCATCCCATAAACAGCACCAACTCGCGAAAATTGACGCTGCTGCTCCATCATGGCTTCAAACCGGCCGGCTGGTCAGTCAAGAACACACTCCAACAGAAAGCACAATCAAATCCAGCGGTACCTGCAAAGAACGCACGACACACAGATACGAACGCACAGTACGAATCTGCTAAGCAGAACGAACTGCACGCCTGTACCCGAATGCCAACTACGTACCCACAAGCACACGCACTGAACGAGAAAATACTACCTGCTAAAGCCTGGAGACCGAGAAGCGCGAATCAGCTCTAACCAAACCTTCACTAACACGAGCAAAGCCGTAACTAGCAAAAGCGGAACAGAGGGCGTCGCCATTGACTTTGGCCTTTCCCTTTATAGTGACGTCAAACGTGGATTACGTGCACGCGTTCAGGTCCGCAGGGAAATATCGTCCGCTGGTGTGTACAAGCCAGCGGGCCAAATGAAAAAACAGCCTTGTACGCCGGAAACAGCCCGTCGGACATTTCGAGCGAACATGTTTGGTCGTGAGTACTCGGCCTTACACAGTGGGGCAGATTCATCAATAGATACGCCGGCGGATCTCCTGATCCGCCGTCGTATCTGTGAGACCCGACGGTCGGATCTGTGAGATCCCACCGTCGGAGCTATGCGACTGATTCATAAGAATCAGTTCCGCATAGATCTCCCTTGGATCCGACTGGTGTAAGTGACTTACACCAGTCGAATCTTAGGCTGTAATCTCCCGCCGGCCGCTAGGTGTCGTCGCGATTTTTTACCCGTCGCATATGCAAATGAGGAAAACCGCAGATTCACGTCCGTACGCCTGCCCGTCGCTCGTTTTCTACGTCGTTTGCGTTTGGGTTTTTCCGGCGGATAGCTACCCCTGCTTCTATGAGGGGTAGCTAATGTTAAGTATGGCCGACGTTCCCGCGCCGATTTTTAAATTTTCTACGTCGTTTGCGTACCGCGATCGGGAATACCGATGGCCGCAAACGACGTACCCGCCGCAAACAATGACGTCGTAGCGACATCATTTGGAGCATGCGCACTGGGCTTTTTCGCCCCGGCGCATGCGCAGTTAAATCGGCGCGGGAACGCGCCTGATTTAAATTGTACACTCCCCCTAGCCGCGGAATTTGCATTCCGCCGGGGGGAGTTAGGATCCGACGGTGCAGTTTGCGAAGTGCTTTATGAATCATGCACTTGCCTCGCTAAATTGCACCGGCGGATCGTAAACCAGGTAGATCTAGCGGATCTAAAGATCCGCAGATCTATATGAATCTGCCCCAGTATGTCCAAATATCATCCTAAACATCCAAATAATTTATTAGGACCTAGAAAATCAATAGGTACATTGCATCCGGAAAGTATTCACAGCACTTTACTTTTTTTCACATTTTGTTATGTTCCAGCCTCATTCCAAAAATGGATTAAGTGTATTATATTCCTCAAAGTTCTACAAACAATACCCCATAATGACAACGTTAAAGAAGTTTGTTTGAAACCTTTGCAAATTAATTTAAAACAAAAAAAATAATAACATGAACTCACAAATTTGCTCAATACTTTGTTGAAGCACATTTGGCACTAATTACAGCCTCAAGTATTTTTGAGTATGATAATAATACAAGCTTGGCACACCTATTTTTGGGCATTTTCTCACATTCTTCTTTGCAGGACCTCTCAAGCTCTATCAAGTTGGATGGGGAGCATCGGTGCACAGCCATTTTCTGGTTCTCTCCAGAGATGCTCAATCGGGTTCAAGTCTGGGCTCTGGCTGGGTCACTCAAGGACATTCACAGAGTTGTCCCATAGCCACTCCTTGCTATCTTATAAAAAAGATTGGTCGCGCTAAATCTATAATAATTGCACATGGAGAGGTGCTGAATATCATTTTTTTATACATTTTTACACACAGTACCTTCGTCCCATCAAAAGTTGAAATATGTATTTGGGGGGAGACTGGGGTTTGGACTTTGATGGTACCATATATCAACTGATTACCAGTCAAAATTAGAAAAGTATAAAGAAGGTTTTATTACAAAAAACATATACATAATATACATATTCATAACATAAACTTCTTTAGTCATAACAACTATAAAGTGTCTAAGGGTCTTTCACACGTGCGGACCGTTCGTCCGTTTTTTCATACGTCCGTTTACGGACTGCAATGCTTTCCAATGGGATGGCGTACGTTAGCGGATGAGCATACGCTAATGTCCGTTTACATCCGTCTCCGTTAAGCTCAGTTTTTTTGAACGGAAGAAAACCATATTTTTCTTCCGTCAGAAAAACGGAACGGACGAAAAACGGATGTTAGCGGACGATCCGTTTAACATCCGATCCGCTAACATCCGTTTTTCATCAAAATATGTACTAAAAATAAAGTTCTAACAAAAAAAAAAAAAAACGGATGAAAAAACAGATGAAAAACGGATGACAACTGATGAAATGACATATTGGTCACCAGAAAAAAACTCTCTCTCCCAACCTCCAAGATAGAGGTTGGCATTGGAGGGTGCACAACATGTGCTCATGGCTACCCCCTGAACCTGCAGGTACAATTGGTCCATGTATGTAAAGTAGTTCTTTGTCAGAATAAATGATAATAATTCCAAAATAAAACAATTTCGGGGCCACAGATGTCTGTCTTTCTCCATCAGGAAGGACTCAGCCATTCGGACGCCCTGCTCGTGCAGGATACTCGAGTACAAGGACTCTATATCAATAGCAACGTGCAGGGCGTCCGAAGGGACATGAGTACCCTCAACATCTCTGGGGTATCTTTTATAAAGGATGGTAGACCAGTGACATGCAGCATCAAAAAGGAGTCTACATATCTACTTGCAGCTTCCGACATGGATCTCATTCCAGAAATGATCGGTCTTCCCGGTGGACATTCAACCCTCTTGTTTACCTTGGGTAAGGCATAAAACGTTGGGGTGCAGGGAAAGGGGTTGATCAAGTAGCTCAAAGTATCAATCAGGCCTTTGTTATGGGCCTGAAGACATATATCCCGGAGCTCATCCTCAAAAGAACGCAACCAACTCAGGATCGATAGGGCGATACCACTCCCCGTTATTCAATATATCAAAACATATTTTTTGATATTCGGGGAGGGTCAACAATACAATGTTGCCACCTTTATCAGACGGCTTTATCACAAGCTCAGTCTGATTTTTGAGTTGTTGTAAAGCCTGTAGTTGTGGTTTAGAGAGGTTAGAGGGAGAGAACATTGATGTTGCAGAAGAGGGAGCTGACCACTGTGCTAATTTTAAATCTCTAATGGACTTCTGGAGGAACATCCATATGCTTGGACAGAAAGAAAGTTCCAGAAAATGATGTGATTTGGGTTTAAATTTATTGACCTTATGGGGAATTGGTGTATTAACATCAGTCACCTCGAGCGGAGGATCAAGTTCAATTTGTCCTTCATCATATAGAATCATTAGGTCCCTTAGAGCCCCTCCTTCATATTAAGACCTTTTATTTTGTCACAGATCTCTTTTTCAACTCTTTTTACTTTACATTCAGGGTCAAACATGTATTTATGTTTTAAATTTCGAGCAAAGAGGTAAAGATCCTTTATAGTTTCCATGATGTCAATACCATGGGAGGGACAAAATCCCAAGCTCATTCGTAAGACTGATCTCTGAGTATCATTAACATTGAAGTTGGTAAGATTAATTATGTTGAGCACTGGGGACCCAATGTTTGAAGTGTTCTTGTTACAAATATATTTAGATTGCTCTGAACCCTGGCTTCTGCCAGAGCTAGAGCAGGATCTAAAAAATCAATATCAGTGGGGAGTTTGGTATTAGCCGGTACCGCAACTGTACCCTTATTCAGAAGGGTGTGCAGAACCGGTGTAAAATTGCTTTTTACAATACCTTGGTCAACCGCTCGAGGCACATTTTCAGTGAGTGAATATCCTGCACCTTGATTGCGTGATCTTTTGTCTTTACGACTTTGTGATGATTGGGGTTTGGAAAGTCGAGAGTGCACACCTAAATGCAACCTAAGTGAATAAGTGTAACACTTCCATAAAATAAAATGCTGTAACAGACAAAAATGAAATGACAAACAACTTAATGTGAGCAAATAAATAAATAGGAGATCCACTAATTTAGCCCTGGATAAATCCGGAAAAAACAATGGATCAAATTGTGAAGTGAAAACCTCATACAAAGTAAAAAATAAACCAACAATGAAATTGGGCAAATGAGTGAATAAAAAGTTCATAGCTGTTGAAAAAATGGGTATAAATAAAACACCCGTGCAAAAAAATAGTCCTTAACCACTACCCGACGGCCGTACGACTTTATACGGCCGCAGGGTGGTTCTGAATTTCTAACTGGCCGTGTTTTTACGGCCTGCGCGCGCAGTCAGCGGCACGGGCGCATCCGGCGGCGGTGCGCGCGTGCTCGCCGCATCGCTGAGATGCCGATGCGAGTGCCTGGCGGCCGTGATGTCCGCCAAGCACTCGGGATCGGCGGCTACAGGGACAAGACGTGGAGCTCTGTGTGTAAACACAGAGATCCATGTCCTGTCAGGAGACAGAGGAAACCGATCTGTGTCCCTTGTACATAGGGACATAGATCGGTCACCTCCCCCAGTCACCCCCCTCCACACACAGTTAGAACACAATTTAGGGAAACACATTTAACCCCTTCCCCGCTCCCTAGTGTAAACCCCTTCAATGCCAGTCACATTTATACAGTAATTAGTGCATATTTATAGCACTGATCGCTGTATAAATGTGAATGGCGCCAAAAATGTGTCAAAAGTGTCCGATGTGTCCGCCATAATGTCGCAGTCACGAAAAAAATGCTGATCGCCGCCATTAGTAGTAAAAAAAATAAATAAAAAATAATAATAATTCTGTCCCCTATTTTGTAAGCGCAATAACTTTTGCGCAAACCAGACGCTTCTTGCGATTTTTTTATTTTTTTTACCAAAAATATGTAGAAGAATACGTATCGCCTAGACTGAGAAAAAAAATTGGGCTATTTATTACAGCAATAAGTAAAAAAGATTTTTTTTTTCAAAATTGTCGCTCTATTTTTGTTTCTAGCGCAAAAAATAATAACCGCAGAGGCGATCAAATACCACCAAAAGAAAGCTCTATTTGTGGGGAAAAAAGGACGTCAATTTTGTTTGTGAGCCACGTCGCACGACCGCGCAATTGTCAGTTAAAGTGACGCAGTGCCACAAGCTGAAATTTCACCTGGTCAGGAAGGGGTATATGTTCCCAGTAAGGAAGTGGTTAAATAATTCAACTGTGAAAGAAATCCTCAAATGTTGGAGAGGCTACTGTGAAATCCACCACCGAATTGAAAGGAATGCCTGCTTACCAGAGCTCTGTGATCCCCCGCAACAGGGGATCTGGAGAAACTTAGATACTTAGGCCCCATACACACGATAGAATTTATCCGCGAATACGGTCCAGCGGACCGTTTCCGCGGATAAATCCTCTCGAGGATTTCGGCGGATTTTCATGCGATGGAGTGTACACACCATCGCATTGAAATCCGCGCCGAAATCCTCTGGCGATGACGTGTCGCGCCGTCGCCGCGATTATGACGCGGCGACGTGCGCGACGCTGTCATATAAGGAATTCCACGCATGCGTCGAATCATTACGACGCATGCGGGGGATCCCTTCGGACGGATGGATCCGGTGAGTCTGTACAGACCAGCGGATCCATCCGTTGGGATGGACTCCAGCAGATGGATTTGTTCTGCATGTCAGCAAATATTCGATCTGCTGGAATCCATCCCAGGGGAGATATATCCGCGGAAACAGATCCGCTGGCGTGTACACACCATAGGATCTATCCGCTGAAACCCATTTGCTGGGATTTATCTGTGGATGGATTTTATGGTGTGTACGGGGCCTTAGACTGTTTGCTCCAAAGACATCCAAGGATAAATGGCAGCCCCAGTCAGCCACACTCCGTTATTGTTCAGCAAGCCTCAGACTCATATGTGCATGCCATGTAAAAGACATAAAGGCTTCCATAGTGTAAAAAAAACAACACAGTTTATAACATTTTAAAAAACACACTTACAATAATGTAGCATGTAGAAAGGCCTTAAGCCTGATGTGCCGGCTGGATACAAACAGGCAAACCCGTCCTTCCGGATACAGAGTGTAGTGGGTGGTGATGTCAGCACGCTGTTCCACTCAGCCTCTTGCTATCTTGCCTGTGTGCTTAGGGTCGCTGTCTTGTTGGAAGATGGATCTTCATCCCAGTTTGAGGTCCAGAACGCTCTGGAGCAGGTTTTCATCAAGGATGTCTCTGTACATTGCTGCATTCATCTTTCCCTCGATCCTGACTAGTCTCCCAATTCCTGACGCTGAAAACCATCCCTACAGCATCATGCTACCACCACAAGGCTTTACTGTAGTGATGGTATTGGCCAGGTGATGAGCAGTGCCTGGTTACCTACAGACATGACACTTGCAATTCAACAATCACAGACCAGAGAATTTTGTTTCTCGTGGTCTGAGTCCTTTAGGTGCCTTTTGGCAAACTGCAGATGGCCTGTCATGTGCCTTTTACTGAGGAGTGGTTTCCATCTGGGCACTCTACCATTCAGGCCTGGTTGGTAGAGTGCTGCAGAGATGGTTGTTCTTCTGGAAGGTTCTCCTCTCTCCACAGAGAAACGCTGGAGCTCTGTCAAAGAGACCATAGGGTTTTTGTTCACCTCCCTGACTAAGGCACTTCTTCCCCGATTGCTCAGTTTGGCCGGATGGCCCACTCTAGGAGGAGTCCTGGTGGTTCCAAACATCTTCCATTTATGGATGATGGAAGCCACTGTGCACATTGGGATCTTCAATACTGCAGATTTTTTTCTGTACACTTCCCCAGATCTGTACCTTCATAAAATCCTGTCTCGGAGGTCTACAGACAATTCCTTGGACTTCGTGGCTTAGTTTGTGCTCTGACATGCACATTTACCTGTGGGATCAACTAAATTTACCACAGGTGAACTCTGATCCAGTTGTAGAAATATCTCAAGGATGATACAATGGAAACAGGGTGCACCTGAGCTCAATTTTGAGTGTCATGGGAAAAGTTGTGAATATTTATGTACATGTGATTTTTTCGTTTACATTTTTAATAATTTTGCAAAGATTTCAAACAAACTTCTTTCACATTATTATTATGGAGTATTGTTTGTAGAATTTTGAGGAAAATTAATTGAATCCAGCTCCGGTGTGTGAGATATCTCGAAACCCACCCCTCCCCTCCCCTCTCCTCCTGCCGCTAATAGTAGCTGGCAGAAAAGTTAAAGAAAGATTACTGCCAGCCCCTCTGTTTCATCAAGCCATACTACATGGTGTAAATGTTTGTTTAAAATGATGCCTCTAAATATCTTATTGCAGATCGTTTCTGGCCGGTCAGGTCACCCTTCAGCTGCTCTGCTCCCCCGATCCAAGGGCTACAGCGGGAGGCTAAAAAACGAATTTCCAGGAGCATAGGGAAATTTACAAGCAATTAACCAAAAGAACGAATGGAGCTGTGGCCACAGCTGTCCAAAACTCATAGACCAAAGAGATGAAAAAGACTCTTTATTTTATAAATAGTGAAGGTATTCACCAAGGTTTACAGCAGTCTATAGATGATCATGCAGAGACTTGGATAAGAAGCTGGCAATACTTGGAGGCTGAAGCCACAAGGATGTCACAGGGGCTTAGTGAAAACTACACAGAGCCATTGAGCAGAAAGTGCAGTAGCGCCTCTGGCAAGGGGCCACGACCAGAACCGTAGGGCCAGGGGTCTGGTGGAGAAGGGGCCTCAACTGTAGCCACGGGAACTGTCAAACGGCCGCTCAGACAGCATCTCCTGCCCAGAAATGACGTCACAGCCTGGTGGAAGCCAGCCAAGGAGATCCTACGACTATGGGCAAACCCTGCTGCTGGGGCCGTTCAAAAGCTGCTGGTACCAGAGGAGCAAGAAGGATCACACATCACCGACTGGAGATACTACATGTTTCAGGGCCACGCCCCTTCTTCAGGTTGACTGTCAGAGTGAGGCGTTGAGCGGATAGCACAGCAGTCATGTGACCTCCCGGCTGCCATTAGAGGGGGATCTTGGCCCCTCCTGCTTTAGCCCTTAGTTTGGGGGAGGAGAGACAATCTGCAATAAGATATTTAGAGGCATCATTCTACACAAACATTTACACTATGTGGTATGACTTGGTGAAATAGAGGAGCCATACATGGATTGAAATTCAGCTGGTTCAGCAGGAATGGGCTGAGATTTAATCCATGTATGGGCAGGCTGATTGTACCCAAGTTAATCCATTGATCAACTTTGGTACAACCATCCTGTCGGATTTTTCTACATGCAATTGCTGCGGCTATAGATTATATAGATTATTACCACCACAACCTATGGAAAGTAAATCAGATCATCTTTGGGCTGCCTTACAACCCAGGAGCATTTTAGATCAGGCCTAGCACTGGACCCACCAGAGCCAACAGCAGCACTTATTTAAAATGGTACCAGGGGCTCAAATGATGGATTTGTCTTATTCTGTTTAGCAGTCAGCATCTCATTTTGAACTTTGCCAAGTAATCTGCATTTTGTTTTGATTTTTTTTTTACAATCTGATTTTGCTGCTAATGTATTCTGCAACTCTAGGATGATAAACATGTAAGCTTTTTTTGGCAGCGTACTCATTTTTAAATGTTATAATTTGATAGTCATAGCCCTTGTATGTCCTTTGTACAGTGCTGTGGAATAGGTTAGTGCTATATACAGTCATGGTTGAAATTGTTGGCACCCCAGAAATTTTTCTAGAAAATCAAGTATTTCTCACAGAAAAGTATTGCAGTAACACATGTTTTTCTATACACATGTTTATTCCCTTTGTGTGTATTGGAACAAAACAAAAAAAAAGGAGGGAAAAAACAATTTGGACATAATGTCACACAAAACTCCAAAAATGGGCTGATCAAAATTCTTGGCACCCTTAACTTAATATTTGGTTGCACACCCTTTGGAAAAAATAAGTGAAATCAGTCGATTCCTATAACCATCAATAAGCTTCTTACACCTCTCACCCAGAATTTTGGACCACTCTTCTTTTGCAAACTGCTCCAGGTCTCTCTTATTGGAAGGGCAGCAACAGCAATTTTAAGATCTCTCCACAGGTGTTCAATGGGATTTAGATCTGAACTAATTGCTGGCCACTTTAGAACTCTCCAGCGTTTGTTGCCAATCATTTCTGGGTGCTTTTTGACGTATGTTTGGGGTCATTGTCCTGCTGGAAGACCCAAGATCTCGGACGCAAACCCAGCATTCTGACACTGGGCTCTACAATGCGACCCAAAATCCTTTGGTAATCCTCAGATTTCATAAAGCCTTGCACACATTCAAAGCACTCAGTGCCAGAGGCAGCAAAACAACCCCAAAATATCATTGAACCTCCACCATATTTCACTGTAGGCACTGTGTTCTTTTCTTTGTAGGCCGTTTTCGGTAAACAGTAGAATGATGTGCTTTACCAAAAAGCTCTATCTTGCTCATCTGTCCACAAGACGTTTTTCCAGAAGGATTTTGGCTTACTCAAGTACATTTTGGCAAACTGTAGTCTTGCTTTTTTATGTCTCTTTGCCAGCAGTGGGGTCCTCCTGGGTCTCCTGCCATAGCGTTTAATTTCATTTAAATGTCGACGGATAGTTTGCGCTGACACTGATGCTCTCTGAGCCTGCAGGACAGCTTTGGAACTTGTTTGGGCGGCTTATCTACCATCCGGACCATCCTGCGTTGCAACCTTTCATCAATTTCTTTCTTCCGTCGCGCCCAGAGAGATTAGCTACAGTGCCATGGGTTGCAAAATTCTTGATAATGTTGCGCACTGTGGACAAAGGCAAATCTAGATCTCTGGAGATGGACTTGTAATCTTGAGATTGTTGATATTTCTCCACAATTTTGGTTCTCAAGTCATCAGACAGTTCTCTTCTCCTCTTTCTGTTGTCCATGCTTAGTGTGGCACACACAGACACACAATGCAAAGACTAAGAGCCGGTTCACACAGGGGCGACCTGTCAGGCCTTGTACAGACGAGCAGACATTGTCATGAATATGCATCAAGTCTGTCCGCTTACCTGATCTCCATGTGTTGTTTAGAGGCAGATCCTGTTCTGGTTTCCCTTTTTATCACTTCCTCTTCCTGTATGGCTCCACCCTAGTCCATCCCAGGAAGCCTATATTAACCTTTGCTCTACAGGTCTGCAGTGCTGTTCAACAGTGTTCCTATGCTTAGTTCCTGTCTGCAGTGTAATCGCTAGTTCCTGTTTGCAGAGTGCTACGATCATCTTCCGTGTACCGTTTTGGCTTGTCCCCGACTTCCTTGTCTGCCTGTGCCCCTGACTATTTGCATGTTCCACGGTTATCCTTGTCTGCCTGTTGCCCTGACCTCGGCCTGTCCATCACCACTGTTTGTCCTGCTGACTGCTTCCCCCTTCTCCCTGCGGAGTGTGACTTGAGGAATCTCGGGGATGCGACCTGGACCCAGTTGCGGCCAAGACCATCCCTACCATCAAGGGCCCTGGTGAATACAAAACTGGGTCTTAGACTCCGCGCCCTGGGTGATCTTAGGTTCACGCTTCGTCTCTGCTAGCAGCAGTCGGCCATAGGATTCACCACCCTGTGGTGCATCCCTGACCCCTACGGGGTACACTTGTCACCTGGCTACGGGTGACCTGACAGTTTGAACAGCCATGAATCCGGCCGACATGCCGCTCCCCGCAGATGATCCATTACAGTGCATTGTTCGCAGACTCGAGACGCATGAAGCTAATCAGGATCAGGTGATGCGTTTCCTTCAGGATCTGGCTTCCCGCTTTGATCAGCTTCAGACCTCGCTGGGAACCCCGAATCCGCAACCCCAAGTACAACCAGCAGCTGCACCTGTTGCACCAGTCGCAGAGTCGCATTCACTGAAGTTATCACCTCCAATACGTTTTTCTGGAGACTCCAAAGCCTGCAGGGGATTCCTTAGCCAATGCACTATCCATTTTGAACTACAGCCTCAAAACTTCTTGTCTGATCGGGCAAAGGTAGCCTATATCATTTCTCTCCTCTCCGGGGAAGCCTTAGCCTGGGCTGCCCCTCTGTGGGAATTGAATGATCCAGTGGTTTCTAGCCTGCCTGTTTTCTTGAAACTTTTTCGGAATATCTTTGAAGAACCGGCTCGTGTCTCTTCAGCAGCCAGCGCCCTTTTAAGTCTCCGCCAAGAATCCCGTTCAGTGGGACAATATTCTCTTCAGTTCCGTATCCACTCAGCTGAACTGAGTTGGAACAATGAAGCCTTAGTCGCAACCTTTTTGCATGGCCTATCTGATAGAGTGAAGGATGAACTAGCAGGAAGAACCATCCCCACTGATCTGGACGGAGTGATCTCCTTGTGTAATCAGATCGATATTCGCTTTCAGGAAAGGACCCTAGAAAAGCGACGCCAACATCCCTTGGCCCTTAGTCAGCCTGAGATCCCCTCTCTTCGACTCGTGGAGCATCCCTTGCCAACTGAGGAACCCATGCAGCTGGGTCGGACCAGGCTATCCCCTGAGGAACGTGCCAGGCGCAGAACTCTAGGCCTGTGTCTATACTGTGGGGGCAAAAGTCATTTTCGTGACACTTGCCCTCTTCGCCCCAAGAAACGCTCGGGTTCAATACATATGGAAGGTGGAGTATTGGATCCAGAAATATCTCCTTCACCTTCTCGTCTTTTTCTTCCTGTGTCCCTTAATTTTGGTGCTTCTTCTCATTCGGTCTCGGCATATCTGGATTCCGGAGCCGCTGGCAATTTCATAGACTGGGAAATCGCATCGTCCATGAGACTTACCCTTTTGCCCCTCACCACACCATTGGTGGTCTCGGCGATTGATGGCACTGTTCTCCCGGGGGGTCCTATTCGCTTCCAGACAGTCCCTGTTAAGATGTCAGTAGGCACACTTCACCAGGAGTGGATATCCTTCCTTGTTCTACCTAAGACCTCAGCTCCTATCGTTTTGGGTCTTCCTTGGTTAAGACTCCATTCTCCTCACATTGACTGGACTGCCGGACAGATCCTGGCTTGGGGCCCCTCCTGTTCCACGTCTTGCCTACCCAAGGTTGCCCCAAAAGAGAAACTTCCTGTTGCCACCATTCCAGAATCTTTTGCTCGTCCTACCACATGTAGTGGTGTCCGGAATGTGTCCTGCAATAGTCAGGCTGATGCACTTTCTAGCCAATGTAGCACTCTGGATGAGGAGCCCGCCTGTGAACCTGAGCCGATCTTTCACTCCAGTTTACCGTTGACTGTCCCTAAAACAAACAGCCAGGCTAACTTGTCTGCGAGTTCTGCAGTCACTACGCCTTGTGATGCGATTCGGGTAATCACTACACCTGACTATGCTATTCAATCGGCCTCTGCATCAGCTATGCCAGGTCGGCCCATGCCCAGTGAGCCTCCTACCTTTTCTTGTTCAGGCCCTCCTGCAACCTGTCTAAGGGGCTCAATCCATCTTTTGGATAGATTGCCTCATTCGGCTAAATGGGGTTTTCTACCTTGTTTTCAGGGCTCTCTGCATTCTGCTGATTTCCCTGCTATCCAGCTTGACTCCTGTGCCCTGTCACCTTCTAACCAACCTGACTTCAGGGTTCCTCTGATCTCTGCCCAGTCTCGTCTCTGCGGAGGCATTCTTCAGTACCTTGTGCTTTGGAGAGGATTTGGTCCTGAGGAGGCGTCTTGGATTTCTGCATCTGAGATCTTTGCGCCCCATTTGTCGAGGAGGTTTCTTCTGGGATTCCCCTTTAGCCCTGGCTCCAGGCTGGGGAGGGGGAGGGGCCTTAAGAGGGAGGGTACTGTCATGAATATGCATCAAGTCTGTCCGCTTACCTGATCTCCATGTGTTGTTTAGAGGCAGATCCTGTTCTGGTTTCCCTTTTTATCACTTCCTCTTCCTGTATGGCTCCACCCTAGTCCATCCCAGGAAGCCTATATTAACCTTTGCTCTACAGGTCTGCAGTGCTGTTCAACAGTGTTCCTATGCTTAGTTCCTGTCTGCAGTGTAATCGCTAGTTCCTGTTTGCAGAGTGCTACGATCATCTTCCGTGTACCGTTTTGGCTTGTCCCCGACTTCCTTGTCTGCCTGTGCCCCTGACTATTTGCATGTTCCACGGTTATCCTTGTCTGCCTGTTGCCCTGACCTCGGCCTGTCCATCACCACTGTTTGTCCTGCTGACTGCTTCCCCCTTCTCCCTGCGGAGTGTGACTTGAGGAATCTCGGGGATGCGACCTGGACCCAGTTGCGGCCAAGACCATCCCTACCATCAAGGGCCCTGGTGAATACAAAACTGGGTCTTAGACTCCGCGCCCTGGGTGATCTTAGGTTCACGCTTCGTCTCTGCTAGCAGCAGTCGGCCATAGGATTCACCACCCTGTGGTGCATCCCTGACCCCTACGGGGTACACTTGTCACCTGGCTACGGGTGACCTGACAGACATGTCCGATGAAAACGGTCCGCGGACCGTTTTCATCGGACATGTCTGCTGGGAGGTTTTGGTCTGATGTGTGTACACACCATCAGACCAAATTCCCCGTGGACAAGAAAACGCGGTGACGTGGCGGCGACGATGACGCGGCAACGTGCGCGAACCAGGAAGTTCAATGCTTCCACGCATGCGTCTAATCACTTTGACGCATGCGCTGGATTTCGGGCCAGCGGACATGTCCGATGAGTTGTACTAACCATCGGACATGTCCGACGGACAGGTTTCCACCGGACAAGTTCCTTAGCATGCTAAGAAACTTTTGTCCGCTGGAAACCTGTCCGCTAGGCCAGGAATCCGGTCCGCTAGGCCATACACACGGTCGGACATGTCCGCGGAAACTGGTCTGCGGACCAGTTTCAGCAGACATGTTCGGTCGTGTGTACGAGGCCTCAGGCGACTCAGCCGCCTGACAGGTTGCGGTCTGCAGTAGTCAATGGAACCGTTCTAATAGGAGCGACACACGTCGCTCCGACTTAGAAAAAGGTTCCTGTACGACTTTGGGGGTGACTCAGGGCGACTTGCATTGACTTCAATACAGAAGTCATTTTGCAAGTTGCCTCTCAAGTCGCCTTGAGATCGCCTTGCCGAGTTGCCCCCAAAGTCGTACCGCCTGTGTGTGAACCGGGTCTAAGTGAACTTCTCTCCTTTTTATCTGCTTTCAGGTGTGATTTTTATGTTGTCCACACCTGTTACTTGCCCCAGGTGAGTTTAAAGGAGCATCACATGCTTGAAACAATCTTATTTATCCACAATTTTGAAAGGGCGTCAAGCATTTTGACCAGCCCATTTTTGGAGTTTTGTGTGACATTATGTCCAATTTGCTTTTTTTCCTCCCTTTTTTTGTTTTGTTCCAATACACACAAAGGTAATAAACATGTGTATAGCAGAACATGTGTTACTGCATTACTTTTCTGTGAGAAATTCTTGATTTTCTGGAAAAATTTCTGGGGTAACAACAATTTCGGCCATGACTGTATGCATTGAATGATAATCTCTAGGTTTGTCCTGAGTTGTTTTGTAAACTGGCTGCATCTTTTAATCATAAAAAAAAATCACAAGTTTGTGACAATCCTAGGTCCTATATTAAATCACCCCACTACATCCCTAGAATTGGGATATGACTCTTCACAACAAAAATAGCAAGCTTCTGAGGAGTTCAGAGATGCTTGTGTAATCAGAACAGAGATCCATAAGGTTTACTAATCTATGCATATGCAATATTGTGCATACATACATTGAGTATACATTATGCAGCAGCACTTAAAATACATTTTCAAAATTCCCACATAGCCACACAGTTGCTAGCACAAGAACTAAATATACTTTTCTGCCTGGGAGAGCCGAGTGATGACCCAGAAAAGACTATTTCTCATACAGTAGAATTTCAAACTAATACCTACTATGTAACATTCATATTACTTCTACTAACTGGCACTTTACACAGTGTGGTCTATTTTTCATGCCGTACAAGGTTTTTAATGAAGTCACATAGACAATTGTATTATGTTATATGACAGCTACAGAAATAAATATTATATAACCCATTCAGATGTGAAAACATATTTCCAAATAAACTTCCATATGCCTTTTTACCTGGTAGAGATACTGGCCCGGATTCAGATACGAGTTACGACGGCGTATCTCCAGATACGCCGTCGTAAATCTGAGTGTGTGGGGTCGTATCTATGCGCCTGATTCTTAGAATCAGTTACGCATAGCTTTCCCTAAGATCCGACCGGTGTAAGTCTCTTACGCCGTCGTATCTTAGTTGCATATTTATGCTGGACGCTAGGTGGCGCTTCCGTATATTTAAGCGTAGAATATGTAAATTAGGTAGATACGCCGATTCAGAAACGTATGTCCGCCCGGCGCATGTTTTTACGTTGTTTACGTAAGGCTTTTTCCGGCGTAAAGTTACGTCGTTTGCGTAAGTCCTCCGTGAATGGGGCTGTACGTAAGTTGCGTTCACGTCGAAAGCATTGACTATTTGCGACGTGATTTCGAGCATGCGCACTGGGATACGTCCATGGACGGCGCATGCACCATTCGAAAACAGCGTCAATTACGTGGGGTCATGATAGTTTAACATAAAACACGCCCACTACCAGCCAAATTTGAATTAGGCGGGCTTACGCCGACACATTTACACTACGCCGCCGTAACTTAGGGCGCAAGTTCTTTCTGAATACAGAACTTGCGCCCTAAGGTACAGGGGCGTAGTGTATCTGAGATACGCTACGCCCGCCGAAAAATACACAAATGTATCTGAATCCGGGCCACTGTCTGCAGTCTTGAACATATCACACAGCAGTTTAGGCTAGCAATGCAACAGATTGAGAAGTGTTAAATCCCTGTAGACAATTCAAGTGGATCTATCATTAAAAAATCACAGTATGCATGAATCAGTAGAACACATATCAACATTACCAAATATCATATTTTTCAGAAAAAAAAAACTCTGTCCTTGCTAGGAAGAAAACATGCTGCCGTAATTGCACATACAGCCTGGGCAGAGATGGCTTCATCCTTGGCTATCAGGTACAATGTAGTTTTTTTTATCATCTACTGCAGAAAGACTGTTTTTAATGTGACAAATACTAGCAGAGAATACCGGGATCAGCAGGAAAGTGCAAACATTACCTCTTCCCATCTACTAGAAAATTACAGACTACACCAGGGGTAGGCAACCTCAGCCCTCCAGCTGTTTTGAAACTACAAGTCCCATGAGACATTGCAAGACTCTGACAATCACAGGCACGATTCCTAGAGGCAGAGGCATGATGGGATTTGTAGTTTCACCACAGCTGGAGGGCCGAGGCTGCCTACCCCTGGCTTACACTGTACATAAAAACAACATTTTAAAATCATTGCCACACTGTGATAATATTATTTATATTTACATGATCATCATTTTAATTAAAAATACATTTAAAAACCTACAGGTCTTCTTCAAGGATTTCCCCCTTTTTTGTTCAAAGTTTTATTGAAATTCTAAATAATACAAAGCAATAGGACATGCATATTCATTTTAAGACAGAATTGTATAGGCATAGATTGAAATACATATCATAGGGTAGACAAAAGAAGTATTCAAAGAACAACAAGGAGCAAATTGGCTGTCCAAGCTGTCAATGGAACCAAGAGAAAAGGAACCGGGAGGGAGGGAAAGGCACTACGGTAAGGAGAAGTAAATGACAGTGAGAAAAAAGGATAGGACAAGAAGGAGTTTCCGCATGCAGGTAAAAAGAGGGCCCCTGGTGGATTTTTCTTTTTTCTGATGCAGTGAACAATTCAGTCATAGGGCATTTATCAGGAGAAAGCTGCCCAAATTGTGAGAAAAAGGCAGGTCTTAGATTATGCAATTTACTTTCCTTCCAACACAGCGGGAAGAAAATAAAATAGCTCAATTCCCCCAACAACATAGTCAGGGGAGTGCGAGGAGCCTTCCCTGCCAGCAGAAAGAAAAAATTATTGTTGCTGATCGGCTTCTGTACAACAGGGTCCCAGTACATGGATTGAAATTCGTCCAGTCCCTGCTGAACCAGACAAATTTTGATCCATGTATGGCTGGCTTAAAGTGGTTGTAAAGGCAGAAGGTTTTTTTATCTTTGTTTCCAATGTTTTTATTAAAGTTTACAAATAAAAAAAGGGTATACAAAAAAAAAGGGGAGGAAGATAACATTCGTCATTGTCAGGAGAACAAACATACAAATACAAGTTATTGCGAATACAAACACAACGCTAGCACATCTTATTGCCTTGGGTGCTCCTAGTGCATCTGTCACCCAACAAGATCAAATTCAGACCCAACTTAGGGCCTCCTAACTGGAGCACTGACTAGTCCCAAGGGGTCAGCAGACAATAACAAACAATAGCTGACTAAATAAAATAACAAAAACAAGTAACAATAGAAAAGCAAAGAAAAGGAAAGAGAAATAGAAGAGAAGAGGAAAAAAAAAAAGAAGAAGAAGAAGAAGAAAGGGTGGTGCACCCCTACCTCAATAAAGAAGCCCTTGTGTTAGCTCAGATAAATGTGTACTCGTAAGATAGGTGATCCAGGGATCCCACACTTTGTTAAACACCGCGACTTTGTCATTCAAAATAGCCGAAAACCTCTCATTCACTATTATCCAAGACAATTTAGACTTCAAAAGATAAAAGGAAACAGTGGGGGACCTCCAAGACTTAGCTATGGAGATTCTAGCCGCTACAAATATAAAGGCTATCAGTTTTCTCACGTGCTTCGACGTTCCCTCCACCGGGCGCCCCAGCAGTGCATGCAAGGGTGATTTAAGAAGATTCACCTAAATTAAGGAATATATAAAGTTATATGTGCGTATCCAAAATCGTCTCACCTTTTGGCATGTCCACCAAATGTGATACATAATACCATCCATGGTGCACCCTCTGAAGCACTGCGGAGACGCCCCCGGGACGAAGGTAGCTATTCGCGTTGGGACCATATACCATCTCATCAGCACCTTATAATTGGCCTCTATCAAAGAGGTGTTAATATAAGACTTAGAAGCACCTTGTATCAATTTACTCCATTCAGCAATTTCTAATGTAGTACCAATATCTTGTTCCCACTTTTGCATTAAAACCATCTTTTGGGTGTTGGAAGATAATAAACTATAAATCAATGATATATGACATGAGAGTTTTTCAAAGGTTCTGCAAAGTTGTTCCATAGGCGTGAATGTAGAGAGATCAGAAGTGCGATTCAAAGACTCTAGAAAGTGAGAAATTTGAGCGTAGCGAAAATATTCTGAATTCGGAAGGCCAAATCTCTCTTGCAGGACTGATTTTGACAAAGCTCCCCTATGATCACAGAAGTCCGCTATTCGTAGTAGGCCCTTATTTGTCCACCAAGAAAAATCCTGGGGGCGAAAACCCGGGGTAAACAAAGGGTTATGGAAAGAGGACGCCATCGGGGTGTGTGGCGATTTAAATCTATATGTATTTGCTAGACGATCCCAGAGGCTCAGGGAAAACGATAAAGACGGGCATAGCACGGGTGGTCTATCCTTTCCCCTCAGCCACATTAGGTGACTGATCTCTCTGTCTGGGTTCAGAGAGGACTCCAACCCCATCCAGAGTGGCCTGGACTGACATGTATGAAATTGAATCAAGTGGGCCAATTGAGCTGAGTGATAGCATTTAAGAAGGTCAGGCATGCCCAGACCTCCACGCGATTTAGGGGTGTACAATGTTGTTCTGTTCACCCTAGGTCTCCTGTGGTTCCATATATAGTCAAGCAGTTTAGCTTGAAAGGTCCATACCCACTATTGCTATTGGGAGAGTCCTAAATAAATACAACACCTTTGGTAAAATGGTCATTTTGACCGAATACAGCCTACCGAACTATGACGGGGGTTTGTTTGACCACCTTTGAAGGTCCTCCAATTTTTTTTTTATCTTAATGCATTCTATGCATTAAGATAAAAAGCCTTCTGTGTGCAGCAGCCCCTCTAATATTTACCTAAGGTCAATCTAGATCCAGCAATATTGCACGAGAGACTAAGCTGTCCGGAACTCCCCTCCTCATTGGCTGAGACAGCAGCCTGGCGCCATTGGCTCCCCCTACTGTATTTCAAAATTAGTGAGCCAATGAGGAGAGAAAGGGGGCGGGGGAAGTCCGTGGCTTTGTGTCTGAATGGACACAGGGAGCTGCGGCTCTGCAAGGGTGCCCCCATAACAAGCTGCTTACTGTGGTGGCACTCAACAAGAGGGGGGCCAGGAGCACCAAAGAGGGACCCAAGAAGAGGAGGATCTGGACTGTTCTGTACAAAACCATTACACAGAGCAGGTAAATATAACGTTTGTTATGTTTAATGAAAAAGAAAAACAAGACTTTAGTACCACTTTAAGTGTCTTCTGGGTCGGGCATATCACTTTAAAGCCTCGTACACACATAAGGAATTCCCGGCAGTAAAAAGTCCAACGGGAAACCAGAGGGGAAAACCGAGAACCTGCTCTGTAACTTTTCCCCCTACACACGACTGGGTTTCCCGACAGGAAAACTGCCATGAGAGCTTTGGTCAGGAATCCTGGCCGTGTGTATACTCCATCGCATTGTTTCCTTTCCCATAAGAAAACTGCCGGTTAAAAGAGCTGGTTCTCTTTTTTTCCGGCAGTTTTCCTTTCGACAAAACTGTGATGGAGCGAAGCGGGGGGGGGGTGCTGACTTCTTACCTCTTCTCCCATGCAGCCAGCAAGTTGAGAAGCGGGGTGAGGGGCCGGAAATAATTTCTCACTAGGCGGGGCCTCTAGTAATTTGGGGGCCCTCCCCATCTTTGGGGGGCCCTAAGTGGCTTGGCTTGCATAGTGAGCCTATAGGGCAGATCGGCCCTGGCAGGCATATATCAGGAATATGAAATGTTGGGTTTACATTTTTTTTAATTGTCTACCTGAGCCAGAGACGAGACTCCTGGGAATCTTATATTTTCTTTCCGATAACTTTTATTTAGAAATAGTGGTTACCATAACCCTATATCTGACCATAAACACTATTGCACATCTCCCCAAACCCCTACTACACGCATATTAATAGAAAAAGTAAATTCTGTTCTGCACTTAGACAGCTTAACAATTGTGCATAGAGATAGCCCTAAAAAATGTGTAAAGATTTAGTGTGGTTGACCGAGGGAACCTATCCTTGCACCTCCCATGCTAGTCATGAATAGACTCTTTGGAGATCCTAGTCGTATGCATAGATAACTGATATGCATCCCCACACACTAGGAGGGTGATTTACTAAAACTGGAGCACACAGAATCTGGCGCAGCTCTGCATAGTAACCAATCAGCTTCCAAGTTTTATTGTCAAAGCTTAACTGAACAAGCTGAAGTTAGAGGCTGATTGGTACTATGCACAGATGCACCAGAATCAGTGTGCAACAATTTTAGTAAATCACCTCCTACAGTAGGTATCCTACCTGTGCTGAATGTTCAAACAAAAAATACAAAGCGGTAAAGCACGAACCAAGCTTATAGTTATTGTAATTATTACAATCATTACAATTATAAAACAAAAAATTTTTGCTACTGTCTTTACATATACACTCACCGGCCACTTAATTAGGTGGACCACCTACATCTACTGGGTTGGACCCCCTTTGCCTTCAGAACTGCCTTAATTTGTCATGGCATATATTCAACAAAGTGTTGGAAACATTCCTCAGAGATTTTGGTCTATATTGACATGATAGCATCACGCACCTGCTGCAGATATGTCAGCTGCACATCCATGGTGCGAATCTCCTGTCCCACCACATCCCAAAGGTGTTCTATTGGATTGAGATCTGGTGACTGTGGAGGCCATTGGAGAACAGTGACCTCATTGTCATGTTCAAGAAACCAGTGGTGAGATGATTTGAGCTTTGTGACATGGTGCATTATCCTGCTGGAAGTAGCTTTAGAAGATGGGTACACTGTAGTCATAAAGGGATGGACATGGTCAGCAACAATACTCAGGTAGGTTGTGGCAGGTAGGTTGTGGCATTTAACCATGATCAATTGGTACTAAGGGGCCCAAAGTGTGTCAAGAAAATATCCCCCACACCATTATACCACCACCAGCCTGAAAGGTTGATACAAGGCAGGATGGATCCATGCTTTCATGTTATTTACGCCAAAATCGGAATGTCGCTGCTGAAAATCGAGACTTATCAGACCAGACAATGGTCTATTGTCCAATTTTGGTGAGTCGTACACATTGAAGCCTCAGTTTCCTGTTCTTAGCTGACAGGAGTGGCATCCGGTGTGGCCTTCTGCTGCTGTAGCCCACCTGCTTCAAGGTTCAATGTGTGGTGCATTCAAAGATGGTTTTCTGCATACCTTGGTTGTAACAAGTGGTTATTTGAGTTACTGTTGCTTGCTGTCATCTCAAACCAGTCTGACCATTCTTCTCTGACATCAACAAGGCATTTTTGTCCACAAAACTTCCGCTCACTGGATATTTTCTCTTTTTTTGACCATTCTCTGTAAACCCTAGAGATGGTTATGCATAAAAGTTCCAGCAGATTTAAAAAAATACTCAGACCACCCAGTCGGGCGCCAACAACATGCCACCATTAAAAGTCACTTAAAACCCCTTTCTTCCCCATTTGGATGCTCGGTTTAAACTACAGCAAGTCATGCTCACCACTTCTAGATGCCTAAATTCAGTGAGTTGCTGCTATGCAACTGGCTAATTAGCAGTTTGTTTTACCAAGCAATCGAACAGGTCTACCTAATAAAGTGGCCTGTGAGTGTTAATGTATGTAAAAATGTTATATAATCTTACACATTTATTTGGGATTTGTTGGAGGCCTATCTACTCTAATTTTGTAACCAATAGGTTTAAGACTGGTCTAATTGTTTACTATTGTATTGTAAGCCATGCCATTTTATTTTATTTTTTACATCTATGGCTTTCTATGATTTTCATTTGCTCCTTAAAACTTCAAAAACATATTTTTTTTAAAAGATCACTTTGATAAAAAAAAAAAAAAAAAGTTCAACCAAAAGAATATAAGTAAACACAAAACCTGCATCCCTGAAACTCTAAGCCCACAGTGGATCCAGGGGAAGGTGAAAACCTCTTATAAAGCTAGGAATAATTTGCTCCAACAAGAAAATTCCTTCCTGATCCCCAAGGAAATTAGAAACTAGCAGAATAATTTGTCTACAGTGTAATTTCCAATAAACAGTAAAAGCCAGTTATATTTTCTGCATTT
Source organism: Rana temporaria (assembly GCF_905171775.1). Lineage (NCBI taxonomy): Eukaryota > Metazoa > Chordata > Amphibia > Anura > Ranidae > Rana > Rana temporaria. The sequence goes on along the minus strand of NC_053489.1, from coordinate 240,752,253 downwards.
AGAAACACAACCAGCCTTTTTTAAGCAATCCACAGAGTTGACTAGAACTAACTCATCTAATAGTCTATTCCACATTTTCTCAGCTCCTACGGTAAAAAAGACTTTGTATGCGGAGGCTCTTCCAGAACCAATAGGTGCCTCTTGTCATTGGCAATGACCTTCAAAAGTAAACAACGTTGTACCATGCTTACTATATGGCTCATTAATGTATGCATACAAGCTGATCATAACCCTTTATAGACAGAAAATGTTCGCAGCAGACAAACAACCGCCATTTATTAGATCAGTTGGAAAATTTTGCAGTTTTTGTTATTCTCTACTGAATTGTCCAGGAATCTTTCTTTGAAAAGAGGTCCACTTTCATTTTTTAGTGATGGGACATTCCAAAATATGCTGGAAGAGCTTGGAAAAAACAAATCGTGTCTTTTCCTGTTTTATAGGAAAAATGGGATCAAATCTTCTCTTATGATTCTTTTTGTCAGTCAGCTGAAGAAAAAGACATGACTGGTCCCAGAAGAGCCATGATTCCAGTAGATATTTATTACCACCAGGCCCGGATTGGCCATAGGGCAAACCGGGCATTTGCCCGGTGGGCCGCGGCCGCCGGGCCACTGTTCTGACTTGCGGGGCCAAGGCAGGCTGCTCTTTAAGCCCGCGCCGGTCCTCCGACCTTTCCGCGGCCGCCCGGCTGCCAGTTCAGCCTCAGGCTCAGCCTTCGGCGTCGGCATCAGCAGCTCCTGAAGGGGGAGGGACTAGAGAAGACACCGCTCCACGGCCGCCAATGAAGTTCAGCCGTTGGTGCCGGGGGGCGTGTCCAGGAAGGGAGAGGAGCCTGCTACAGCCTGTGTTCTGCCGATGGGATCTCTCAGCAAAAACGTAAGTGCAGCCCCTGTAACCTGAATAGGAGGAGCGGTGGGGTGGCTGCATATAGAAGAATAATTCTCTCCATCGTCCCCCCGCGGTCTCTGAATGCCTGCTTCTGCTCCTCTCCCTCTCGCAGGCATTCAGGTACTGCGGGAAGAAGATGGAGAGAATGATTCTTCTATATGCAGCCACCCCACCGCTCCTCCTATCCTGCTTATCTCTGCTGCCCCCCCCAGTGCTCTCTAGTCTCTACCCCCCACAGTGCTCTCTAGTCTCTACCCCCCACAGTGCTCTCTAGTCTCTACCCCCCACAGTGCTCTCTAGTCTCTACCCCCCCCCCCAGTGCTCTCTAGTCTCTACCCCCCCCCCCAGTGCTCTCTAGTCTCTACCCCCCACAGTGCTCTCTAGTCTCTACCCCCCCCCCCCCCACAGTGCTCTCTAGTCTCTACCCCCCCCCATCCTCTCCACCTCCCTCCTGTGTTCTTCACCTCCCCCCTGTGCCCTCTGCCTCTCCCTATGCTCTACACTTCCCCCTGTGCTCTTCACCTCCCCCCAATGCTCTCCAACACCCCCAGTGCTCTCCAGCCTCACCTTCTCTCCACCTCCGTCCTGTGTTCTCCACCTCCCCCCATGCTCTATGCTGCCCCCCTGTGCCCTCCATCTCTCTCCCTGTGCCCTCCATCTCTCCCCCTGTGCCCTCCGTCTCTTCCCCTGTGCCCTCCGTCTCTTCCCCTGTGCCCTCCGTCTCTTCCCCTGTGCCCTCCGTCTCTCTCCCTGTGCCCTCCGTCTCTTCCCCTGTGCCCTCCGTCTCTTCCCCTGTGCCCTCCGTCTCTTCCCCTGTGCCCTCCGTCTCTTCCCCTGTGCCCTCCGTCTCTCCCCCTGTGCCCTCCGTCTCTCCCCCGTGCTCTACGCTGCCCCCTGTGCCCTCCGTCTCTCCCCCTGTGCTCTCCACCTCCCCCATGCTCTACGCTGCCCCCTGTGCCTTCCACCTCTCCCCCTGTGCTCTCCACCTCCCCCCATGCTCTACGCTGCCCCCTGTGCCCTCCGTCTCTCCCCCTGTGCTCTCCACCTCCCCCCATGCTCTACGCTGCCCCCTGTGCCCTCCGCCTTTCCCCCTGTGCTCTCCACCTCCCCCCATGCTCTACGCTGCCCCCTGTGCCCTCTGCCTCTCCCCCTGTGCTCTCCACCTCCCCCCATGCTCTATGCTGCCCCCATGCTCTATGCTGCCCCCCTGTGCCCCCCATCTCTCTCCCTGTGCCCTTTATCTCTCCCCCTGTGCTCTCCACCTCCCCCATGCTCTACACTGCCCCCTGTGCCCTCTGCCTCTCCCCCTGTGCTCTCCACCTCCCCCTGTGCTCTTTTCAATTCCCCCTAATTCTCTCCAACCCCCCCCCCGTGCTTTCCAGCCACCCCAGTGGTCTCCACCTCCCCCCATGCTCTACGCTGCCCCCTGTGCCCTCTGCCTCTCCCCCAGTGCTTTTTAGCCCCCCCTGTGCTCTCAAGCCCCCCCTGTGCTCTCCACCTCCCCCATGCTCTACGCTGCCCCCTGTACCCTCTGCCTCTCCCCCAGTGCTCTCTAGCCCCCCAGTGCTCTCCACCTCCTCCCATGCTCTACGTTGCCCCCCTGTGCCCTACGCCTCTCCCCCAGTACTCTCCAGCCCCCCATTGATCTTCACCTACCCCCTGTGCTCTCCACCTCCTCCCGTGCTCTCTGCTGCCCCCCCTGTGCCCTTCGCCTCCCCGCAGTGATCTTCGCTTCCCCCAGTGATCATCGCCTCCCCCAATGATCTCCGCCTCCCCCATGTGCTCTTCGCCCCCGTGCTCTCCTGCCCTCCCTGTACTCTCTGCCCCACCCTGTGTTTTGCTTCCCCCTGTGCTCTCCAACCCCCCACTCCCTGTGCTCTCCAGGCCCCCATGCTCTCCAGCCCCCTTGTGCTCTCCTCTTCCTCCCTGTGTTCTCTGCCTCTCCCCCGTGCTCTCACCCCACCCCATGTTCTCAAGGTTCTTCCCGGTGCTCTCTGCCCCCCCTGCACCTTTGCAGGGTTTCCCCCTCCCCTCTCCCGGGGGATCCCTCAGGATGAAAAGTGGAGAAGGAGCCGGTTAAGATGTCATGGGCTGCTTATTCCAAAATGCCCGGGCCTATTTTTTGTGCCAGTCCGGGCCTGATTACCACCTTAGGTGATATCAGCCTGCACTTTGAAGTGACAGAATGCATTGTTTCAATGCACCACCGGGCTCTAGGACACCTGGCTATCCACTCACTAATTGACTTAGATCTATACTGACTCAGCTGACAATAATTATAATTCTTTATAACTATAAATAAAAATCTTCTGTAGTTTTGTGCAGTTTCTAACTATATTTTAACGTGTTTTGTGTGTTTGAAACAAAATATGACTCCATTTAAAAAACAAAAAAAAACTAAAAGGTTAAAATAAAGAAGGCTGTCATTATTTTCACTGAGACAAAAAAGGTTAAGAACTACTGTATCAATGAACTGGCAAGTCTGTAAAACGAAATTCATCCATTTAACCAATTACTGAAAGCAGAGAAGCAGAAGTACATCTATTTAATCACTTAGGTGTGCACACAAAATGAAATGCTTTATGCTTCTGCATAATTTGCTGGTGATCTTTAAAGTCTAACTCCAGATGCAGTTATATACTGTTTGAAATCCTTTTGCCTTGCCCAAAGTATACTTTTAGTTTTCAATGCACTACTTACCCACTCTATATTTCTGTGTTGCTCCGAGCATCCTGGTTCTTCACTGGTGCCTCACTTTCTCACCCAGAATCACACAACCTCTTCCTGTGAGCCCAGGCAGTCATGGACATACAACATGGTCTTTTTGAATACATTATGCGGATGTTACCAATAGTGGTCAGCAGATCAATGGAATTTGTCCAGTACAGTAAAACCTTGGTTTGAGAGTAACTTGGTTTAAGAGCGTTTTGCAAGACAAGCAAAATGTTTTAATACATTTTGACTTGATATTCAAGCAATGTCTTGATATACAAGTAGCGTAAAGTCACAACTTAGTATAAAAGAGAGGAGCCTCTAAGTGTAGCAATATGGTTACATTTAATAAAGGTACAACATTTAGCAACATATTGCTACTCTAAGGCCCCGTACACACGACCGAGTTTCTCGGCAGAATTCAGCCAGAAACTCGATCGCAGCTGAATTCTGCCGAGAAACCCGGCGTGTGTACACTTTTGGACGAGGAAGCCGACGAGTTCCTCGTCGAGCCAAATAGAGAACATGTTCTCTATTTCCTCGTTGTTCAATGAGGAAAGTTGGCTCGCCAAGATCCTCGGCGGCTTCACACAGAACTCGACGAGCAAAATGATGAGTTTTGCCCGTCGAGTTCCTCGGACGTGTGTACGGGGCCTCACTCTTACTCTTACTCATATTGCCTCTCTTCTCTTTTATACTCTGTAGCTCCTGCTGGATCCTGCATTCACAGGACACAGATGCAGCAGAGGGAGCCATTGGCTCCTGCTGCTGTCAATCAAATGTGAGCAAAAAGCGGGGAGCTTTTTTAAATTACTTTTAAAGCGGGGGTTCACCCTATTGATAAAAAAAAATTTTTCCCTCTAGCATAAAATTCGGCATAGTAGCGCGAGCTACAGTATGCCAGTCTTTATTTTTTTTATCCCCGTACTCACTGTGCACTCGTAGATAAAAGATTACGACTCCCAGCGGGGAATGGGCGTTTCTATGGAGAGAGAAGGTGATTGACGGCCGGCTCTGGCACGTCACGCTTCTCCGGAAATAGCCGAAATAGGACTTGGCGCTTCACGGCTCCTGCGCATAGTCTGTGCGCAGGCGCCGTATAGCGCCGTGAAGAGCCGAGACCTGTTCCGGCTGTCTTCGGGGAGCGTGACGTGCCAGAGCCGGCCGTCAATCACCTTCCCTCTCCATAGGAACGCCCATTCCCCGCGGGGAGTCGTAATCTTCTATCTACGAGTGCACAGTGAGTACGGGGATAAAAAAATAAAGACAGGCATACTGTAGCTCGCGCTACTATGCCGAATTTTATGCTAAAAAGATGTTAATAAGGGTGAACCACCGCTTTAAAGGAGTTGTAAAGGAAAAAAAAAATTTGCCTAAAATTAATGTCTGCAAGGTAGACAGACAGAATAGTGTAATGATTCTGTTAAAAAACGAGTAAATACCTATTAAATTCCTTCATCTATATCACCTCCGGCGTTCTAGTTTCTGTTCTCTCATTCACTTCCTGGTTTGTGGCGCTCGTTCATGTAAGAACTACATTTCCCAGTATGCATTGCGGCACGCCCAGTAATTCACACCTCCTTGAAGTCTCTAACACGTAGAGAGCCTCCTGCCGCACAGATGTAGTTCCCAGGAGGGGGCGAGCACGTTACTGACCGCCGCAGTAAAGCCTCCCTTCACGGTGGTCAGTAAAATCAGACAAGCAGGAAGTGAACAGAACAGAGAAGATATAGAGCAACTTCTGAGCAAAAACGAACAATGAGGAAGTGAAAAGAGGAATGTCTGCAGGTAAAGGATGCTTATTATGAAAAAACATTTTTTCCTTTACAACCCCTTTAATGGCATTGTTTTGTTCTTCTGGTCACATTTGGACATTTGTGGCTAAAATCAGCAAGAGAATTGGAAATGTAAGAGCGCATACAAGAGTTTGACAGCAGTCAGAAGACTCACTGTGGTTCAAGAAACTTTAAATCATCTCTGATTTATCTGATGTGATGGGCTGTATAGTTGAAAATAAGTTGAGAATATAAAGCAGATCCCATGTTGCTTCTAAAAGAACATTCTGACCTTTAATTCTTACTTCATTGCATGACGCAAAACGCTTAGACAAGGAGCTTGTACAAGGACACAAGGAGCCTGTACAAAAGGGTGTCATCATTCAGCTTTGTCTAGGTCTAGGACATCATGATATCTAAACACAGCCCTGTCCGATGTCTATTACAAATACAGATATACAGACCCATACCTCTCACAAGTAGCAAATGTGTCTCTCCTAACTGCTGCACACAGTGTGGTTGCTTGGAAAAGACAAGCATTCTTAAACCTGTTGTGATTCTAAATAGATATCTTTTGCACACATAATTAATATTATGAAGTTAAAGGAGCATTAAAACCAAAATAAAAGAATGTAACATATTACAGCATACTAATCATTAACCACTTCTGCGACAGGAAGGTATTACCCCCTTCCTGACCAGAGCACTTTTTACAATTTGACACTGCATCGCTTTAACTGGTGATTGCGTGGTCGTGCAATGCTGTACCCAAACAAAATTTGCGTCCTTTTTTTCACACAAATAGCGCTTTCTTTTGGTGCTATTTGATCACCACTTTTTTTTTTTTTTGAGCGATACACAAAAAAAGAGCGCCAATTTTGAGGGAAAAAAAACTATATTTTTTACTTTTTGCTATAATAAATATCCCTAAAAATGTTTTTAAAAAACAAATTTTCCCATCAGTTTAGGCCTATATATTTTCTTCTACATATTTTTGGTAAAAAATAATCGCAATAAGCGTATATTGATTGGTTTGCGCAAAAGTTATAACTATGGGAAAGATTTATGGCATTTTTATTATTATTATTTTTTTACTAGTAATGGCAGTGATCTGGGATTTTTAGTGGTATTGCGACATTGTGGCAGACAGATCGGACACTTTTGACAAATTTTTGGGACCATTGACATTTATAAAGCGATAAGTGCTAAAAAAATGCAATGATTACTGTGTAAATGACACTCGTATGGAAGGGGTTAACACTAGGGGGCGATAAAGGGGTTAAATGTGTGTTCCCTCAGTGTGTTCTAACTGTATGGGGATAGAACTGAGTAGGAAAGGAGACATTTCGCTGTTCCTAATTACTAGGTACAAAAAACATGTCTCCTCTGACAGCACAGGCATTTGTGTGTTTACAAATCCCGGTGGTGGTGCTCATGCACGAGGCCGCAGGCCACGCGCATCGGGTCCCTCGCCATGCAACGGGTGCGCAGGCGCCCCTCCGGTGCCACACACGCCCTCTGGCAGCTGTTAAAGGAAACCCGTACGGGGCTTCGTGCAGGGGAGCCATTCTGCCCCCGTATATGTACGCGAGCCGGTCAGGAACCGATTAAATGTCATGGCTGCATAAGTTCTCCTTTTTTAGGCTTTTTTCCCTGTTTTCACTTGGTGATCTGGCCAGTAACACACCTCCTGTATTAGCTTGCCTACACTCTGGGTAAAGGAGCAACAGAGACACCTTTGAACAGCAGCATTTTGATAATAGGGGAGGTTGTGTTAGATGTAGAAGCAGATTTATGAACACTAACAAATTAAAGCCAAACTACAGCTAACCCTTTTCAATCAGCCACAGAAGCAGTTGTTTTCCTTTTAGGATAAAGGTTTTACATAAACAAATGAAAGCTGATCATTGTAAGAACCCCTGTCAGCGGTAAATGGTTTGTTTCAACCTTCTAACCGCTAAATTTGCAGGAGAGCTTGATCTGTTGAATATAACAGATTTATTGGCACCAGATGAAAATAAAGGAAAGAAAGCTAAAAAATAGGGCTGTTACTGATCAAAATTTTTGTGTTCGATTAATCGATATTTTTTTAATCTATTAATCGACTAATTTCGATTAATTAAAATGCACATACAGATCCAACTACTTTTAGCTGATCTCCTCCTTGCAGGCTGATTCCCAGTGCAGCTACCAACCACTGGAAAAATGGATAGCAGGATACAAAAAACACACAAAGGCAGCGCTCGATGGGAATAGCATGAAAACTTTTATAGTCTTCAAGTAGGTAACAAAATAAATATTGCACTGGAGATAAAATCGATGTAGCTACATAAACTGTAAAAATGGTGCGAGTAATACCAAACGGTAACAAAAGCAGTCAAAAAAACATGTAGCGAAGTATGATACTGGTATAAAAATGTGTACAACGATACCACTGCTGAATCCAGATGAGGAGAAGTTAACATCAGTCCGTCGGCATGTGGATTTCCCCCGTGAAGGGAACTATCACAACTCCCAGTGGATGGCTGTAGAATCCCAGGTTGATAGAGGGAAGTGATAGAGGGAAGTGTAACAGCTCTTGCGTGTGGCAGATAGTAAGGTCCCGCCGACATGCAGATATGAAGGCACAGCAAAGGAGCCCTTCAGATGGACACGGCAAGCCCAGCCGGTGGCCGTGACATCACCGGATCTCTGAGGGAACTCTCTGAAGCCGGTGGAGAGGGGAGTACAAATCAAAATAATTTTGATCGATCAAAAAAATTTTGATCGATCAAAAAAATTTTGATCGATCAAAAAAATTTTGATCGATCAAAAAAATTTTGATCGATCAAAAAAATTTTGATCGATCAAAAAAATTTTGATCGATCAAAAAAATTTTGATCGATCAAAAAAAATTTGATCGATCAAAAAAATTAAAGATTAATCGATTAAGTGCCATACCAGGCACTTATACACCTTCCTGCCCAAGCCAATTTTAAGCTTTCTGCGCTGTCGCAATTTGAATGACATTTGTGCGGTCATGCTACACTGTACCCAAACAAATTTTTTATCATTTTGTTCCCACAAATAGAGCTTTCTTTTGGGGGTATTTGATCACCTCTGCAAATTTTTATTTTTTGCGCAACAATTAAAAAAAGAGCGAAAATTTTGAAAAATAATATGTTTTTCTTTGTTTCTGTTAATTTATTTTGTAAATAAGCACCTTTTCTTCTTCAATGACGACCACTGATAAGACGGCACTGATGGGCACCGATAAGGCGGCACTGATGGGCACTGATAGGCGGCACTGATAGGTGGCACTGGTATGCAGCACTGATGGGCACTTATAGGCTGCACTGATGGGCATTCATAGGCGGCACTGATGGGCACTCATAGCTGGCACAGATGGGCACTCATAGCTGGCACTGATGGGTACTTATGGGTGGCACTGATAGGTGGCATGGACGGGCACTGATAGGTGGGCACTGATGGGCATGGATGAGCACTGATAGACACTGGTGGGTGGCACTAATGACACTGGTGGGTGCAGGGCCGCCATCAGGAATTATGGGGCCCCTTACACAGCTTCAGGCATGGGCCCCCTGGAGCAGAGAACTGGGGGGGGGGAGGGTGCTGCCACCTGAAATTGAGAAGCAGGGGGGCTGCCGCGAATTGAGAAGCGGGGGGGTGCCACCGCTAATTGAGAAGGGGGGGGGCCTTTACAAAAAAAATATATATAAAAAAATTATAAAAAAAAATATATATAAAAAAAAGGGGGCAGCCATCTGGGGCCCTTTAATAAAAAGAAATAAAAAAAATATATATATTTTTTTATTTTTTTAATAAAAACAAAAAGGGCGGTGCTATCCAGGGCCCTGGGGACCTCTGGGCCCTTTAATAAAAAAATATATATATTTTTTTATAAAAATAAATTACAAAAAAAAGGGGGTTGCCATCCGGGACCCTGGGGACCTCTGGGCCCCTGGGGACCACTGGGCCCTTTAATAAAAATAAAAAAATAAACCTCTGGGCCCTTTAATAAAAAATATATAAAAAAATAAAACATTTTAAATTTATATTAAAAAAAGGGGGGTTGTCACATGGGGCCCTGGGGACCTCCGGGCCCCTGGGGTCCTCTTGGCCCTTTAATAAAAAAAAAAAAAATATATATATATATATACAGGGCCCTGGGGACCTCTGGGCCCTTTAATAAAAAAAAAAAAACATTTATAAAAAAAAAAATAGAAAAAAGGGGGGTTGCCACCTGGGGCCCTGGGGACCTCTGGGCCCTTTAATAAAAAAAAATACATATATAAAAAAAAAGAAAAAAAAAAGAGATATAACAAAAAATTTTAAGTTTTTATAAAAAAAGGGGGGTTGCCACCCGGGGCCCTGGGGACCTCCGGGCTCCTGGGGACCTCTGGGCCCTTTAATTAAAAAAAAAAAAAAATATATATATATATATATATATATATATATATATATATATATATATGTTTTATTTTTTTATAAAAAAAGGGGGGGGGTTGTCATCCGGGGTCCTGGGGACCTCTGGGCCCTTTAATAAAAAAAAGAAAAAAACATATTAAAAGAAAAATATTTTTTTTTAATAAAAAATAAATTAAAAAAAGGGGGGTTGCCATCCGGGGGCCCTGGGGACTTCCAGGCCCCTTACAGGTGTACTGCCTGTACCCCCCTGATGGCGGCCCTGGGTGGGTGGCATTGCTGGGCATCCCAATTTGTGTTTGTGTCATGATGGTGCCAGTCAGTGCCCATTTGTGGGCACTGATTGGCATATGTTATGTATATATTTTTACATGTGGATGGCCAAGGGGACTTACCTGGCTATCCACATGTTGGGTGCTTCCCTGGTGGTCCTGGGCGGCATCCTGGTTGTCCAGTGTGGGCATCCGAGGGGGGGCTGTGCTGATAAACAATCAGCGCAAACCCCCCCTGTCAGGAGAGCCGCCGATCAACTCTCCTCTACTCGCGTCTGTCAGACGCGAGTGAGGAAGAGCCGATCAACAGCTCTTCCTGTTAACATCATGATCAGCCGTGATTGGACACGGCTGATCACGTGGTAAAGAGCCTCCGCCGGAGGCTCTTTACTAAGATCGGTGTTGCGTTGTGTGTCAGACTGACACACCACACCACCGATCGCCGCAATGCGCGCCCCCACGGGCGCGCAGCGGCTGTTATCCTGTAGGACGTCAATAGACGTCCAGTCAGGATAATACAACCACTTCCCGGACGTCAATATGATATTGACCGGGCGGGAAGTGGTTAAACACTTGCACAGTAGATTTTCTTTTTTCAATCTGGTTACATTGAAAAATATAGGTAAAGGCGTACATACAAAAAGTACAAGCAAAAGGTTATCATGAATAGCATAAGGTAGAAAAATCTGATCTCTAAATTACAAATTAGTCTCATACATTCGACTACCAGAGAGATTTAGGCAAATGCATAAAAACAGAGAGAAAAGGAACAGAAAAGAGGGTGTGAGGCACCAACATTGGCATCAAAGATAAATACGTTCGATAGTAAGGCTTCAGAATGTATACTGAAACACTAACTTCTGGGAGAAAAATATGCTGGAAGGATCACATACAGTACTGGCATACATGACCAGGGACGGACTGACCATTCGGGCACTCGGGCACTACCTGAGGGCCCCATGCCACTAGGGGGCTCCATCAGGGTTGCCAGCCTCAGTAAAACCAGGGACAGTATGTAAAAATATGTTGTTTTTTTTTTAAATCCCAGGATTATAGCTGCCCCCCTCTCCAGTACCTTTCAGTGTGTGTATGTGTATTCTTTGTGTGTATACTGTGTGTATATTTTGTGTATGTGTGTGTATAATGTGTATGTATACTGTATGTGTGTATGTATACTGTGTGGCCCCATAATCTATTGCCTGGGGGCCTCTTAATCTCCTATTGCCCGGGGGCTCCATAAATTGTCAGTCTGCCCCTGTACATGACCAATGATATCTTGGAAAAAAGGCCCATGAAAAAGTACTTAGACTAAGAAAGGAATAGAAGGTGGGAAGATGAAAAGCAGCAATAGGGTACCCGCCAACATGGCTATGACTTAATAAAATCGGGGTCACCTGCATCCCACAAAACAAATTCCGATGAGTAACCGAACATGGACTATGAAGTCTAGGTGATAGAGAATTTATCCTGCTTTCCAGCTCCCTGATCAAACAGGCTTTCCAGGTGCCTTAAGCCTCGTACACATGATCGGATTTTCAGCAGACAAAGCGTAGGACTTTTGTCCGAAGGGCGTTGGCCATGAACTTGTATTGCATACAAACGGCAAAGAATTGTCAGCCAACAACCACAAAAAGTTTTTCAGCTCTTTAGCGCCACCCTTTGGGCAACGTCTGCTAATGTTGTGTTATGGTGAGCATTGCTTCTGAGCATGCATGTTTGTACTTCGGAGTTTTGTCGGATAGAGTTGTGTACACAAGATCGGAAAAGCCGACAACACACAATTGGCGTCGGAAAATTTTAAAGCATGCCATCCAACATTTGTCCTCGGAAAATCCGACAACAGCAATTGTCCGATGGATCATACAAATGGTTGGATTATCCGACAACAGCCTGTCATCACACTTTTCCTGTCGGAAAATTCGATCATGTGTACGAGGCTTTATAGTGTCCACCTCAATAACGGAACACAAACTCCTGCGCACGGCGGGGATGTTCAACACTTAGGCCCCATACACACGAGAGGATCGATCCGCTGAAATTGATCCGCAGACCGGTTTCAGCGAATAGATCCCCTGGTGTGTACAATCCAGCGGATATTTTTTTTTCCGCTGATTTTTTCCCCCGGGGATGGATTTCCAGCGGATCAAAATCTCTAAACATGCTAAGAAATCTATCCGCTGGAATCCATTCCAACGGATTGATCCGCTGGTCTGTACAGACTCACCGGATCAATCCGTCCGAATCCATCCCCCGCATGCGTCGTAATGATTCGACGCATGCGTGGAAGTCCTTATATGACAGCGTCGCGCACGTCGCTGCGTCATCATCGCGGCGACGGCGCGACACGTCACCGCGGACGGAATTCCACGGGGATTTTGATCTCATGGTTAGTACCATACCCCTCGAACACACTCCAAAATGTAAGGGGAGGGGATTTCGAGGTACGTCACTGCTGGCTTGTGACGTACCTCGAAATCCCCTCCCCTTACATTTTGGAGTGTGTTCGAGGGGTATTTTACTTTATGGTTTGAGACAAGCCTTTTATCACCATTTGTTTGTGAGTAGTTTTTAATATCATTTTTATTTAATAAATTGTCAAACGGTAGTACACGAGGCTGGTGCGCCTTTTTTTCTCCTTTTTTGTCCACCTCAATAGCCCAGTCCCCCAGGGAAGGCATTGCGCAAGGTAGATTTTGAGTTATGTCTTCACTAGATAAAAAGCAACTGAAGATTCAGAAAAAATACTAGCAGAACAAAGAAAAAAATGAAAATCAGGATGGGAAAATCTTTCTATGACACCCCAGCTCTGCTTCCTGCTCCCTACAGTCTGCTCACTTTGAGGGTTATTTGTATGCTGTCACTGACACTATACTCTGGTTTAAAAAAAGTTATATTTAAATTTATACTGTATCCTTAGCTCTTAATTAAAAAAATTATCTTCTATTTCTCGCAGCCTCATCCAAGTCTCCAAATCCTTTTTTTTTTTTTTGCTGCTGCTGTAATTTGACTTCCTGCTGGATGGTGTCTATGTTTGTTCTCCATGACCCCACTATATGTTGCTACATAGAGAGATGAACTATGGACTATAGACTATGGGATTTGTAGTGTGTGTAGAGCAGTGCATATGAATACAACTAACGTGTACTGCTCATTTCAAACAAAAGGGGGAGTTTTGGTAGGACAGAGGAAGTTGCTAGGAGGCACAAAAACACTGCAAACAACAATTTTGTGAACAATTCATTACAGGGCTATTAACTACTTGCCAACCAGCCGCCGTAGTTATATGGCAGCAGGTTGGCTCCCCTCTGCGAATCGGCGTAGCTGTGCGGCAGCTCCTTTAAAGGGATATAACGGGCGCTGTGTGACATCGGACCTAATGTGCGTGGCTGGCAGCCGCGATGTCCGCTGGCAACCAGTGATCGCTCCTGAGAGAGGCAGAAAGGGGTCTGTCAATGTAAACAGACATATCCTTGTTCTGTCAGGGAAGAAGCGTGATCTGCTGTTTCTAGTAATCAATCTACTCTATTCCCTGTCAGTACACTGCCCCCACAGTTAGAAACACCTCACTACGGAAACCTTAACCCCTTGATCGCCCCCTAGTGTTAACCCCTTCTCTGCCAGTGACATTTATACAGTAATCAGTGGCTATTTTTAGCTCTGATCACTGTATAAATGTCAATGGTCCCAAAAAAGTGTCAAAAGTGTCTGATCTGTCCGCCGCAATGTTACAGTCCCACTAAAAATCGCAGATCACGCCATTACTAGTAAAAAAACAAATAATAATAAATGCCATAAATCTATTCCCTATTTTGTAGACGCTATGACCAATTAATATACACTTATTGTGATTTTTTTTACCAAAAATATGTAGAAGAATACATATTGGCCTAAACTGATTAAGAAATTCATTTTTTTTCCTGGGATATTTATTATAGAAAAATGTAAAAAATATTGTTTTTTTAAAAACTGTCGATCTTTTTTTGTATACAGCATAAAAAATAAAAACAGCAGAGGTAATCAAAAACCACCAAAAGAAAGTTCTATTTGTGGAAAAAAAAGGACGTCAATTTTGTTTGGGTACAGTGTCGCACATCTGCACAATTTTAAGTTAAAGCAACGCAGAACCGTATCACAAAAAATGGCCTGGTCATTAAGGGGCAAAGCTTCTGGTCCTTAAGTGGTTAAATAGTAGAAATGTATGAATTATTTTTTGAAGAATAAAGATATAATTTAGTGTCAATTTAGACTGCGAAAGTACATGTATCCATATTCAAATAATTTAAAGTGTTAACAGACCACCCACACTTTGCAGACTGCTGGTTTAAAGGCAATCACTTGGATTTCCCACTGGATAAGCCTGTTTGTTTCCCTATGCAAAATTTAGTGTTTGAGGAATTCTTCTTCTCTGTAAATAATTTAATAATAAAGCGTGTAGACTGTAATGTTTTCAGCTTTGGTTTTCAAGTTTTTATAAAAAAAAGCTGATAGTCAGCAGTTGCAGCATTGTTGTGTGCTGCTGAAGTCTGAAAACAGTTTTCGTTTTATGTCTTTCAAATATGTGTAAAGTCCTTCAGTAAAAGAGGTATCTTCAAACCGCAGTGCCAGTGCCTCCTCTTACCCTCTCAGATTAGAATTCACTTACTCCAAAGACCTTGCAAAAGCAATACTGAGATGTACAAAACTACAAACAGTCTTTAAAGTAAGATAAGAACATGATAAGAAATGCTGTCCAAGTGGTAAAATCTACCAGTAAAAGGAAATGGGTCTGTGAGTACCGTATTTTCCGGCGTATAAGATGACCTTTTGTACTTAAAAATATGCCTCAAAACTCGGGGGTCGTCTTATACACGGGCATCCATTGTTCAAAAGCCGCGCCTCCTCCTCGTGCTCATCCTCGGCCTTGGAAGAGAGGACATCCGTGATAGGCGGAACACTGAACACAGGCTCTGCTGGAAAACTGAGTGTTCCGCCTATCACAGAACAGCACGAGGAGGAGGCGTGGCTTTTGAACAATGGAAGCCCGCAATCTGACTGAGACTGCATGTCAGGGATAAGGTAGGTGAGGTATGCAATGGCACAGTGAGGCATGCAATGGCACAGTGAGGCATGCAATGGCACAGTGAGGTATGCAATGGCACAGTGAGGCATGCAATGGCACAGTGAGGCATGCAATGGCACAGTGAGGCATGCAATGGCACAGTGAGGCATGCAATGACACAGTGAGATTTGAAAAAAGCTGAATAAAGCCTGTTCCTGTCAGCGGTTGTTCCTGTCAGCGGTTGTTCCTGTCAGCGGTTGTTCTGGCTACCCCTCAGCTTCCAGACAGACTAGTAGGAAGACCAACATTTTAGCTGGAAAATTATACGCCCAGTCGCCTTATACTCTGACAAATATGGTAACCAGAAAAGTCTAATTCTGTTTATTAGAATGGGCATTGCCACCGAAGGAAGAATGGGCCTGATAGACATGGAACTGTCTTAAGATATACAGAATCTTTGACAGGTAAGCATTTTGCACATAGAAACTGGGCTTGGTGACAACCAGTGCATAGTGTCCAGCGTACAAAGCAACATTCAAATCATTTTACAAAGGGAAACAGTAACAGAAATACTATGGTAAAAAACAATAAAAACACTTGCGGGAAATAAACTGTCTTAAGGTGTTTTTTAAATCACAAAGCTGTACAGAAAATCATGTGATGCCTGGTATGCACATGTAATTACTGGAATAATATATTTTTATATAAACAATAAAAATGAGCAGAGATTGGTAGTACCATTTGATTCACTGCTTACTCCTGTAAAAAGCAAGGTTACTACTGCACTTTTAGTATTGTGGTAGGAAGCCGATTTCTAAATTTTGTATAAAATTATCATTTATAGTGGCTGTAAACCCGAAAAAAACAAACAAACAAAACCCTGTAAGACAAAGACATAATGAGCTAGTATGCATTGACGTCACCCCCACGCATGCGTACTGGAGCCACCGGTCACGGCACTCTCTACTGAAAAAGGCGCTTCTTCACAGCACATGCGCCAATGACATCAATGGCGCAGTGTACAGCAAATATCATCGTTCTGTGGATCTATTAGTCATGTCAGTTATATATGATTGCAGGAAGATTCCTTAGATAATTATGGATACGCTTATGGATGGAACGCTCTCTGGATCGCAACGCTGGTCGCGGTGATGTCACAGGCATGTTTGCAACGCCTGTGACATCATCACGACCAGCGATGTGATCCAGAGAGCGTTCCACCCCTCTCTCTTGGCTTTCCTCCTACACACCACCATCTTGCCGGACAGGACAAGCTGCCATAGCAGCCAGGTGGCTCTTCATGCGGACCAGTGCCACAGATGTGTCACCAGACTAACATTTAAGATGTGCCCATCATTGCGTAATAAAAAGTGAGTTTTTACTATTTATGGTTTACAATTTGTTACAGTCCATGCCTGCATTCTTTTCTTATGTAACAAAAAAAATATTTTTGGTGGGATACTCCCAGTAGGAAATCACGTCTAAATGGATGCATACCCTGCTAATTTCCTCATTCGTGCCCTGCAGGTGCAGCAGCTGGTTGATAATTATGAAACCACTCCCATTAGATTCACTTACCACATGGACAAAGACACACGTAACTTAATTTCTGAACTTATTTGTTTTGCTTTCTTTGTGTGTATAAATTGCATGGGTTGTTACTGACATTAGGTGAAATTTTCAATAGCACCTTTAGAAAAATATTTACCTTATTTTACCCGCTGGGTATATATATATATATATATATATATATATATATATATATATATATATATATATAAAAATATTAAATATATATGTTCTGTTAACCCTCCTGGGGATATCTACTAAAATACATTTTCAGACACCTGAATGGCTAATAGAAGAACATTTTAGATGACCAATTATCACTCCTTTTATCACAACCTAGGGATAGATTCACTTGATTTGGCTATTATATAAAATAAAATTTACAAGTAAAGTATTTAAAAAATTAGCAATTGAAGGGATCCACTTAACAGATGATGACATGATGATGATGATGATGATAAAGATAGTTTCTGCTAATTTATGGACAAAGCCAAAAAAGTTACTACAAGTTCAACAAAGAACCATGTTTTGTGCAATACACATATGTTATACAACAGGAAACATAATACTGTAACTGAAAGAGTGTAAAGACTGTTGGTAACAAAATCGAAAGGGTCGAATACGTTTGCTAAATGCCCGTTGGACAAAAAGTCCTGACACAGCAAAGCATTCCATTGTTAATGGGAACAAAGCAGTATGAAACCCAGAAAAAACTGAAAGCCAATCTAAGTAAAGCACTTGTTTCAGTTTTAATAATTTATTTATTCTACTAACCTAAAAAATATATAAGCAGAAGCAGACTTGCATTAAGGCTTTCGCAAGAAGTAAAACCACCTTTTTATTATTCAAGAGTATTATATCAAAATTATACAATGACAGAAAAGAAAACTGCTAGCGATTTTGTACAAAACAAAGAAATTATGATGAATGCATCTGTGGAGTGCAAAGGTGCATGCAGACCATAAACTAATGGAAGCCACTCTGTCAAGCCCCACCACCCAAGCTTCACCATGGCTTCAAAGAATGTTACTGTGGTTACAGAAATATGACTTGACTATGATTATGTGATATACCACTGAACAACTGATGGCTATGACAAACACACAAAGAGCATAGTGAAAACTTTTTTTATTAGAAAGAGATTTACCCTATCCAATCTAGAAATCCTGTAAGTCCGAAAAAGAATGAAAAATCTGAAAGTGACTATCACTTGAAGTTACTTTATCACTTAAACCTTAAATTACTCTATCTACCCCTGTCACAGTGTGTTGGATGCAGAAGATTCTTTTTTTTTTCTCAGAAAGAATTTTATTAACATAAAAAATAATAGACTTGCACGTTCCAGCATACAAACAAAGATAAAATAGGAAAAAATATATATTTTCCACTACATACAGCAGCACAATGTGCAAGAAGTATAATGCAAGACAGGCCTCGCCACCATCCACCTATTCAAATCTTGGACAGTTATCCATTGCTATGCAAGGGGATGGCCCTCTCTCAACACAGTAAGGCCTCGTACACAAGACCGAGTTTCTCGGCAAAAAACAGCAAGAAACTTGCTGGGAGATATTTTTTTGCCGGGGAAACCGGTCGTGTGTACATTTTCATCGAGGAAACTGTCGAGAAACTCGACGAGCCAAAAAGAGAGCAAGTTCTCTATTTCCTCGATGGGAGTCTCAAATTGGCTCGTCAATTTCCTGGTCGGCTGTTTTCCGACGAGAAACTCGAGCGTGTGTATGCTAAGAAACCCACGCTTGCTCAGAATAAAGTATGAGACGGGAGTAAAAGTAGCATTTGTAATGAAGATAACACATTTTTCACGCTGTAACAGACTGAAAAGTGCAAATTGTCTCTTAACAAACTTTTACTTAACACGCAAACACATGAGATTAGCAAAACCAGCCCCAAGAGTTTAGCCAGTGGAATCGAACTTCCCCTGCCGTTGTATGTGTTGTATGTCACCGCGTTTGAGAACGAGGAGATTTTGTATTGACAGTGTGTACGCAAAGCAAGCTTGTCGAGTTCCTTGACAAGCCTAACAAGGAACTCGACGAGGAAAACGATGTGTTTCGCCCGATGAGTTCCTCGGTCGTGTGTACGAGGCTTAACATGTGGGTTAAAGAAGCAATCTATCCAACACTAAATCTACCGGAGATAAATTCTGGGGTATTCAACCAAGGAGCCCACATCAGATCAAATTTACCTGGTCGGCCCCGGTGTTAAAATATATACTTCTCTAATCTTAGGGTGGCTCTCATTTGGGTTATTCATTCCTGTAGTGTAGGAGGCTCAGTCGCCTTCCAGTGTTGGAGAATAAGTGCCAGAGACTTGTCATGACGGGACATAGAAATGCCTGTGCGAGCGCGCGTGTGTGCTAAGCGCTGTTTGGCGCCAATGGGCCTTTAAACGGACAGAAGCTGCACTTGTGCAGTGCTGTTTTATCTGCACCTCCTGTGCCTTATAACCCATATCTGCTATCTTATTACCTGTATCGACCCGGCTCTGTTGACCTACCCATTATCTCCAATCCTGACCTTGGCTTGCCTTGACCCTGCTTTACTTGCTTAATACCCCATTGCCAAACCTCTGCCTGCTTATGGGACCTTGCGCCAGTTTACTGCATTGCTCTGCCTGACCACCTGATCTTACCCGGCTAGTTCGACCCTGCACCTGCCTCCTGCTTGCTCTGTGTGTTCCTGTGCTGACCTGGCTTATCTTTCCCTGCTCCAGCCTGTTACTGATCCTGCTGCCACCAGCTCGCCAGGTCATACCTGGAGGATCATCATCCAACTGAAGTGTCAACTACCACAGACTCCACAGGCACTCCTACCCCACTGTGTTCCCGAGACCACTGTCCCCATTCCAGTGGCTCCTGAACCAGAG
The DNA here is from genome assembly GCF_905171775.1 of Rana temporaria. Lineage (NCBI taxonomy): Eukaryota > Metazoa > Chordata > Amphibia > Anura > Ranidae > Rana > Rana temporaria. Next base: position 240,732,688 of record NC_053489.1, on the reverse strand, counting down.
CTGTATGAGAGGTCTCCTCCTACAAGTCAGACTCAACCGCGGAGGTACATAACAATAAGCTTGGAAAAGAGCTCTACCAATTGCCTTTTTTGGGTTGTCTTCAATTGGGAGGCCGTCAAGAATACCTAGAATACATGTTTTGGGGTGTTGTGGAACATTGACCTGGAATACTTTGTTGATGGTTGTGAGGTCTCCCATTCAGTAAAGGTGTAGCTTTGGGCATCACCATAATAGATGGATGAGATCCCCATGGTCTCTAGAACACCTTGTGCACTCAGCACCGTCACCTATGCCCATCCTATGGAGCCGTGCAGGTGTGAGGTGGACCCTCAGCACAATGTATAGCTGACGCAGTCGTTGTGCTGTGTTAAGCGAGCACACCTGTATTACCTGCAACACCTCCTCCCACTGGTCCCCATTGAAAGCAACCACATCTCTCTCCCAGTGAGCTATCACTTTGGTAGGAAAACCAGTTAGAATTATAGATAGTAACAGTATGACCTGGATATAAAACCCTTGATATGAGACACCTCAGTCATATAATGAAAGACAGGGACCAGGCATTGTGTTCATAGATCACTTCCTACTTGTGCCTTAATTGCGTGTCGTAGCTGAAAGTAATGGAAGTACATCGATTGGGGCATACAAATTTTTCCTGCAATTCTGCAAAGGAGAGCAGTCTACCATTAGAAAAAATATGAACCAGATGAGTAACACCATGAGACCTCCATCGCTCTGCACAAGTTAGGATTAACAATTACCCATAATACTTATTGTTCCATATAGGGCTATGCCCTGTAAAGCCATTAATATCCTGTAACTGTCTAACTTTATGCCGCACCTTTTGCATCAGGACATACGTGGGGAAGAGTTTATTAGATTTAGCAAAGGATAAAGCCTCTATCCCCCTTGGCAATACTGTATGAGCCAGTGGCAGGCTGTAAAAGGGCTGTAGTTGGAGCCTCAAGGCCCGCCCCTGCATTAGACTCAATGGGTATAGCTCGAGCAATGTGTTGTAGCTGGGCAGCCAAGTAATAGAGCCAGAGATTTGGAAGGGCCAGTCCCCCGCCTTAGGTTTCTGAAGCTGTTGCAATCTAATCCTCTGGTTTATTAAGCCAGAGAAAGGCCCAGAGTAGGGAGTTAATAACCTGGAATATTTTAAGTGGGATTAACATGGGGTATTATGCAGGTGAGGTTTACTCTACCTACCAATGATATTTCTAAAAATGGGGAAAGATTAAGGTTGTGGAGTGACAAAAACTACCAGGTATTAAAATTTAGGTGACACTGAGATGTCATGGAGTGTGGGGTCCTGCGTAGGAACAGAATTTAACATCATAATCACGGATTTACTCCAGTTTATAACTAGTCCCGAGAATGATCCAAATCCCCTAATAACCGACATGGCTTCTCTTAGGGACCCTGACGTGTCTCCCAATAGTAAAATAGCATCATCAGCGTAGAGCATACATTTTTTATGTATCTGGCCATATTTAAAGACGATTATTAAAGGATTGGATCAAATCAGGGCAGCCATGGGTTCTATAGCAACAGCAAAGAGTAAAGGGGACAGAAGGCAGCCCTGTCGAGTCCCCCTATGTCGTGGAAAAGGAGCAGACACACGATCTGCTTCTCTAATTACCACTGAGGGGGAGCTATAAAGTAATTGAACCCAAGAAAGGAATACAGGTCCAAACCCAAACTTGGTCAGTGTAGCCCAGAGGAATTGGCACTCAATGCTATCGAATGCCTTATGGGCATCCAACAAAAGCAACGCCCTATCACCCGAGTTGTCAGCCTGGGACTTTATATTAAGATATTGTCAGCATAAATTATTGGCCGTTGATCTTTCTGGTATGAAGCCTGATTGATCCGAGTGTATAATGGAAGAGATTACCTTTTTAAGCCTTAGGGCCAGCACCTTCGCCAAAATTTTTATGTCAGTCTGTAGGAGTGAGATCGGCCTGTATGAGCCCGGGTCTAGTGGGTGCTTCCCTGGTTTGTGTCATGGAGTCTGGGAGGTGCAGAGATTCCCTTGCTGAGTTGAGAGTTTTAAGCAATTGTGGTAGTATGACATCCCCATACTGTTTATACACCTTCATCGGTATACCATCATCCCCAGCTGCCTTAGAGCTGGGAAAGGAGTTAGTCGCTAGTTGCATCTCCTCAATGGGTATGGGGGACTTATATGCAAGGCAGCTCAATCCCGTATAAGAATTCCTTTACTTCCTCTGGTGAGTGTTTCTGTTTGGATTGATAAAGATCACAGTCTACCTGTTCCTGCATAATCAATTCCTGGGTATTAAACACCTTTCCTACTTTGTTATGTAGAGCCCCAAAAAAGGGGGAAAGATGTTGTGACTGTACTATTTTTGCCCCGTCTGTTTCCTCTCCTCGTAGAAGGCAGTTTATGAAAGAAGCGTTTCCTATCTGCTTTGGAAGCGTCTAAGCGATTAACTGCATCCTGGGCTGCTATCCATGCTTCCTGAGCACCCTCTACCGAAATGGCAATATACTCTGCTTCCAAACGTCTCACCGGCTGGGTAGCCTGCTCCCTTTGGGCAGAGGTGTTTTTTTTTATAGCGTTGACCTCTTAATAGTCCCCTCAGGATCAGATCCAAAATCCCATTAAGGTCATCCACTAAGAGCAAGGGAATATCAGGGTTGCCCAACTGGTAAGACTATAGGATTAAATGTATACAGCTGCTAGGATCAATGTCAACTGAGAAATTCTGCATAGAAAAAACACATATCTTTTCTCTATCTCTTGGTCAATCACTAAGTTGAGTAATTGAAAATCTAAGGACAGATGTATCAAAATACTCACCCCCCCCCCTAGAATAGGAGGTATGAGTAAAGTGATACGCCCATCCCACCCACGCAAAACCTACACATGACAGTTTCTGGCATCAAAAGAGTTTGCTGCAAAACGCACACCGCAGGAAGCCGTTTTCTGAGAGCGGTAGACACCATGGTACGCTTGAGGGGGTCATTCATGCCTCTAATGTTCCACGAGATAGTAGAAGTATAGGTCATCATGAGGTCACACAATAATAATGGTACTGTAAATGCTCAATCCAGGCCCCGCACCACGTCATCGTGGAATTTAACAGCCTGTCATAACGAGAGGGTTTAGAGGGTCCTGTAAGTTCTAAAGTACATAGCAAGGTCTCAATTGCTGAGGACACTCTCACATCTTTTCCATGAACGCATGTAAAGACAAATAGTATGCTGAAAACAAAGAAGATAACAACTTGAAGAACAAAAAAATTGTAAAGGGGGAACCCCAATGAGTGCCTCACTGTAGTCACAGTGGGAGACATACCTGACAGATAGTGCCTCTCCCAAGAACTTGTCAGATGGCTTTGGAGCCTCCCTTCCCCAGAAATGCTCAGTATCCCCAGTAAAAGAAAAAAACACAGTAACAACTGGTGGGTGTATAAAGTAGCCCATTCTGGTATCTGCCGCAACAGGCAGGCAGAAACCAGCAACTTGAGATATAATTTGTAATCCAATGATAGCCTTGATCGCATAAAGAATACTTGCGCTCTTTTCCAGAAAAAAAAGGGGCATGTATCTCCGGGTCGTGGGTCGTGGAGACTGACATCCAGATTGCAGAAGAGGTGAGTCACATCACAGATTCACATCAATGGAGTGATGACTGTTCTTAGGTTCGATGATCAATCCTCCTCATTCACGGGCCTTCAAGCTTGGTGAAGCAGGTGGTCATTTGCATCCAGCTACGCCGAGGCCTCTGCTGCTGACTCAACGAACTGGTCTCGACTGCCAGCTATCACCCGGAGCCTGGCAGGGTATAGCATTGCATAGTTGGCCTGGAGGCGCTGGAGCCTTTTCTTCACCTTGCCAAATTTGTCTCTGTGCCATTGTACTTCCGTCGAGAAGTCGTGGTAGAAGGACACCCTCACTCCATTAAACTGTATATTGCACTGCTCTCTAGCCAGACAGAGTATAATCTCTTTATTTTTAAAGTTAAGGAGTTTGGCTAGGAGAGTGCGGGGAGGATGACCCAGTGGAAGGGGTCTGGATAGGACTCTGTGTGCTCTTTCCACTGAATAAAAAGTGGTGAATGCCTCTTTACCAAATACCTCAACCAGACAGTTTTCCACAAACTCTGTGGGGTCCCTGCGCTCTGTCTTTTTCCGGGAGCCCCACAATGCAGACATTATTATGCCTGAGGTGGTTCTCAATTTTCTCATTTTTAACTTCATTGGGTGTTGCAGTCCTGGTTGTGATCTGCACATCTCTGATAAGAGGAGTCATTTTATCCTCCACCTCACTGATACGGCCCTCCACTGCTGTGATGTGTTCCCTGATTTTTTGTATGTCATGACGTATCAGCCTCACCTCTTCCTTTAGGCCTCCAAAGTGTTCCTGTAATGTCTGCACAGAGGTTGTGGACTTATGCACTGCTCTTAGTATTTCAGCCAGAGTCGGCTGTTTAGTGTCATCCTCCTCTGCTATCTCAGGGGAATGTTGATCTGACATAGCCTGAGGGCCCTGTGTGGATGATTCTCCTGTTTGCAGGGTATGAAAAATGTCAGGGGTAGCATCCAGCTCCTCATCCGAGGGAGGCTCTGCTTTGCCATTTATCTTCTGGGTGTAATACACCATATCTTTGGGTATGTCCTTCCCCTGGGCTTTGGGAGTTTTTGGCAGGGGCTTACCCGAGTCCTTTTTGTCTCCACGTGAGCGATATGCTGCCGCGGCACCATTTTGGAGGTCATGTTGCAGCTTGTCTCCTTTCAGCTGTTTGCGGGTCATCATGCTGTGTGAGGACCTGGCGAGGAAACCGGGGGGGGGGGGGGTCCAGAAGTGTTCAGTGAGGGATCAAGTGGGTCCAGTGCCAGGTAATACGACCGGGAGAAGGATCGTAACAGGGTAACTGTAGGTCACCTCTCACATGCTGTCCTCTCACATTCCGCTCTTAGCCACGCCCCCGCAGAGGATTATTTGACAGTAGTAAAGAGTGAGAAATGGTCGTGTAGCAGTGGACAGGTAGGAAAGTGCAACAAAATCAATCCGTTTAACTGTTTCCCAAAACAGTTAGGCCTCGTACACACGGCCGAGTTTCTCGGCAAAAACCAGCAAGAAGCTTGCTGTGTTTTTTTTTTTTTGCAGAGGAAACCGGTCGTGTGTACACTTTTTAACGAGGAAACCGCCAAGGATCTCGTCGGGCCAAAAAGAAAGCATGTCTTCTTTTTCCCCGACGGCAATGGGAAAATTTGGCTCGGCTTCACAAGGAACTCGACGAGCAAAACGATGTGTTTTGCCCGTCGAGTTTCTCGGCCGTGTGTACGAGGCCTTATATTCAAGGCATGCTGTGAATAATAACTGTCACAATTGATTTTGCTCGCAACCGAACTGTCAAGCCATCAAATAGCCAGGGTCATAACTAAACACATGTGCAGTACCACTGCAGATCAAACAGAGGCTAAGATGTCAGTTTCTTTGACTGTAAAGGATAGGAGGGTTTAGTTCTGCTTTAACTGTGATTTTACATGCACTGCTTAAATCTTTTTTTTAAGCAATAGAGTCCTTTTAAAAAAAAAAATGAAAAGATACAATTCTGACAATTGTTAACCACTTAAGGACCGGACCAATATGCAGCTAAATGACCCAAGGGGTTTTTACAATTCGGCACTGCGTCGCTTTAACAGACAATTGCGCGGTCATGCGACGTGGCTCCCAAACAAAATTGGCCTCCTTTTTTCCCCACAAATAGAGCTTTCTTTTGGTGGTATTTGATCACCTCTGCGGTTTTTATTTTTTGCGCTATAAAAAATAGAGCGACAATTTTGAAAAAAATTCAATATTTTTTACTTTTTGCTATAATAAATATCCCCCAAAAACATATCTAAAAAATTTTTTTCCCTCAGTTTGGTAAAAAAAATCGCAATAAGCGTTTATCGATTGGTTTGCGCAAAATTTATAGCGTTTACAAAATAGGGGATAGTTTTATTGCATTTTTATTAATTTTTTTTTTTTTTACTACTAATGGCGGCGATCAGCGATTTCTTTTCGTGACTGCGACATTATGGCGGACACTTCGGACAATTTTGACACATTTTTGGGACCACTGTCATTTTCACAGCAAAAAATGCATTTAAATTGCATTCTTTATTGTGAAAATGACAGTTGCAGTTTGGGAGTTAACCACAGGGGGCGCTGAACGTGTTAGGCTTCACCTAGTGTGTGTTTACAACAGTAGGGGGGTGTGGCTGTAGGACTGACCTCATCGATTGTGTCTCCCCTATAAAGGGGATGACACGATCGATGCGCCGCCACAGTGAAGCACGGGGAAGCCGTGTTTACATACGGCTCTCCCCGTTCTTCAGCTCCGGGGAGCGATCGCGACGGAGCGGCTATAAACGAATAGCCGCGCCGTCGTCCCGGATCGCTCCCTGAGGGGATCCGACCGCCGCATGTAGCGGGGGGGGGGTCCCGATCGGACCCCCGACCCACGTCTAGGCAGGCACGTACAGGTACGTTGATGTGCCTGTCCGTGCCATTCTGCCGACGTATATCTACATGCGGCGGTCGGGAAGTGGTTAAAGAACTGCATGTGAAATTATGTAATAAAGATGTATTGAATTCTTTTGTTGCACAATATGTTGGCGATATAAATCCTGTATAATACTAATAATAATGTGCCTCTTTACTGGACGTTAACCTCTGTGCTATTTATTCCCAATTGTAAATTACATATTTATATGAAGCTCCATTCACACCTATGCATAGTGCAGTGACAGCTGCTGCACCACACTTTTTTTTGCTTGTTTGTGTGTTTTTTTGTGGCACCATTCATTTGAATGGGCCTCCCTCCACTCCAAAAAAGGCTCCAAAGAAGCTCATGTACCAAATCTTGGCACAGAGCCAGAAGCGTTTAGCATTTGTGGCAATATCTCAACGCATTTGGGGTGTCATTAAGAAGTAATGGCATTGCAAATGGGTCCCGCGTTTTGTCTTGATTTTGGAATCACAGGCAGAATTGTGTTATTCCATCCGCAATTCCAGTATGCTCAGGTGTGAACAAAGCCCTAGGGAGCAGAACTGTAAGTCCAAAAAGGCCAATAATACAAGAAATTATAGAAAATGCAGAAATGATGGAAACATGCAAAGCCCATCAAAAACACACAGCCAACCAAAAAAGAAATGCTGTTACAGGATATACCTGAACTATTAAAGCACAAGGTAGCTGTAGATATTTTTTATTTCAGAGGACATTCATTCTTATTGATATGAAATTTCTCAAACATTCACTAATCTTCACACTACTACAAAAAAATGTATTGCACGATTGATGCCCAGCTCTCTTCTGTATTTGCAGTACACTATAATCCAAGGGTAAACATGCATTTCATTAGAAAAAAAATGTGTATAGGTTGTTTTACTCAAGACAAACAAAGGAAAGAGGGGGGGTTTTCCTTGCGCTAGGAGAATGAATATAAATGAATTTCAAATGGATAAGTGAATAAATAAATAGTGAGTAATTCCAGCAGCAACGCTAAACATGTGATATACACGCAAAAAGTAAAAAGAAAAAAGATGAGTTGCGCTAGGAGTCGCAACTTAATGCGAAAATAATATAAATAAATAAATGCATAAATAAATAAATGAATAAAGTGCTAGTGCAAAAAATAGCAAAAAAAAGGGATGATGCCCAAACAGTCATGGGAAAAACCTTTCGGGGTAATTACAACAATCTGCTATTTGGGACCAAACGCTTAAAAAACTTGGTTAGTCCATTAGAATTGCATACTAATCAATTGTTAGGCAGTCCAAAATGAGAGGGGAAATCAACAGCAGAACCCCAAAACATATGAATGTCCAAATAGATGGGCAAAAAACAGTTGCAGAGTAATAAAATGATCCAAATATTGAACAGCCTCTGGTCTCTGGTCAGAAGAAACATATATTCCCACCGAGAGGTAAGTAAGGGTGTGCTCTTACCAGATCCACGATCATAAAAAGCGTGTCGATCCACTCAGGTCATGGAGAAAACTCGGTCACAGCTGACAGGCAGAATATCCTCTCCAATGTGTTTAACGGCTCCACGTCCATCCGGCGAACCAGGGGAAGAAATAGGCTCAGAATGTGAAGTACCGTCAAATATTTATTAAAAATTGTGCAACATATACACAGCGGTACATATAATTTAAAATTGCCGGCTAAAACAAGCAAACAGATACAAATAAAAAACGTGCGCCCGTGCATCCGGGGTCACGTAAAACGCAATGACGTTCGGTGCGTGGCTCCGCCCTGATCGATTTCACCACAGATGGCGTTGTCAAAGGGCACGTTTTTTATTTGTATCTGTTTGCTTGTTTTAGCCGGCAATTTTAAATTATATGTACCGCTGTGTATATGTTGCACAATTTTTAATAAATATTTGACGGTACTTCACATTCTGAGCCTATTTCTTCCCCTGGTTCGCCGGATGGACGTGGAGCCGTTAAACACATTGGAGAGGATATTCTGCCTGTCAGCTGTGACCGAGTTTTCTCCATGACCTGAGTGGATCGACACGCTTTTTATGATCGTGGATCTGGTAAGAGCACACCCTTACTTACCTCTCGGTGGGAATATATGTTTCTTCTGACCAGAGACCAGAGGCTGTTCAATATTTGGATCATTTTATTACTCTGCAACTGTTTTTTGCCCATCTATTTGGACATTCATATGTTTTGGGGTTCTGCTGTTGATTTCCCCTCTCATTTTGGACTGCCTAACAATTGATTAGTATGCAATTCTAATGGACTAACAAAGTTTTTTAAGCGTTTGGTCCCAAATAGCAGATTGTTGTAATTACCCCGAAAGGTTTTTCCCATGACTGTTTGGGCATCATCCCTTTTTTTTGCTATTTTTTGCACTAGCACTTTATTCATTTATTTATTTATGCATTTATTTATTTATATTATTTTCGCATTAAGTTGCGACTCCTAGCGCAACTCATCTTTTTTCTTTTTACTCAAGACAAACAGCCTGTTCACTTTGCAGAGCAGTTTTCCCTTAGCTTAGTAAATCAGGTGAAGATTTGCTTCTTTCATCCAATCACGTGTAAGCAAAAATACTGTTTTTCCTTTTACTTTTCCTTGCATGTGATTTGGGTGGTCTATGCAAATTGAATTGTCATCACATTTACTAAGCTAAGAAAAAATTCTCTTGCAAAGTGAACAGCATATTTGCATTCAGTAAATACCTCCATAATTGTGCATCCCAGTTTAGAATTTATTCACTCTAGTCATGAACACCTTTACTTCAACAGCAGAAATATTAATTAAGACCCTAAATCTCTTTTTTAAAGCTAACCTGTCCTGAAAGAAACATGATGGGTACTATCGCTGACATCTGCTTCTGAACGTGCTAGTTTATTTGCTGCCACACTGACCTTTTGGCACTTGCGTGGATATCTGTTTACATATTAACCTTTGTAATTCTAACATTGTAGTAGGCCAAGTCAAATCTACTTTATCCATTACTTATATAACATAATGATTTTTCTCATACACTTCACTTGGTGCAGTTTCAGAGTACAAAAGTCACAGGGTCATGGTGTGAAAGATACAATAGAATTTCACCTGCCTTGGTATAATGTATATATATATATATATATATATATATATATATATATATATATATATATATATATATATATATATATATATATAAAATACTTTTTAAGCCATGCATACAGTCTTATAGTGGAATCTCCCGGGACAGTGATTCTCAGCCCAGTTATAGAGAACCACAGTCAACTAACACTTTGCCTGTAGTAGACAAAGCTACAAGATTTACTTAAAGCGGGGGTTCCGCGGGTATTTTAATTTTTTTTATTGATCGTTCTGCCGCTCTTACCTGAAGTAATCTGCTCCTCATGTGTCCTAATGTCTTAGCCGCCACGATTATCTTTGTCCCGCAAAACATATTTTATATAATTCATAGATGGACGTTTCCATCTTGATTGTGGGCACTCTGAAGCCCACCTGGAGTTCCTTCCGGGATACGGTGAATGCTGACGTCCCAGCATTCACCGCTCTATCCCGCGCATGTGCAGTGTTGACGGTCAACGTCGCCGTCAACACTGCACAGTTGCCATCACAACGGCCGGCGTCACGTGACCCGCGAGATATCGCGGGATTACAGTACAGCGCGTCTCCTGGGATTCTCATCACTCACTCCCAGGAGACATAGCGCTTGTCAGGGAAAAGCTAATACACGCCCACTCCCGTGGGGAAAGGCTGATTGACACCACATTTATTGCTGCATTAGAAAGGTAAAGATTCAGATTAAAAAAAAAAAAACAATAGATTGTGTATAGTTGATCGGTAGTGGTTTCATTAAGAGAAAGTTGTAATTTAGGGTGAACCTCCGATTTAATAGCAGCTACAATGAGTATGCCTTTCCTATTTTCCATGGCAAGGGGACACAGACCAAGACACTCCTTTATAAATTGAACTTAAAAAAAATCTAAACTTGCACTGGGCAATTTAACCCCACCTTCCTACCACTTTACAGCCTATGAACTGCCTGCTCAGGCACGCAGCATTATAATATGAAAGGCAGTGTAAGTGTCAAGTGTTCCCTATACCTTGAAGTAAGTTATATTTTTACCAGGCCCCAGTAGCAGGGGAGAATTGGAAAACTAGTAGGAGATGCTCATACTGCATTGATAGAAAGCAAACCACTTTACTTCCTTTGGGCACGGTACAGTTATTTTAACTGAAACATTTTCTATTGTAATTTACACATTTTAAAAACATGTGACAACTTGTCTTCTACACATCTGTTTCTCTAATTATAAGGGGTTTGTACCCAGTCAAGTTACCCATAGAGGATATATTAGACATGTCAATAAAGCTTTGTCCAGGAAACAGTCAAGTGTCTGTACAGAATACCATAACATTGATATATTAATACCTATTAATATCAGTCTAGGTCAGTAGTCTCCAAACTGTGGCCTGAGGGGCCGGATGTGGCCATTTGATTGCGTTTTTCTGGCCATTGGGGCACTATGCCACCAACCAACACCAATGATGGGGCACCATTCCCCCTACTGACACCATTCTTATCATTGATATCAACAATGGGGCATTATTCCTCTCATTAAAACCAATGATGGGGCATGGATGCTGGGTAATTTTCTACTCCCATTGCCCATAGTCCAGCCCCCCTAAAGCCTGAAGGACAATAAGCTGGTCAATCTAACTGGTCTAGGTAATCAGCTTTGTCAGCTTTGGTTACAATTGGTAAAGATTAAAACTGTTACTCAAACAAAGCAAACATCAATCAGCTTCCACTAAAAAGTGTATATACACTTAAAATAAGTATTGAACACGTCACCATTTTTCTAGGTAAGTATATTTCTAAAGGTGCTATTGACATGACATTTTCACCACATGTCGGCAACAACCCACACAATCCATACATACAAATGAACCAAAACAAATAAGTTCAGAAATATAGTAATGCGTAATAAAATTGAATGACACAGGAAAAAAGTTTTAATCACGCTAATTGACATTACTTCGTACAAAATACTTTGTTGGTAATGACAGCTTCAAGACGCCTCCTGTATAAAAAAAATAGTCGCATGCATTGCTCAGGTGTGATTTTGGCCCATTATTCCACACAAACCTTAAAAATATTGAAGGTTCTGTGGGCCTCTTCTATGAACTCTAATCTTTAGTTCTTTCCATAGATTTTCTATTGGATTTAAGTCAGGTGGTTGGCTGGGCCATTCTAGCAGCTTGAGCCCTGGTTCACACTGGGTACGATTTGGAACGATTTGAGATGCGATTTGACATGTCAAATCGCATTTCAAATCGGCGGCAATGGCACTGTCCTAATCAGTGCAACGCCGCATCTGCGATTTCAAAAAGTAGTTCCTGTACTACTTTTTGCGATTTCGGGCCGCGATTTACATTAAATTGCGGCCGAAATCGCGGCAAAATCGCAGCCGCGAAATCGCGGTAAAATCGCACATTTTACCGCAATTTTGAATTCGCAGTAGTGTGAACCTAGGCTTAGTTCCTTTCTTTAAAACCAATTAAGAGTTTCCTTGGCTTTGTGTCTGGGATCATTGTCTAACTGAAATGTCCACCCTCGTTTCATCTTTATCATCCTGGTAGATGGCAGCAGATTTTATCAAGAATGTGTTGGTACATTTTTCTATTCATCCTTCCTTCGGGGATATGAAGTTTGTCAGTACTGTATGCTGAAAAACAGCCCCACACCGTGATGTACCCATCTTCAAACTTCACTGATGGTATGGTGTGCAGTGCCATCTTACCTCCAAACATGGTGTGTAATTTTGGTATCATCTAAACAGACTATATTCTCCCAATATTTCACAGGCTTGTCTAATTGTTGTGCAGCAAATTTTAAACAAGGTTTAACATGCTTTTTTCTATAGCAATGGAGTCTTGCATGGGAGGGTGAATACAGGCAGGGCCGGACTGGCCTACCGGGATACCGGGAAAATTCCCGGTAGGCCGCCGGCTGTCAATCAAATATTAATCAGCTCAGCTGCCTGTGGGCCGCGGCGGCCGCCATCGCGGCCGCGGCCGCACTTTTAAGTTATGCGCCTGCCCTCTCCAGTGTCATGTTAAAGTCTCACTCACATTATGTATTTTAATAAAAGCAGCGGCGGCCGGCCGCCGGCGATTTGCGGCCGCCATGCTCGCCGCTGCACTTTCCTTCCCGCGCTGTGCCTGTGTGGACTGGAGCGAGCGTGTCACGTCACGTGTCTGAGGGAGGGGAGGAGCCGAGCGGGAGAAGAACCGAACGTCAGACCTTGTTCCATCTTCCCGTGCGGCGCCAGCACCGCCCAGTGCAGAGTCACGTGTCTTCAGCCACAGCCAGAGGAGAAGTGAACGCCCGGCCCGGCCTGCCTTGGAGCACAAGGTGAGGAACAAATCCAGCATAGTGTGTGTACCTTTCGACTCTCTCTCACCATGTAACGGTGCACCCCCCGCCCCCCCTCCTCTCTCTTTGCTGCCCCTGGAAAATGTAAACAAAACAGTCTGTCTAATAATCTCAGAGAGAGGGGAGGGGGGGGGGGGGGTTGACCATGGAATGATGAGAGAGTCCAGTCCCCAGTGTCACCCAGTCCACTAGTCCCCAGTGTCACCCAGTCCCCAGTGTCACCCAGTCCCCTAGTCCCCAGTGTCACCCAGTGTCACCCAGTCCCCAGTGTCACCCAGTCCCCTAGTCCCCAGTGTCACCCAGTCCCCAGTGTCACCCAGTCCCCAGTGTCACCCAGTCCCCCAGTCCCCAGTGTCACCCAGTCCCCAGTGTCACCCAGTCCCCAGTGTCACCCAGTCCCCCAGTGTCACCCAGTCCCCAGTGTCACCCAGTCCCCAGTGTCCCCTAGTCCCCAGTGTCCCCTAGTCCCCAGTGTCACCCAGTCCCCTAGTCCCCAGTGTCACCCAGTCCCCAGTGTCACCCAGTCCCCAGTGTCACCCAGTCCCCAGTGTCACCCAGTCCCCAGTGTCACCCAGTCCCCAGTGTCACCCAGTCCCCAGTGTCACCCTAGTCCCCAGTGTCACCCAGTCCCCTAGTCCCCAGTGTCACCCTAGTCCCCAGTGTCACCCTAGTCCCCAGTGTCACCTAGTCCCCAGTGTAACCCAGTCCCCTAGTCCCCAGTGTCACCCAGTCCCCAGTGTCACCCAGTCCCCTAGTCCCCAGTGTCACCCAGTCCCCAGTGTCACCCAGTCCCCTAGTCCCCTGTGTCACCCAGCCCCCTGTGTCACACAGTCCCCTTGTGTCACCCAGCCCTGTGTCACCCAGTCCCCTGTGTCACCCAGTCCTGTGTCACCCAGTCCTGTGTCACCCAGTCCTGTGTCACCCAGTCCTGTGTCACCCAGTCCTGTGTCACCCATTCCTGTGTCACCAGGTCCCCTGCTGTCACCCAGCCCCCTGTGTCACACAGTCCCCTGCTGTCACCCAGCCCTGCGTCACCCAGTCCTCTGTGTCACCCAGTCCCCTGCTGTCACCCAGCCCTGTGTCACCCAGCCCTGTGTCACCCAGCCCCTGTGTCACCCAGCCCCCTGTGTCACCCAGCCCCCTGTGTCACCCAGCCCCCTGCTGTCACCCAGTCCCCTGCTGTCACCCAGCCCCCTGCTGTCACCCAGTCCCCTGCTGTCACCCAGTCCCCTGCTGTCACCCAGTCCCCTGCTGTCACCCAGCCCTCTGTCACCCAGTCCCCTATCTCACCCAGTCCCCAGTGTCACCCAGTCCCCTAGTCCCCAGTGTCACCCAGTCACCCAGTCCCCAGTGTCACCCAGTCCCCAGTGTCACCCAGTCCCCAGTGTCACCCAGTCCCCAGTGTCACCCAGTCCCCTAGTCCCCAGTGTCACCCAGTCCCCTAGTCCCCAGTGTCACCCAGTCCCCTAGTCCCCAGTGTCACCCAGTCCCCTAGTCCCCAGTGTCCCCTAGTCCCCAGTGTCACCCAGTCCCCTAGTCCCCAGTGTCACCCAGTCGCCTAGTCCCCAGTGTCACCCAGTCCCCAGTGTCACCCAGTCCCCTAGTCCCCTGTGTCACCCAGTCCCCTGTGTCACCCAGTCCCCTAGTCCCCAGTGTCACCCAGTCCCCAGTGTCACCCAGTCCCCAGTGTCACCCTAGTCCCCAGTGTCACCCAGTCCCCTAGTCCCCAGTGTCACCCTAGTCCCCAGTGTCACCTAGTCCCCAGTGTCACCTAGTCCCCAGTGTCACCTAGTCCCCAGTGTCACCTAGTCCCCAGTGTCACCCAGTCCCCAGTGTCACCCAGTCCCCTAGTCCCCAGTGTCACCCAGTCCCCAGTGTCACCCAGTCCCCTAGTCCCCTGTGTCACCCAGCCCCCTGTGTCACACAGTCCCCTTGTGTCACCCAGTGCTCTGTGTCACCCAGTGCTCTGTGTCACCCAGTCCCCTGTGTCACCCAGTCCCCAGTGTCACCCAGTCCCCAGTGTCACCCAGTCCCCTAGTCCCCTGTGTCACCCAGCCCCCTGTGTCACACAGTCCCCTTGTGTCACCCAGTGCTCTGTGTCACCCAGTCCCCTGTGTCACCCAGTCCCCTGTGTCACCAAGTCCCCTGTGTCACCCAGTCCCCTGTGTCACCCAGTCCTGTGTCACCCAGTCCTGTGTCACCCAGTCCTGTGTCACCCAGTCCTGTGTCACCCGGTCCTGTGTCACCCGGTCCTGTGTCACCCAGTCCTCTGTGTCACCCAGCCCCCTGCTGTCACCCAGTCCCCTGCTGTCACCCAGTCCCCTGCTGTCACCCAGTCCCCTGCTGTCACCCAGTCCCCTGCTGTCACCCAGCCCCTGCTGTCACCCAGTCCCCTGTGTCACCCAGCCCCTGCTGTCACCCAGTCCCCTGCTGTCACCCAGTCCCCTGCTGTCACCCAGTCCCCTGCTGTCACCCAGCCCTCTGTCACCCAGTCCCCTGCTGTCACCCAGCCCTCTGTCACCCAGTTCCCTGCTGTCACCAAGCCCCCTACTGTCACCAAGCCCCCTACTGTCACCCAGTCCCCTGCTGTCACCCAGTCCTGTGTCACCCAGTCCTGTGTCACCCAGCCCCCTGTGTCACCCAGCCCCCTGTGTCACCCAGCCCCCTGCTGTCACCCAGTCCCCTGTGTCACCCAGTCCCCTGCTGTCACCCAGTCCCCTGCTGTCACCAAGCCCCCTACTGTCACCCAGCCCTGTGTCACCCAGTCCCCCCCCCCCTGTCACCCAGTCCCCTGCTGTCACCCAGTCCCCTGCTGTCACTGTCACCCAGCCCTGTGTCACCCAGTCCCCTGTGTCACCCAGTCCCCTGCTGTCACCCAGTCCCCTGCTGTCACCCAGTCCCCTACCACCCAGCCCTCTGTCACCCAGTCCTCTGTGTCACCCAGGCCTCTGTCACCAAGCCCTCTGTCACCCAGTCCCCTGTGTCACCCAGTCCCCTGCTGTCACCCAGCCCTCTGTAACCCAGTCCCGTCACTCAGCCCTCTGTCACTCAGCCCTCTGTCACCCAGTCCCCTGTCACCCAGCCCTCTGTCACCCAATCCCCTGCTGTCACCAAGTCCTCCGTCACAAAGTCGCCATGTCCTCTGTCATCCAGTCCCCTGCTGTCGCCAAGTCCTCTGTCATCCAGTCCCCTGCTGTCGCCAATTCCTCTGTCGCCCAGTCCTCTGTCACCCAGTCCTCTGTCACCCAGTCCTCTGTCACTCAGCCCTCTGTCACTCAGCCCTCTGTCACCCAGTCCCCTGCTGTCACCCAGTCCCCTGTCACCCAGTCCCCTGTCACCCAGTCCCCTGTCACCCAGCCCTCTGTCACCCAGTCCCCTGCTGTCGCCAAGTTCTCTGTCGCCAAGTCCTCTGTCACCCAATCCCCTGCTATCGCCAAGTCCTCTGTCACCCAGTCCCCTGCTGTAGCCAAGTCCTCTGTCATCCAGTCCCCTGCTGTCGCCAATTCCTCTGTCACCAAGTCCTCTGTCACCCAGTCCCCTGCTGTCACCAAGTCCTCTGTCACCCAGTCCCCTGCTGTCGCCAAGTCCTCTGTCGCCCAGTCCCCTGCTGTCGCCCAGTCCTCTGTCACCCAGTCCCCTGCTGTCGTGACATGCTGAATCTGGTGACAAGTGGCAAGTGACATTTCCGAGTGTCTCCGATGCTCTCCGGTGCCCCCCACCTCTGGCCACATGCGGTATTGCATGCAATTGAAGTCAATGCGGAACAAATTATTTTTGTTTCCATTAACTTCAATGGGGAAACTCACTTTGATATGTGAGTACTTTGGATTACGGGCATTCTCCTGGAACGGATTATGCTCGTAATCTGAGGTTCCACTGTAATATATATATATATATATATATATATATATATATATATATATATATATATATATATATATATATATATATATATATAATCTCCCTAGCCCTATGTGCTTTCATATCTGTCTTATCTTTATATAATACGCTCTTTAAATATTTCTTTAAAATGTATGGTTTTCTCTTTTATAAACAAGAAAATAATGACGTTATGATGTTGGGCTGGTATAATAATGCTATGGGGCTGGTATGAAAGGTTTTCCAGGGCTGGTTTTTACTCCCAGTCCGGCCCTGAATACAGGCCATGGCAGTTGGGTGCATTGCTTATTGTTTTCTTTGAAACAATTGTGCCTGCTAATTCCAGGTCTTCCTTAAGCTCTCCACAAGTGGCCCTTGGCTTTTGGACAACTCTTCTGATAATTATTTTCACTCCTCAGAAATCATGCGAGGAACACTCTGTTAATGGTGACCTGGTATTCCTTCCACTTCTTTCAGTTGAGACTAAACCAGCTAATATTATTTTGCACTGACAAAAGACAGGATTGCTTTCTAATTACGGATATATTTCAACTGATGTTTTGGCTTTCAATGCCTTTTTGCATCTTCCTTTCTTCATTCTTCATTTGTTCAATACTTTTTCCCAGTGTTAATTTTTGAACGTATTTGTTTTGGTTACTTTGCATTAACTGATTGCATGGGTTGTTACCGACATGTGGTGACATTTTTATGTCAATAGCACCTTTAGAAATATATTTACCTAGACAGATGGTGACGTGTTCAATACATATTTTACCTGCTGTACCTGCTGTATGTGTGCGCAGGCACTCTGTGTTTGATGTAAATGCACAGGTGCTTACCCACAAAGAAATCCATACCAATCCAAAACTGATATAGAGGCACTCATGGGTCTCGCTTTTATTGTCATTGTTTCGGTGAAACTCAGCTCATCTTTCTCAAGACACTACAACATGGAGGTGAACAGAGCAATAAACCCAACAACACCCCCTAGTGATGACATCACAGTGCAGGGGTAAAAAGACACTTTCAGGGCATGTGTTTTTTTACTATTTTTAATATACTATATACAGTTTACTGTAATGTACAACTATATCATATGTTGAGTTTTTTTCAAAAACTCTGGAAGATTTCTTGGTGTCATAAATGTTCTGGATCCTTTCCAATGCTCATTTTGCATGAAACATACAGCTGACACGTTTTACCTACACATGTAAGTAAAGACACCCACGTATAGAGATTAAAAACCGAACTATGAAAACTGCATAGCTAGCAAGTATCCTACTTCATAGGCAACATATTTCAACCACCTCTTAATATGAACCACGGTAGCACCAATTCTTACAGACTAACCTTATAAACATGACTACTGGAGGAATGAACAGGGTATACTTCTGCATTTAAGTATATATATATGAGTGCTGTGCCACACTGACTGATTGAAATGTTTGTGCTCTGGAGCTCTTTGTTTGTGTTTATATTTCTGTTCAATAAAAACCTTTGTTTGAGAAAAAAAAACTTATAAACATGGAGCTACAGGCCAGTCACCAGCTAACACATGCCACTACTGACTTCCCATTTTTGCAGTTTACTTGCAGTCACCAGACAAAGCTACATCTTCCTGTACAAATCTCCTCCCTGAACCTATCTTGCTGCCATGACAGCAAAGCTCTATTGAGCCCCATTTCTAGGATTATGTAGTTTGCCATCCTGACAGGGCAAGGTGACTGTAGAGTCCGGTAATGGGTCAGCCCAATCCTGTAGAGACAGCAAGCAGGCAGAAGCTATGGTCTGGTGGTTGAGAACTACTGTCCCAGCTAAAGGTCTAAAGGCCTTCCAGTTACATCTTTAGCCCCACCAGTACATCAGTCAAGTCAAGGTGGAAGAAAGGCCTTCTAAACATGACCGTGTTCTGGCTTGAACATTGCTGTAAACTATTTATAATTGTCATGTTATAGTACAATAAAGTACTCACAGCTTTCTTATTGTAAAAACATTGATACTATACTGCACTGCCACTTTACAAAATGAAACTAAACTCTCCTATCCTTTTTCAGCCAAGGAAGGCACCACCTTAGCCTCTTAGTTTGATCTGCAGTTACCATGGGGCTGCATATTTGATAAGCTATGACACTAGCGATTCAAGGGTTTAAAAAATCTTGTTGAGAGCTGGCATTAGCACATCAGCTAACAGTTAAGTTGATGGGTATAGTACCACATGCAATGTCTCCTCTGCAATAAAAGAAACTTGCCTGCCTGCTTGCAGTCTGCTTTGGATTATTCACTGAGCTGTGCATGCGCAGCTCAGTTTGCATTCCGCCACGGCGCCTGTGTGCCAGGATGACTGCACTCCTGAGCAGGAGTGATGCCATACTGCGGCAGCCAATGAAGACGGCTGCAGCCTAGCACCCAGTAAAAGATGACAGTGCAAGTGAGGGACGTTGGACCGTTGAGACAGAGAAGTAAGTATTGCAGAGTTTAGCTCCGCTTTGAGTTTTGGCAGCACAATCACATGGTATGTAGCTGCAGTATAGATACATCTGACATATGAAAATGGTGTTTATTATCTTAGAAATGACAAGTCTACATGTTTGTTTCGGGTACCAGGAAATAGATACCATCTCATAAATGCTGGTTCAACACACAAAATGGATATCTCCTCTGTGTATGTGGTATAGTTACACTTTAGAAAGCTACAGTATATCTGAATAATTGTATGGGAAGCTACAGCCGTGCACTCTGTGCTCCTGATCAACAGTAGAATGTCTTTTTTATTTTTATTTCAGTAAGACTTAATTTATTTTCTGCAATCAGTAAATCCAGATTAGCTAAAATCAGACAATGTAGCTGCCACAATGGATTCCTGTTTTACTGTCTGCATTTTAACACATTATTGCAACAATGTACATGTAATAAAAGGCTAACAAGCAGTACTGCACCTAGTGTAATTCAGTTTTTGAGATTTTAAAATGAATCATCCCTGCATTCCCATAATGACTTAGAAAAATACTGCAAGAGAGCAGCATTACATTTAGTAGTACATTGCACTCAGACACCCATATACAGACAGACACAAATAAATGAGAGACTGTCTGAATTGTGCATGATCTACATATTAAAGCCAGTAATGTGCACTGTAATAAATCCAGCCTAGAAGGGACAACTCAGGGAAGATACAATATTTCATGTATTGTTTGTAATGCCTCTGCTCCTAATTTAATGTGTCATGTTAAGTTATTCCCTCTGCCTTTCGTGTTCATCTGTGCCTTTCAGAACAGTTCCCCTGCAAGATGGTGAATTACATAAGTATCTGAACATGTACCATCACAACGCTACACTTTGCTTAAAGCTTAATCAGTCTGTGGATATATCAGCGTTTGTGCCCTTTGCCAAAGAGCCTTCACTTCTACTGAACTGATAGGTTGAATAGTCATTTAACCCTGAGAATGGCTTTTTCAATAGTGACATAGGAAAGGTGGCTGCAGTGACTGCAGATGGAACTGAGCTCTATAAAGGAATGGGATATGGCCCCCCGTCACATGTATGCTATTACAAGGAAAAAGCCCCCATTTTCCACAGCTAGCTCTTCTAAGCTCCACATGTCTTACTCTATAAACCTATCCAAGTCTGTCAATTAAGACACTCACAGCATTGTGAATCTCTGCAATCACATATGGAGCACTCATTGAGGTATAGCGTAATGTGCAAAATGAATACCCATTCAGAATTCATCATCTTGAAACTATAACTTGAAAAAACGAATCTGATCAATGGTTATTGTAAGTACAATATGCTTGGTATATCATCAATGCTCTTTGCACTGCTTTACTGCAATAGCGCTTCTTTGGTGCAAGACAGTCATAGGGTCATGGACGTGGAGACATCACAACACAAAGGGGGTTAATTCTGAACTAAAACTAAATCAATAATAGACAGGAAGAATTTTTGGCGATAAGTAATCAGGTTGGACGTGTAACATTAATTATTTCTCTAATGCTTTGTTATTCATATGTAAACATACAGTACCTCCAACAACAATGTTCATTTTACGTCCAATTTGTATTAGTCCACCTAGAAGCTCTAAGGGTAATGAGTTTTCAGTTGCAAATACTCCTGGCAATTAAGAAGGAAGCATTACACCAGACTAATCCAGGGTTCATCTTGGGTTTCAGCTGAATGCTACAAGTTGCAGAATTACATTTTAATTTTTAATATGATTTTTAATACTCACAAGTTACAGCAATAAAACAGATACAATCAAAAGTTAAACAAGAAATGACTTTTTATCACCCTTTAATTTAAAAGGAATCTGTCACCTCAACACTAACTGGGTTTCAGTGATCCTCTCTGGTGCTCTGGGCTTTGCGCTTGTTCCAGGCAGTGTAATAGTTTTCAGTTTCTAAAAATTGGCTTCGCTGTTTTTAGCACTTGCGTTCAAAATCAGAAGTTTTGACACGCACTTTTTCTGAATACTGTAATGACTTTTATCACAAGTGCTATATACTACTTACACCTGTAACAATCACTTAGAAGGAGATTTACTAAAACTGGTGAACACAGAGTCTGGTGCCGCTGTTCATAGTAACCAATCAGCTTCTAACTTCTAAGCTTGTTCAATTAAGCTTTGTCAATAAAACCTGGAAGCTGATTGGTTACTATACACAGCTGCACCAGATTCTGTGTGGCATTTGGAGGCATTTGGCGGCAATGGCATCGTCCTAATCGATGCGACACCGCATCTGCAGCACTGCACTGATTTCAAAAAGTAGTTTCTGTACTACGTTTTGTGATTTCGGCCCGCGATTTACATTGACATCTGTGCAGAAACTTGTGTAAACCTGGGCTTAGGGTATATTCACACCAGAAACTGCCTAACAAAGCAGTGGCTATTGTGAGGTTGCGACACGGCTGGATAACTGCAGTGCTGATATGCCGATCACAGTGCATCGTATTGTTCACTGATTTTTTATAAACAAATGTTATTGAAATATCACATAATGACATTTATTTAAAGTGTAAGTTCACCTTAGGGCCCTTTCACACAGGCTGTCTGATCAGGTCCACCTGTCAGTTTTTCAGGCAGACCGAACTGGACACTCCATTCACTCCTATGAAGCAGTCGAAGTAAGCGGTGACATGTCTGCTGACATCCGCCGCTATCCGATCCTGCCTGCCAAATCTAGATCGATGGTTGTCCTATTTTCCATCCTGGCGGATTGGATAGGATGAGGTGAAAATGGACAGGCGGCCATTTTCACCCGATTCCCCCATAGAGGAGAGTGGGACTCGGCCCGTTTCCGCTCTGCACAGTGAGTGGAGACAGACCTGTCACCCGCCTGATCAGCTGGGATCAGCGGAGCGATCCCCCACTAAGCAAGGAGAGTCCACCAAGTGGAGGTTCCTTTATTCCAAAAGGAAGAAAAAAAAAACAGTTGCTGTAACTGCTTAAAAAGCATTAGTGGGAGTTTGGCTCCAGTTTGTTAGTGTACCTGAATCTGCTAGTAAATCTAACACGCCCCCCCCCCCCCCATAATGACAATGCTGCTACCTGCTGTGCCCCCTGTTCTAATTCATCCAGACTGGGGGCACTCTAATTCAGGAGGTGTGTTTCCAGACCACCTAGTGAAAACTGAGGGGAAAAATAAATAAAAAGATCACAAGGTCATCCCAGGGCAAAGATTCCAAACTGCACCTCCCCCACCTGCTTGCTCCTGATGTGCAAGCTTAGGGGATCCTGAGTTGTCAAAATCACTGCCTGTGTTACGACTTCTGTCAGCCTTACAACAGAAGGAAGGCGCCCCCAGTAAACCATTGCGCTCAGGGCAGCTTCTGCTCCCGCCCACCCCTTGTCCCAGCCCTGCATCTAATGATTGGTAAAATGCAACATATTACATTTTTGGTTTAGGGTTTAATACTGCTTTTATCCCTTATTGCCGGTTCACACTACCGCGACTTGGGATCAGACTTGTGTCGCCCCAAGTCACCCGACATGACAAATTCAATTGAAGTGAATGAGAGACGTCTTAATGTACACTACTGAAGTCGCTCCGACTTCAGAAAAGGTTCCTGTACTACTTCAAGGCGACTTCTAGGCAACTTGTACCCATAGATTTCAATGGAAGTTGCCTCCAAGTCGGATCTCTGTCTTAACTGAAGCAACTTTACAGGAAGAGAAAATAGTTTACTCAGGCAAACCCCTCCCTCCCACAGAGATGATTATTCTGTGATTGGCCACAGCCAAAGTCGCCTGTGCTGAAGGCAACTTTAAGTTGCGTTGTAAGTTTCTCCAAGTCGCGCTGAAGTTGCTTTGCAAAGTCGGGTTGCCCCTGTGTGAACCGGCACTAAGAGTGTAAATATCAACTGTAATTTTTACTATTATGACAATAAATACTGCGAAGGTAATGCCAGCAATGACAATATTATTGTGTTTAAATTGTTATGCAGCAAAAGCTTAGGCACCCATTTTTATATATGTATTTACTTAACAGTATATATTTTTTTATATATTGTATTTACTTAACAGTACAGATTAAAATTGTCACATTAATCCTTAGTAACCAACCGAGTTACCTTGGTTCATAAGATTGTTCTTATAACTGTACAGTGCTTGGTAGCCTGTACCAGCCTACCCCTACCGGGTTCAATCTGTAGGCATGGCTAGGCCTCCAATTGAGTTAACTATTTGTATATAGAAAATCATAAAGAAACAGAAAATGTATGCATATATATATATATATATATATATATATATATATATATACACACACATACAGAAATTAAATGAACTTAACAAAACTTGCTACACAGATCAATAAAGTAGGTCCAGGATAATACATTACAACTGGGGTAAGCATATATCTGACTTTGACGTATTTCAAACTTGACAATAGATTAAATATTACACTCTTTTAAGTATTTGGATGCTCTAGGATGAGTGATCCAAGCTAACCATTTCTTTCTGAATGTAGTAATGGAATAGTTTTTATAAGCCAGCATTAATTCGTATTGGGCCTGTATATTGATTCTAGCTATAACTGTCGATAGGTTGGGCGCGTCTTTGGATTTCCACAGGCTGGTTATAGTGAGTCTTGCCTCTACTAGTGTGTGGAATACAATTGTTCTATATTCTTTAGGATAGATATCCAAATTGATACCTAGTAAATCTGTGGCAGGGTTTAGTTTATTTATGATGCCTGTGAGATCTGCTATAAAGGAAGTAATTGAATTCCAGAAGCTATGTAGATTTTTACAGCTCCATAATATGTGTGAAAGGTTTCCTATCTGATCGTTGCATCTCCAACACTCATTAGACATTGAGGGATATATTTTCGCTAACTTATATGGGGTCAGAATGGTTGCTCTTTTTAGAGGTCTGTCACTAAGTTAAGTTGCAACCCCAGGGAACAAGCAAAATCAACATAACAATGTTGTTATATGTATTCCACTACAGCCAGATTCCAGAGCTCCTCACATATGGGGTGGATGGGTCTGCATCCTGCAACAATATCACCTCTCTAGCTTCATTTATCAAAGCATCAGTACTAGGAAGAGGAATTGATTCCACCAATCAGATTTACACTTTCAATGTGGATTGTTATCTGATTGGTGGCAGTGAGGAAGTAAGCCCATGTCTTAGTTTTAAATCTTAGCAACATCACACTTTCTATGTATAAGGCCTCGTACACACAACCGTTTTCCTCAACAGAATCCATCAAGAAACTTGGTGGCAGAGCTTTTTTGCAGAGTAAAACGGTCGTGTGTACAAGTTCTCTTTTTCCTCGACGGGAGTCTCAATTTCCTTGTCGTGTTCCTCATCGGACTGGTTTTCGACGAGAAACACGTTCGTGTATATGCAAAGAAACCCGCGCATGCTCAGAATAAAGTATGAGATGGGAGCGCACATTCGGTAAAAGTAGCGTTTGTAATGAGATAGCACATTTGTCACGCTGTAACAGTCTGAAAAGTGCAAATCGTCTCTTACCAAACTTTTACTTAACACGCAGTAACATGAGATTAGCAAAAGCAGCCCCAAGGGTTGTGCCAGTGGAATCGAACTTCCCCTGCCGTTGTACGTGTTGTATGTCACCGCGTTTGAGAACGAGGCGATTTGGTCTTGACAGTGTGTACGCAAATAAAGCTTGTCAAGTTTCTCCACAAGCCTGACAAGGAACTCGTCGAGGAAAACGATGTTTCATTTACGACGAGTTCCTCGGTCGGGTGTACGAGGCCTCAGGGACAGCAGGGAGCCTACAATGGGTGCAGCTAAAAATTGCTCCCTGGTATTTCAAATAGGTAAGCAAAGATCACCAGATTAAAGACAAAAGGGACTGGGCTGGACTAGTACATTACAGCTATGTCTGGTTGGGAAACACAAACGGTGAACATGTGTAGACTATGCCTCCTATCAATGTCAAGATTTTTCAAGGTAATTTTTTTATTATTATTATTAGTTTGAGTTGAAGGGAATCTGAAAAATAAAAATCAGCCCAGCATAATGCTGTAAGAGCAGGGAAAGATCACTGCATGTGTTTGTTGTTGCTTATCAGGCTGTCACTGGTCTCACCTTTATGGTTGCTTTGATTTTAGTGATCAATTTGTGATTGGAGTGAATCGTTGAACAACAGAATAGGCATAGCTTCCCTTCCTATCAATTTAGATTGGATTTGATCAAACATAGTCAATCAGCTCAAATTATTGATCGTGTTGCATAAAATGGCAGCACTGAAATGCTTTGTTCATGAGTTTGATTGTATTTTAGTTGATCAAATTGTAAGATTACAAGGTAAAAACAGAGATGTGATTGTAGATTTATCATCGTATCTCCGTACTATAGTATCTCCCTACTACCGATGTATGAGCCACTATGGGCCTGATATATGCTCCTCTATGGGCCTGATATAGGAGCCTCTATGGGCCTGATATAGGAGCCTCTATGGGCCTGATACATGAGCCTCTATGGGCCTGAAATATGAGTCTCTGTGATCATGATATATGAGCCTCTATGATCCTGATATATGCGCCTCTATGGGCTTAATATATGAGCATCTATGGCCTGAGAGATGAGCCTCTATGGACCTGAGAGATAAGCCTCTATGGGCCTGATATACGAGCCTCTATGGGCCTGATATATGAGCCTCTATGGGCCTGAGAGATAAGCCTCTATGGGCCTGATATAGGAGCCTCTATGATCCTGATATATGAGCCTCTATGGGCCTGAGAGATAAGCCTCTATGGGCCTGATATAGGAGCCTCTATGGGCCTGACATATGAGCCTCTATGGGCCTAAAATATGAGTCTCTGTGATCATGATATATGAGCCTCAATGATCCTGATATATGCGCCTCTATGGGCTTAAAATATGAGCCTTTATGGGCCTGAGAGATGAGCCTCTATGGGCCTGATATATGAGCCTCTATGGGCTTGATATATGAGCCTCTATGAGCCTGATATATGCGCCTCAATGGGCCTGAGAGATAAACCTATATGGGCCTGATATATGAGCCTCTATGGGCATGATATATGAGCCTCTATGGGCCTGAGAGATATGACTATATGGGCCTGATACATGAGACTCTATGGGCCTGAGAGGTGAGCCTCTATGGGCCTGATATATGAGCCTCTATGTGCCTGATATATGCGCCTCTATGGGCTTGATATATGCGCCTCTATGGGCCTGATATATGAGCCTCTATGGGCCTGATATATGAGCCTCTGTTACCATGATATATGAGCCTCTATGATCCTGATATATGCGCCTCTATGGGTTAATATATGAGCCTCTATGGATATAATATATGAGCCTCTATGGGCCTAAGAGATGATGAGCCTGATATATGTGCCTCTATGGGTCTGATATATGAGCCTCGATGGGCCTGATATATGTGCCTCTGTGGGTCTGATATATGTGCCTCTATGGGCCTGAAATATGAGCCTCAATGTGCCTCTATGGGCCTGATATATGCACCTCTATGGACCTGATATATGCATCTCTATGGGCCTGATATATGTCTATATGGGTCTGATATATGAGCCGCTATGGGCTTGATATATAAGCCGCTATGGGCCTGATATATGAGCCTCTATGGGCCTGATATATGAGCCTCTATGGACCTGATATATGAGCCTCTATGGGTCTGATATATGAGCCTCTATGGGCCTGATATATGAGCTGCTATGGGCCTGATATATGAGCCTCTATTGGCCTGATATATGTGCCTTTATGGGCCTGATATATGTACCTCCATGTGCCTCTATAGGCCTGATATATGCATCTCTATGGACCTGATATATGCATCTCTATGGACCTGATATATGCACCTCCATTGACCCGGTATATGCACCTCCATTGACCTGATATATGCACCTCGATATGCCTGATATAAATGCCTCTTTGGGTCTGATATATGTGCCTCTATGAGCCTGAAATATGACTTTCTTTCTTTCAGCCACCAACCACATTTAGGCTATCAGGGCAACATGGAACTTGGTGACTAAGAGATTCTGAGGACATACAGAAGCAACAACCATGTGCCCAGTTATTTAAAGCATATCTATGGCCAAAAATGTAGAATCATATATTATTTTTGTACAGCATATTTCAGTTATTTCTGGCCTACATTTTATCATGATCATGACGTATGTAATCTTACTTTGTGAAGATCCCCACACTTTTACTTTCATGGATTCTGTGACACATATTCACCATACACTGTGAGTAGGCAATGCTGTGCCACACATTTCACAGAGCCTGCCTTCTAAACTACAGAAGTGCTAGTGGAGGAGTTTCAGGAGGCGGAATCACTCCCTGTAGGCAACAAGGTACCATGGGATATTTAGTCCTTAGAAATTAAATATCAAACAGCAGAAGGTAAGCAGCAAAGCATGCAGGATATCTCAGAAATTGTGGAAGGAGATGGCAGCCAAAAGGCAGATCTTACAACATAAAAGGACATTTTTCAAGTAAGTTTATGCGTCGTCCAATAGCACTATTGTTTGTATTGCAAGGAAGTGCAGAACTGGCATAAGCCAGATCCTGCCTAGGTAACCAGACTTTACAGGCTCAGTATAGGGGACCAAACATAGTTATAATAAAATATAATATCTTTATTCACAAACGTTAAAATCGAAATATAAAAGCATAGGCTTAAAAGCCTTCAGATAATCCACATAACAATGTTACAAAAATACTCTACTTGTAGTACCAGAAGTCTATTAAATGTATGGTTTAAAGCAGTGGTTCTTAAAGGAGTTGTAAAGGAAAAAAAAATGTCACCTTAATGCAATCTATGCATTAAGGTGAAAAAACATCTGATGATGCCGCCTCCAGCCCCCGTTTTACTTACCTGACCCCTCGAAAGTCCCGGGCTCGGTCCCGAGATCCTCTTCGCCACTCAGCCTGGCCGCTGATTGGCTAGCGCTGATGGATTGAGAGCAGCACAGCCATTGGCTGGCGCTGCTGTCAATCACATCCAGTGACGCGGCGCGCTGAGGAGCAGGGCCGAGTGATACAGTGAGCAGCTATGGCCGCTCACTGTATCACGGGAGTGCGCCCACAAGGACTCATCACCATGCGATCTCTCCCAGAGACAGCCGACGAGGGACCCCAGAAGACGTGGATCGGGGCCACTCTGTGCAAAACGAACTGCACAGTGGAGGTAAGTATGATATGTTTGTTATTTTAAATAAAAAAAATGTTTCCTTTAGTAACCCTTTAACCTCAGTCCTCAAGTAGCCCCAACAGACAGTGGAGTAGATTTACTAAAACTGGTGCACGCAGAATCTGGTACAGCTGCTGCTCATGGTAGTCAATCAGCTTCTAATTCCAGCTTGTTCAATTAATCTTTGGCAATAAAACCTGGAAGCTGATTGGTTTCTATGCAGAGTTGCACTTGATTTTACACTATCCAACTTTAGTAAATAAACCCCCATGTTTGCAGGTTTTCCTTTATCTTCCACAAGTGCTTTAAATCAGAGTCAATGACTTGGTATTTTGGACAGCTATTTTATCTGATACCGTGTACAACTGTTTTTCGGGTTGTAAAAAATTAAGTTTTTTTAATGTCATTAAAAACGATCGTGTGTGGGCTCCAGAGCATTTTTTTTCACAATGTGAAAAATGGGCATTAAAAATTTTGAAAATGCTCTAATTTTTCACGCCGTTTTTTACGTCGTAAAAAATGGTCGTGTGTGGGCTTTAACGATGTGAAAAAAACGTGCATGCTCAGAAGCAAGTATTGAGATGGGAGCGCTTGTTGAAGTAAGCACATTCATCACACTGAAAAGCGCAAATCGTCTTTTACTAACACTAAATCAGCAAAAGCAGCCCAAAGGGTGACGCCATCCGCATGGAACTTCCCCTTTATAGTGCCGTCGTATGTGTTGTACGTCACCGCGCTTTGCTAGAACATTTTTTTTTCACGATCGTGTGTAGGCAAGGCCGTTTTAATGAGCGGGTTGAAAAAAAAATTGTTTTTTCTAGACCCTTAAAAACGTCATTTTTTTTAACCCGAAAAACAGTCGTGTGTACGCGGCATAAGAGAAATTCCAAAAAACATGGCCTGTTGGGGGTAATTAAGGACTGAGGTTGAGAAGCACAGGTTTAGAGCAAAAAAGCAGGTGTGAGAACTGTATGCTTCCTGTAAACCAGGTCTACCAGGTCGAATTGTTTGTATTTTTATTACAACACTGATATAAAATAAAATTGTATAATGTGAACATAGATCTCCATTAATTGCTCCTAAGGATAGGCCTTTCCAGGCAAAAACTTTCAAAAATGTGCATGATAACAATCACCTCTAATAGTCATAAGTTCTCATTGACACTCTCTAAAGCCTCCTACACACGATCAGATTTTTGGATGACCGTTCATCCGTTTTTTGTTGCATACCAGTCTCACATCAAAAGTGAAGAGGTTACTCGCCATATGAAAATTCTCAAAGGACAGAATACAACTTCAGAAGTGACGTGATGCGTTGAATAGTTTTGTGTGTATTCTTTTGTTTCTGTTGTTTCGTTTCTTTAGTTTCTGAGCATGCATAGTCTTGCACTTACGATTTTTGAAACCACACTAATTAAACGAAAATCGCATGTTGAATTCAAGTGGGACAAAAATTTCATAGTCTGCACATCTAGCTTTTGTCGGATGAAAAATCAGAATCGGCTGTCGAAAGCACGGTACAAACGATCTGAAAATCGGCAGATCGATCATCGGACAACATTTTACTTCCGATTTTCATATCGTGTGTACGGCCTTAAGGTTGTATAGTGAATTGGAAGGGGTATTAATTATTCAGCCATAGTCAGAGGTGCTGATATCTTATATATTCCAAATTAATACTCTATTTTTTTTTTTTTTAGAAAGGATCTTACTTATAGACCACATTAGCAAAACAAGCTAATTTTGCCAAATAAATAAAAAAATATTTAAATGATGTTCTAAGTTTGCCATACATGGATGGATCATTGGGCCACTAAATCAGGTTGACATTGGGCCCTTTAATCCTGCCCTTGTACCATTGCCATAATTAAAGATTTCTATGCTCCCTTATTTTTTTTGTTTTTTCATTTTTTTCTGATGACCAAAAATCTAAGAACTGTTGTTATAGCCTGAAAAAATAAAATAAAAATCTAGTGAGACTTGCAAAGGCCTGTTAGTGGGTAAAGTTTCCTTGAAATAGGCTCAGTTTATATAGTAATCTTCCAGGCATTCAATATAACAAAGAGAAGTGTTGTGTAGTAAACTAGTTGTCCAAAGTGCAGTGTATAGAAGGGTGCTGTGCCCGTGCCCTGCTCCCTACCATCCTGCTCCCTACCATCCTCCTCTCATCACACTGGTTGACACCTGATTTACACCAATTACGATATACTCAATACTCAGAGTCTATGAATGAAAGACAGGAACTGCCTCCTTCTATGTCAGCCACATTGCAGCCTTCATCAGCATCACACACACCGACACCATCGCCTTCAAGGGCTCCTGGAATAGCGCTATTGACATGATGGGGTCACCTGCTGAACATGGGGGGGCAATCTGAGCGATCGGATGGATGGACAGACACACTGACATGGAGACACCTCCATTAGCACAATGATAGGCTGGCTGTGGGGTGCCCTCTTCACCTCTAGGATAACAAACCCCAGGCACCTGTTGAATCCCCCCCCCCCCCCCTCAGCCCAATACAGACCCCTATAAACCAGGCAGATGTGCACCCCATGCCCCCCCACAGTCAGGATCACTTACCCTCGATCTCGTCTTCGGGGAGCTGAGTGGGGGAGTGCTCTCTCAGTAATTCGGGGATGGTGTACACCCCCCGGTACATCAACGCCGCCGTTACCGGATGAAAAGGCATCGTTGCGGGCGAGGGGACACCCGGGGGCAGATAACACTCGAAGGGGCAGCATACGGAGGGACTGTCACCGAGAGACTGTCACCAATACAGGCTCCTCCGCTCCGCTCTCTGCTAATGGGCGAGTGGTACAGGTGAGCTGCATGCGGACAGCCTGCTGTCCTCACATCCACACACTCTTGTTGCACATACACAGAGAAAGAGAGAGAGAGAGAGAGAGAGAGAGAGAGGGAGAGAGGGGGAATGTCAGTCAGACGGGGGAATGTCACAGCCAGAGACAGAGAGAGAGAATGTCACAGGAGAGACAGAGGGAAGAAAAGAGGGAATGTCACACCAGAGAGAGGGAAGAAGAGAGGGAGGGAATGTGACTGGAGAGAGACAGAGGGATACCAGAGAGAGAGGGAAGAAAAGAGGGAATGTGACTGGAGAGACAGAGGGATACCAGAGAGAGAGAGAGGGAAGAAAAGAGGGAATGTGACTGGAGAGACAGAGGGATACCAGAGAGAGAGAGGGAAGAAAAGAGGGAATGTGACTGGAGAGACACAGGGATACCAGAGAGAGGGAAGAAAAGAGGGAATGTCACACCAGAGAGAGGGAATGTGACTGGAGAGACAGAGGGATACCAGAGAGAGAGAGGGAAGAAAAGAGGGAATGTCACACCAGAGAGAGGGAAGGAGAGAGAGAGAGAGGGAATGTGACTGGAGAGACAGAGGGATACCAGAGAGAGGGAAGAAAAGAGGGAATGTCACACCAGAGAGAGGGAAGGAGAGAGAGAGAGGGAGAGAGAGAGAGGGGGGGGGGATGTGACTGGAGAGACAGAGGGATACCAGAGAGAAAAGAGGGAATGTCACACCAGAGAGAGAATGTGACTGGAGAGACAGAGGGATACCAGAGAGAGAGAGGGAAGAAACGAGGGAATGTCACACCAGAGAGAGGGAAGGAGAGAGAGAGGGAATGTGACTGGAGAGACAGAGGGATACCAGAGAGAGGGAAGAAAAGAGGGAATGTCACACCAGAGAGAGGGAAGGAGAGAAAGAGGGAATGTGACTGGAGAGACAGAGGGAGAGAGGGAGAGAGAGAGAGGGGGGAATGTGACTGGAGAGACAGAGGGATACCAGAGAGAAAAGAGGGAATGTCACACCAGAGAGGGAATGTGACTGGAGAGACAGAGGGATACCAGAGAGAGAGAGAGAGAGAGAGAGGGAGGGAAGAAAAGAGGGAATGTCACACCAGAGAGAGGGAAGGAGAGAGAGAGGCAATGTGACTGGAGAGACAGAGGGATACCAGAGAGAGGGAAGAAAAGAGGGAATGTCACACCAGAGAGAGGGAAGGAGAGAGAGAGGGAATGTGACTGGAGAGACAGAGGGATACCAGTACCAGAGAGAGGGAAGAAAAGAGGGAATGTCACACCAGAGAGAGAGAGAAGGAAATGGAGAGGGAATGTGACTGGAAAGACAGAGGGATATCATAGAGAGAGGGAAGAAAAGAGGGAATGCCACACCAGAGAGAGGAAAGGAGAGAGAGAGAGAGAGAGAGAGAGAGAGAGGGAATGTGACTGGAGAGACAGAGGGATACCAGAGAGAGAGAGAGGGAAGAAAAGAGGGAATGTCACACCAGAGAGAGGGAAGGAGAGAGAGAGAGAGAGGGAGAGAGAGGGGGGGGATGTGACTGGAGAGACAGAGGGATACCAGAGAGAAAAGAGGGAATGTCACACCAGAGAGGGAATGTGACTGGAGAGACAGAGGGATACCAGAGAGAGAGAGAGAGAGAGAGGGAAGAAAAGAGGGAATGTCACACCAGAGAGAGGGAAGGAGAGAGAGAGAGGGAATGTGACTGGAGAGACAGAGGGATACCAGAGAGAGGGAAGAAAAGAGGGAATGTCACACCAGAGAGAGGGAAGGAGAGAGAGAGAGGGAATGTGACTGGAGAGACAGAGGGAGAGAGGGAAGGAGAGAGAGAGAGGGAGAGAGAGAGAGGGGGGGGGATGTGACTGGAGAGACAGAGGGATACCAGAGAGAAAAGAGGGAATGTGACTGGAGAGACAGAGGGATACCAGAGAGAGAGGGAAGAAAAGAGGGAATGTCACACCAGAGAGAGGGAAGGAGAGAGAGAGGGAATGTGACTGGAGAGACAGAGGGATACCAGTACCAGAGAGAGGGAAGAAAAGAGGAAATGTCACACCAGAGAGAGAGAGAGAGAAGGAAATGGAGAGGGAATGTGACTGGAAAGACAGAGGGATATCATAGAGAGAGGGAAGAAAAGAGGGAATGCCACACCAGAGAGAGGAAAGGAGAGAGAGAGGGAATGTGACTGGAAAAACAGAGGGATATTATAGAGAGAGGGAAGACAAGAGGGAATGTCACACCAGAGAGAGAGGGAATGTGCCTGGAAAGACAGAGGGATACTAGAGAGAGAAGGAAGAAAAGAGAGAATGTCACATGAGAGAGAGGGAGAGGGAATGTGACTGGAAAGACAGAGGTATAGCAGAAAGAGGGAAGAAAAGAGGAAATGTCACACAAGAGAGAGGGAAGGAGAGAAAGAGGAAATGTGACTGGAGAGACAGAGGGATACCAGAGAGAGAGGGAAGAAAATAGGGAATGTCACACCTGAGAGAGGGAAGGAGAGAGAGAGGGGGGATGTGACTGGAGAGACAGAGGGATACCAGAGAGAGAGAGAGAGGGAAGAAAAAAGGGAATGTCACACCAGAGAGAGGGAAGGAGAGAGAGAGAGAGGGAATGTGACTGGAGAGACAGAGGGATATCATAGAGAGAGAAGAAAATAGGGAATGTCACAGCAGAAAAAGGGAAGGAGAGAGAGAGAGAGGGGGATGTGACTGGATAGACAGAGGGATACCAGAGAGAGGGGGAGGAAAAGAGGGAATGTCACACTAGAGAGAGGGAAGGAGAGAGAGAGGGGGGGGGGGAATGTGACAGGAAATAAAGAGGGATACCAGAGAGAGAGGGAAGAAAGGAGGGAATGTCACACCAGAGATGGAGGGATAGCACAAGAAGAGAAAGAGAGGGGGAATGTCACAGCCAGTGATAGAGAGAGAAGAAGAGAGCAAGAGAAAGAGGGAATGTGACTGGAGAGACAGAAGGATATTATAAAGAGAGAGAGAGAGAGGATAGACAGAATGTCAGGGCCAGAGACAGAGGAATATCAGTAGAAGGAAGGAAACAGAGAGAAAGAAAGAAAAGTGGAATGTTACTAGAGAGATAGAGGGGGAAATTCCTTAAGCAGAGACAGAGGGAGATCAGAGGGAGATGGAGAAAAGAAAAGATAGATAGAGACGGAGAGAGGGAATGTCTCAGGAGAGACAGAGGAATATCAGAGGGAGAGGGTGGGAGAGAAAGACACAGAAAGAGGAATATCAGAGAGTGGGAATGTCACAAGATAGACAGGAAAATCAGAGAGAGGGAATGTCACAGGAGAGACAGGCATATCAAAAAGTGAGAGAGGGAATGTCACAGAAGAGACAGAGCAAAATCTGAGAGAAAGATAGTGAATGTCACAGAAGAGACAGAGCAAAATCCGAGAGAGAGAGAGAGGGAATGTCACAGAAGAGACAGAGCAAAACCAGAGTGAGAGAGAGGGGGAATGTCACAGAAGAGACAGAGCAAAATCAGAGAGAGAGGGAGAGGGAATGTCACAGAAAAGACAGAGAAGAATCAGAGATAGAGAGGGGAATGTCACAGGAGAGAAAGGAATATCAGAGAGAGAGGGAGAGAGAGAATGTCACAGGTGAGAGAGAGGAATATCAGAGAGAGAGGGAGAGAGAGAATGTCACAGGTGAGAGAGAGGAATATCAGAGAGAGAGAGAGGGGGGATGTCACAGAAGAGACAGGAAAATCAGAGAGAGAGAGAGAGAATGTCACAAGATAGACAGGAAAATCTGAGAGAGAGAGCGAGAGAGAGAGTGAATGTCACAGACGAGACAGGAAAATCAGAGAGAGAGGGGTAATGTCATAGGAGAGACAGATGAAAAACACAGAGAGAGACAAAATGTCACAGGAGGGACAGAGGAAAATCAGAGAGAGAGTGAGAGAGAGCAAATGTCACAGGAGAGACAGAGGAAAATCAGAGAGAGAGAGCAAATGTCACAGGTGAGACAGTGAGACAGAGGAAAATCAGAGAGAGAGAGCAAATATCACAGGTGAGACAGAGGAAAATCAGAGAGAGAGAGCAAATGTCACAGGTGAGACAGAGGAAAATCAGAGAGAGAGCAAATGTCACAGGAGAGACAGAGGAAAATCAGAGAGAGAGAGAGAGAGAGAGCAAATGTCACAGGTGAGACAGGAAAATCAGAGAGAGAGAGCAAATGTCACAGGTGAGACTGAGGAAAATCAAAGAGAGAGCAAATGTCACAGGTAAGACAGAGGAAAATCAGAGAGACAGAGAGAGAGCAAATGTCACAGGTAAGACAGAGGAAAATCAGAGAGAGAGAGAGCAAATGTCACAGGTGAGACAGAGGAAAATCAGAGAGAGAGAGAGAGAGAGAGCAAATGTCACAGGTGAGACAGGAAAATCAGAGAGAGAGAGAGAGAGCAAATGTCACAGGTGAGACAGAGGAAATCAGAAAGAGAGCAAATGTCACAGGTGAGACAGAGGAAAATCAGAGAGAGAGAGAGAGAGAGCAAATGTCACAGGGGAGAGAGAGGAATATCAGAGAGAGAGGGAGAGAGAGAATGTCACAGGTGAGAGAGAGGAATATCAGAGAGAGAGAGAGGGGGGATGTCACAGAAGAGACAGGAAAATCAGAGAGAGAGAGAGAGAATGTCACAAGATAGACAGGAAAATCTGAGAGAGAGAGCGAGAGAGAGAGTGAATGTCACAGACGAGACAGGAAAATCAGAGAGAGAGGGGTAATGTCATAGGAGAGACAGATGAAAAACACAGAGAGAGACAAAATGTCACAGGAGGGACAGAGGAAAATCAGAGAGAGAGTGAGAGAGAGCAAATGTCACAGGAGAGACAGAGGAAAATCAGAGAGAGAGAGCAAATGTCACAGGTGAGACGGTGAGACAGAGGAAAATCAGAGAGAGAGAGCAAATATCACAGGTGAGACAGAGGAAAATCAGAGAGAGAGAGCAAATGTCACAGGTGAGACAGAGGAAAATCAGAGAGAGAGCAAATGTCACAGGAGAGACAGAGGAAAATCAGAGAGAGAGAGCAAATGTCACAGGTGAGACAGGAAAATCAGAGAGAGAGAGCAAATGTCACAGGTGAGACTGAGAAAAATCAAAGAGAGAGCAAATGTCACAGGTAAGACAGAGGAAAATCAGAGAGACAGAGAGAGAGCAAATGTCACAGGTAAGACAGAGGAAAATCAGAGAGAGAGAGAGAGCAAATGTCACAGGTGAGACAGAGGAAAATCAGAGAGAGAGAGAGAGAGCGCAAATGTCACAGGTGAGACAGGAAAATCAGAGAGAGAGAGAGAGCAAATGTCACAGGTGAGACAGAGGAAATCAGAAAGAGAGCAAATGTCACAGGTGAGACAGAGGAAAATCAGAGAGAGAGAGAGAGAGAGAGAGAGAGCAAATGTCACAGGGGAGAGAGAGGAAAATCAGAGAGAGAGAGAGAGAGCAAATGTCACAGGTGAGACAGGAATATCAGAGAGAGAGAGAGCAAATGTCACAGGTGAGACAGAGGAAGATCAGAGAGAGAGAGAGAGAGATAGTAAATGTCACAGGAGAGACAGAGGAAAATCAGAGAGAGAGAGAGAGATAGTAAATGTCACAGGAGAGACAGAGGAAAATCAGAGAGAGAGCAAATGTCAAAGGTGAGACAGAGGAAAATCAGAGAGAGAGAGAGAGCAAATGTCACAGGTGAGACAGAGGAACATCAGAGAGAGAGAGAAAATGTCACAGGAGAGACAGAGGAAAATCAGAGAGAGAGAGAGCAAATGTCACAGGAGAGACAGAGGAAAATCAGAGAGAGAGAGCAAATTTCACAGGTGAGACAGAGGAAAACCAGAGATAGAGAGGGACGGTCACAGGAGAGACAGAGGAAAAGCAGAGAAAGAGAGCGACGGTCACAGGAGAGACAGATGGAAATCAAAGAAACAGAGAATGTCACTGGAGAGACAGAGGAAAATCAAGGAGAAAGTGAATACCACAGGCAGAGACAGAGCAATATCAGAGAGTGAGGGGGAATATCACAGGCAGAGACAGAGGAGAAAAATCAGAGAGAGAGAGAGACAGAGGAGGAAAATCAGAGAGAGAGAGAGAGAGAGAGAGAGAGAGAGACAGAGGAGGAAAATCAGAGAGAGAGAGAGAGCAAATGTCACAGGTTAGACAGAAGAAAATCAGAGAGAGAGACAGAGGAGGAAAATCAGAGAGAGAGAGCAAATGTCACAGGAGAGACAGAGGAAAATAAAGGAGAGAGTGAATACCACAGGCAGAGACAGAGGAATATCAGAGAGTGAGAGGGAATATCACAGGCAGAGACAGAGGAGTAAAATCAGAGAGAGAGAGAGAGAGAGACAGAGGAGGAAAATCAGAGAGAGAGAGAGACAGAGGAGGAAAATTAGAGACAGAGAGAGACAGAGGAGGAAAATTAGAGAGAGAGAGAGACAGAGGAGGAAAATCAGAGAGAGAGAGAGAGAGAGAGAGAGAGAGAGAGCAAATGTCACAGGTTAGACAGAAGAAAATCAGAGAGAGAGACAGAGGAGGAAAATCAGAGAGAGAGAGCAAATGTCACAGGAGAGACAGAGGAAAATAAAGGAGAGAGTGAATACCACAGGCAGAGACAGAGGAATATCAGAGAGAGAGAGAGAGAGAGAGAGAGAGAGAGAGAGAGAGACAGCATGCAGCAAGAATTAGGTAGAGAATAAGGGGGAATGCTATGCACTACACTGATCACTGATGATGGAGAAAAGGGGGAGAGAGAAAGACAGAAAGGAGAATGTTAGCCACTGGAAGAGACAAAAAGACTGTGACAGAGAAGAGATGGTGACTAGGAGAAGAAGGCAGTGGATAGCAGATACAAGGAACAGGAGAAAGGGAAGAAGCAAGGCATAATAAAAGATAGATAGGAAAGAAAAGAACGGGAGGGGGGTGATGGAGGGAGAAGGAAAAAGAAAATCGGAAGAAAGGCGAGAGGGAGCTTAGGAAATGATAAGGATACAAAACTGCACATAAAAGAACAGCAGATTAAATGGGAGATATGTTCTTACAGACCTACTGTACCTAAAGCCTTCTCTCATAACCTAACTACACATCAGTGTGCCAAGCCTTCTCTCCATATTACAATTGCCCATGCCTGGGACTTGCTGCTAATTCTTCCCACATCAGGAGGGAATCTGCATATAAATGAAGAAAGATTGGAATATTTACTACAAGCCTGGCTTTTTACTACAGGCCACTATCTGGCAATTTCTATTAACAAACAAGTACCCCAAGTAGACAGACGCATGGAGCTGAAATCATCAATCAGTCTTAGCAGCTGCTCAGTCAAAATTAAATGATAAATCATAGTAACAGGTAATAATACACATTAGGAGGTGCCAGTCACAGGAATATTATTTCTGCTGCATAGCAGTTTGACAAGAACACCTTTGCTTCATGACATCAGTTTATTTCCCCCCCAAAAAATGCTTTGCATGTGTCTGAAAGAATGCAATTATTGAGAATAGATTGATAGCATTTCTTTCACAATCAGAAAGAATAAAATATATATGCACATCACGATTTTATGCCTAAATATACACACATACAGTAGTTAGATATGCCAGGCTGGGAAGAGCTCCTCTACACCTTTCTTTCCATTTTTGATCTTGCTGTGGTTGTATAATAGTGGCACATACAGTACATGCTTTTGATTTTATCATCTGATCAATCAAAAGCGATAGAATCTGTAAGCAATTAAACAGGCGTAACTTTCCTTCAGGTCGGTTTAGATTGGATTTGATCCAACTGAGTCGATCTGCCAGGGTGGAAATTTATTGACCATATTACCATCAATTGGCAGCACTGAGATGCTTTGTTAAAGAATTCAATCACATTTTGATCCACTGGATTATGAAATTGCATGGTGAAAGCAGACATGCAATTGTATCTTACGACTATCGAACAAAATCCACTTCCCTTTGTGTGTCATATCGATAAAATGGGTTGTTGATTATAGATCGTCAGTTATAGGCAATTATAGATTATCGATCAATTATTCCAATCGAAAAAGTAATCAATCATTTATTGAAGCATGGCCACCATTATACCTGCACCAATTTACAACATACCATTTACCAGTGGCAGTAACCAGTCAAGCCTCATACACACGACCGAGAAACTCGACGGGCGAAACACATAGTTTTCCTCGTCGAGTTCCTTGTTAGGCTGTCGAGGATCTCGGCGAGCCAAATTTCCCCATTCCCGTCGAGGAAAAAGAAGACATGCTCTCTTTTTGGCTCGACGAGATCCTCAACAGTTTCCTCGTCGAAAAGTGTACACACGAACGGTTTCCTAGGCAAAAAAAAAACCCAGCAAGTTTCATGCTGGTTTTTGCCGAGAAACTCGGTCGTGTGTACGAGGCCTCAGAGTCAAGCTTTGAGAAAGTCCATTATGTTCATTATATGTGGAGCCTCTCTTTGTCGTTACCGAAGAGTATCTTTGCAGCCTTATGCTGGCTATATGAGATGTATTTTTATTCTGCAGCAACAACAAAAAAGTGCACATTAGCTCCATGAACAAATGACAAGAAA
Source organism: Rana temporaria (assembly GCF_905171775.1). Lineage (NCBI taxonomy): Eukaryota > Metazoa > Chordata > Amphibia > Anura > Ranidae > Rana > Rana temporaria. Next base: position 240,692,824 of record NC_053489.1, on the reverse strand, counting down.
AGGACATTTTAATTTTCAATAAGTGACACTTCAGTAGGTCATTAATCTGTACAGGCATCAACTGCAATGTGTGTAAATATGCATCAACTACTCCATGTATATGTAAATATATACCTTGTTGGAATGTTAATTACTGTGCAATATTTGGTTCTAATGTAATGTAAAAAATATTAATATATAACAAAATGCATAACATTTATATGACAATTTGAACCTGTCTTTTATCCAATTTATCCATTTGCTTCCGTGTGCTTCATGCAAAGTCCCGCCCCCTGTCCTCTTTTTTAAATATCCAATCAAATGGTGCCGTCGTATTAATATTTTAGCCCTTCTGTTTCTTTTTTACTCCTTCTAGAGCTGTCATCCAGCCAGTTCAGATCTCCTTTTCATCCCCTTTTGTCACTTTTTCTTTGTACAATAACAAAGTATAGTAGTATGACTTGTCCTGGTTCTACATACAGAGCAAACAGCTCAAAAACAAGTAAGAACACAAAACAAACAAACAAGATAAAAGAACAAACCATCCACCCAATATTTAGCATTTCCCCCATATGTGCCACTTGGTACATAAAAGATGTACATGAATCCCTTGCAAGCCATGAGTCCTTTATACAGTAGGTCTCTGAAGTAGTAAAATGTATCCACCCTGCCCAAATTGCGTAAAAGGCATCATATTGATCCCGTAATTATTCTCCATTATCTCATTCAACCATTTATTTTTTAAAGAGGGCACTTGACAAATTCTCCATCTGCAAAGTAAAAGGCTCTTGGCCATGCATTAAGACCTCATGCACACTGGGCATTTCACCCCTCTGCATGATATCTGAGTGGTTTTCTGCAGGCAGAAGGCACAGGTGCACTGTTCAGCCCTAATACCAGCAGCCTGTAAGACTCTATGGGGCAGATCCACATACATTTAGATAGGCGCAGCGTATGTGAGATACGCTACGCCGCTGTAACTTACTTTTGAATTCCTCAAATCCACAAAGAATTTGCGCCGTCAAATCGGCGAGTAGGGGGCGTGTTTCATTTAAATGAAGCGCGTCCCTGCGCCGAATGAACTGCGCATGCGCCGTCCCTAAATTTCCCGCTGTGCATTGCGCGAAATGACGTCGCAACAACGTCATTTTTTTTAACTTAGACGTGACTTACGTCCATCCCTATTCACGGACGACTTATGCAAAAAAAAAAAAATTCAAATTTCGACGCGGGAACGACGGCCAGACTTAAAATGGCAAATCTAACTATACGCCGCAAAATACCAGCTTTAACTATACGCCGGAAAAAGCCGACTAGAGACGGCATAAGAGAATGCGACGGCCACGCATATGTTCGTGGATCGTCGGAAAAAGCTAATTTGCACACCCGACGCGGAAAACGATGCAAACTCCACCCAGCGGGCGCCAAAGTATTGCATCTACGATCCGAAGGCGTACAAAGCCGTACGCCTGTCGGATCGAACCCAGATGCCGTCGTATCTTGGTTTGAGGATTCAAACTAAAGATACGACGCGGGAAATTTGAAAGTACGCCGGCGTACTCTCTCTCTGGATCTGCCCTTATGAGAGGCTAGATGGTGCACTGGGTGGTACTAACGGTTAGGGCTGCATGCCCCGAAGGATGATTGCCTGGTACGCAGTGTTATGGCCATTTGCCCCTGGTACCTTTAGTACCACTAGAAGCAACGTCTAGTCCCAGTAGCTTTCAGCATCTCATAGAAGTATGTCTGGACGGTGCGACTGTGCCTTGTGCCCACACAAAAACACAGGAGCCTCATGCACAGGGGCCAAACGCCCAGTGCATGAGACCTAAGAAGATAAGGTTATACGTTTTTTTGTACTTCTTAAAGGACATAAGAGTCACATGATAGAGCATAGTCAGTGGTTAGTTTGGGACCAACATTTGTAAATTTTGGGGTATAACCCCTCCTGTTTTTGACCAGAAGGGCTAGATAAAAATGTACTTGTGCTTGTACTTGTGCTTTTTTAAGCAGGGGAACCTTGCAGGCACTGCAGGATTTCAGTCCTTCACGACACACAGTGTGTTACCAATTGTTATCTTGGTGACTATGGTCCCAGCTGCCTTGAGATCATTGACAAGATTCTTACGTATAGTTCTGGGATGATTCCTCACCATTCTCATGATCATCAAAACTCCACGAGGTGAGATCTTGCATGGAGCCCCAGACAGAGGGAGATTGACGGTTATTTTGTGTTTCTTCCAATTGCCAATAATCGCACCTGCTGTTGTCTCCCTCTCACCAAGCTGCTTGACAATGGTCTTGTAGCCCATTCCAGCCTTGTGTAGATCTGCAATCTTGTCTCTGACATCCTTGGACAGCTCTTTGGTCTTGGCCATGGTGGAGAGATTGGAATCTGATTGATTTCTTCTGTAGACAGGTGTCTTTTATACAGGTAACAAGCTGAGATTAGTAGCACTCCCTTTAAGGCTGGCCATACATGGTCGAATTTCAAAAGAATTTTCTTTTAAAAATCCGAAAATGTGGGCGTTTTCTGATTTGATGGTGCCACCACTGATTTCGAAATTCGACCAACCAAGCCTTCAATTTCACCTCGCAATGCTACAGAAAAGAATTTTCGTAGCTGCAAATCTTCTTTTCTTTCTGGGAATTTTCTTGTACTTGCGCATTTATTTTCCAATTACATTTTTCGTACGATTCTCCCATCATTGATAAGAAAATTGTTTGTTTTGCCAAAAATTTCCAACTTGTCCGATTACTGAAATTTGATGGCTGCACAAATATTGGCTGTTGCTGCAGCCCACGAATAGTGCAAAATACAAACACAAATTCTTAGATAAGATTTTCAAAAGAAAATTCTTTCAAAATTAGACTCATGTATGGCCTGCCTAAGGGAGTTCTCCTAATCTCAGTTTGTTACCTGTATAGCAGACACCTGGGAGCCAGAAATCTTGCTGATTGAAAGGGGATCAAATACTTATTTCACTCATTAAAATGAAAATCTATTTTTTACTTTTTGTAAATGTGTTTTTCTGTTTTTTTTTTTTTTGTTGTTGTTGTTGTTGTTCTGTCTTTCACTGTTAAAATAAACCTACCATTAAAATTATAGGCTGATCATTTCTTTGTCAGTGGGCAAAATCAGCAGGGGACCAAATACTTTTGTTCCTCACTGTATATATATATATATATATATATATATATATATATATATATATATATATATATATAAAAGTTATGTTCCGAAGAAAACACTTGTCTGATTGTTTTTCTTAATTTTATTGACTGTAAGAATACACATTACATAGGTAATTGGAACTGGCAAGTCATATATCACAGTTATACATCACACTACATTATTTCCAAAAAGTCTTTCTTCCTGCACTTAGCATTTGCAAAGTCTTTAACTAACTCATCAAACTGTATTGTCTTGAGGACACTGCTCTCGATAGCCAGTAGGCACAGAGCACACAGTCTTTCATGAATCATCGTGGTTCTCAGATAATCAGTGCCAATTTGCTGAACGACCTTTCTCCTGAACAACTAGTGACCATCATACTCAATATGTTTATTGGTTGTGAGAATAAACAAGAGAATACAAGGGCAAGCTTGTAAATTGCCAACGTAGGGGCTAGATAATGGGTAGACATTACAATTTAAGCAATAAAGATCGCAGTTGTTACAATAACACCTACTGTAGAAAGGTGTCAGCAAACCCTCCATCACATAATAAAACTGCCTGTTGGGATGGAGTGAGACATGACTGGAGCTGCAAACTGAACAATTTTGTCAACAAAATTACTACTAAATTCTTGAGGAAAAATAAGTTACGGTACATTTTTTGTATTGTGATACATTTGCCTATATGTCTCAGTATACTGCTCCCTGCTAGCCATGGGTAGAGGTAGAAAGGAATTTCATGTGTGATTCCTTCCTCTGACCGGTTATTGACGTGCTAATGTCCCCTCACTATTCTAAAGGTTAATTGATCTATTGTGTTGTGTAAAGAAGATCTGTGTTTACCCTTAAAAGATGTGTATTGTATCATCAGGCTAAATGATTAGAGAAGTAGTATGTTAATTATTCTGATTGCTTCAGTGTATTAATTAACTCCGCTGATGTCTTTATCTAAAGAAACGTGTCTGCATGGTCGGCTCCGACTTGTCTCCTATAATCTGTATGGGAAACCCCACTGTGTGAGGGGGGCGTTCCTAACAGGCTGTAACCACATATAAGCGGAGTTTTTGTGTCAATAAAGTGTCTTGGTTCCAGCATCCAGTCTTGACTCATGTGTGGGGAATCCTGTGATGTTCTTGTATGGAGAGGAGGGAATGCTTGACGGGGATATCATACCGATACCGTCACAATTGGTTGGTAGCAGCGGGATCTTCCCTTCTACTCTCCTTTACACCCGGATTCCAAGCAGACACTGGAAGAACTACTGGAAGTTCGTGGAAGGATTGCTAGCAACAAAACCAAGCGGGTCATCATAGCAGAAACAATGGAGCTAGACCAGGAGGACGGGATTGCAGCAACGCCAGCAGTACAAGAGATGGAGACACCAGTGATTCAGGAGGAGGAATCGCCAGCCAACAAGCTAATGAGAGAGAATCTAGCGTGGTTCGGCCCGAACCCAACGCCGGATGTGGTGCTGAAAGTGATGGACCTGTTAGTAAACGCAGAACTACAGAAGGATAAAGAAATAAGAGACGCAGAGCTACAGAAGGATAAACAAATAAGAGATGCAGAGCTACAGTTAAAACTGGCAGCAGTCCGACCAGCAGCCGCACCTTCTCCAAACAGTGAGTACAGCACAGCAGACGCAAGGAAGATTCCGTTTAGCGCTTTTAAAGCTTTTGATGAAAAGGACTGTGAGATTGATAACTTCCTGGCGGATTTTGAGCGACAATGTAACCTGCACCGAATAGCTAGAGGAGAGTGGGTTGCAATATTGTCAGGCAAACTGTCAGGCAAAGCTTCTGATGCTTTCCGGACCGTGCCAGATCAGGATATCCATAGCTACGCCCGGGTTAAAGAAGTGCTCCTGGCTCGTTATGCAGTAACCCCAGAGTCCCACCGACAGAAGTTCAGGGACTCACGCAAAACCACGAAAGACTCTTATGCGGAATGGGCATGCCAGTTGTCCCGGTCGGCCTCTAACTGGGCTAACAGCAGCCAGGCCACCACCGCAGAGGACATTTTGCAACTAATGCTCCTGGAGCAATTTTACAATCACATCCAGACGGATGTCAAAGATTGGGTGAGAGATCGCAGGCCCATGACTCTACCAGAGGCCGCTAAGTTGGCGGATGAATATGCGGATACTCGCAAGATGAACCAGATCACACCACAGGAACAACCTCCACCACAAACGGTGCCCTCACACCCACCAGCCGCTAGATACCAACCTCCTAACAGACCGGTGACATCTAGCCCTCGCTATCCACGCCAGGAGGACAACGAACAACGCTGCTTCCGGTGCAAACAGTTGGGTCACTTCAAGCAGAATTGCCCCATGAATGACAACACCAGGTCAAATTGGTCTCAACCTGGGTACCGCCCACCAGCAGCAGCCCATTGTGTAGACTCGGCTTGGGATCCCCAGGAGCGGGGTCGGGAAGAACCATTGGGCACCCCTTACGAAGCCCTCATGGTACAAGCTGCTATTACGGACAACAGGGAACACCATTGTCAGCTGGTCATGGGCTCCAGCCCTGAGCCGGAGGGGCCCTGGAGGGAGCTGGGCAGAAAGAGGCACCGCCGGCCACCCTTCAAGAAGAAGAGGTCCTGGAAGCCGTATAACAAGCTGACCTGGGAGGAGAAGAAGCGACTGGAGGAGAGGGAGTCGCAGCGGGCGTCCCAGATGCGGGCCGAGATGTTCGCCAAGGGCCCACCGGTGGCCCCTTACACCACCACCCAGTTCCTGATGATGAAGGACCACGTGGAGAGCCTGCAGGACATGAGCAAGCAGGAGCTGATCCGTGAGTACATAGAGCTGGAGGAGTGCATAAGCCGCATGGAGGAGGAGAACAACCACCTGAGGTCACAGCGGGCTGACCCCCCCAGGCTCCATGAACTGGAGATGGAGCTGGAGAAGCTCCAAGAGGAGAACCGGCGGCTGCGGAGGGAGCAGGGGGTGGCTGACCTTATGGGGCTCTGAGTCCCCCCCCCCCCCGGATTCTTAGCATCAGTGCTACAGCATTTCAACAAATATAACTTTTTATTTTTATGAATCTCCTGTGATTGTCACTTCAGAGCCATAACCTGCCCCCTCCCATAGCGGGACACCTAGACGGCGGCGCACAGACCCATTCGCTGTCTTCACACTGACTTCTGGTGACTTTGCAGATCGCACAAAGACTTGGGGACTGACCGGCGTGTGATCTGACGACCCGGTGACATACCTGAGTCTGAAGCAGTTGCCAAGGGAGGTCAGTCATGCCAAAGGGAGTTAACCTCGGACTAAAAGCTCTGAACCCGTCAACCCTACTGGACCAGGGAAGGTCCAACCGGGTTTGCCGGAGCAGGGAGCAAAAGGGGGGCCATTGTGATACATTTGCCTATATGTCTCAGTATACTGCTCCCTGCTAGCCATGGGTAGAGGTAGAAAGGAATTTCATGTGTGATTCATTCCTCTGACCGGTTATTGACGTGCTAATGTCCCCTCACTATTCTAAAGGTTAATTGATCTATTGTGTTGTGTAAAGAAGATCTGTGTTTACCCTTAAAAGATGTGTATTGTATCATCAGGCTAAATGATTAGAGAAGTAGTATGTTAATTATTCTGATTGCTTCAGTGTATTAATTAACTCCGCTGATGTCTTTATCTAAAGAAACGTGTCTGCATGGTCGGCTCCGACTTGTCTCCTATAATCTGTATGGGAAAAGCCACTGTGTGAGGGGAACATAGAATATCCAGGCTCAAACTTACCGACCAATCAGCAACCAACCAAATTCCCCTGTCTAACTGGTGCGTTAAAAACAGAGGCTTAGTTGCACACATCTGCAAATGCATGTGTAAGCTGCAGGCCCCGTCAAGGCGCTCTGTGTAAACTGCAGTCCTAACTGCAACATTGCATTTTATGTCTCCTCAGTGGGAGCACATGACTGCTGATGGATAGATAAGGGGCAGGTGACTGGAGGAGCCCAGCCCAGCGCTCCTTATTATACCATTCATAGGTAGGGGCAGTGACTATTGTTTGTTGAATTTTTGTCATTGTGGTCAGGCAACGCACTAGCACCTTTGCTTCCATGTGCTTAGTGTGCAGTGTGTTCCTGCCCCTTTATTGAGGGCTGGGCTCCTCCAGTCACCTGCCCCTTATCTATCCATCAGCAGTCATGTGCTCCCACTGAGGAGACATAAAATGCAATGTTGCAGTTAGGACTGCAGTTTACACAGAGCGCCTTGACGGGGCCTGCAGCTTACACATGCATTTGCAGATGTGTGCAACTAAGCCTCTGTTTTTAACGCACCAGTTAGACAGGGGAATTTGGTTGGTTGCTGATTGGTCGGTAAGTTTGAGCCTGGATATTCTATGTTTTTGTATGTTTATACGCCCATTCCAGCGCTCCTTATTATACCATTCATAGGTAGGGGCAGTGACTATTGTTTGTTGAATTTTTGTCATTGTGGTCAGGCAACGCACTAGCACCTTTGCTTCCATGTGCTTAGTGTGCAGTGTGTTCCTGCCCCTTTATTGAGGGCTGGGCTCCTCCAGTCACCTGCCCCTTATCTATCCATCAGCAGTCATGTGCTCCCACTGAGGAGACATAAAATGCAATGTTGCAGTTAGGACTGCAGTTTACACAGAGCGCCTTGACGGGGCCTGCAGCTTACACATGCATTTGCAGATGTGTGCAACTAAGCCTCTGTTTTTAACGCACCAGTTAGACAGGGGAATTTGGTTGGTTGCTGATTGGTCGGTAAGTTTGAGCCTGGATATTCTATGTTTTTGTATGTTTATACGCCCATTCCAGCGCTCCTTATTATACCATTCATAGGTAGGGGCAGTGACTATTGTTTGTTGAATTTTTGTCATTGTGGTCAGGCAACGCACTAGCACCTTTGCTTCCATGTGCTTAGTGTGCAGTGTGTTCCTGCCCCTTTATTGAGGGCTGGGCTCCTCCAGTCACCTGCCCCTTATCTATCCATCAGCAGTCATGTGCTCCCACTGAGGAGACATAAAATGCAATGTTGCAGTTAGGACTGCAGTTTACACAGAGCGCCTTGACGGGGCCTGCAGCTTACACATGCATTTGCAGATGTGTGCAACTAAGCCTCTGTTTTTAACGCACCAGTTAGACAGGGGAATTTGGTTGGTTGCTGATTGGTCGGTAAGTTTGAGCCTGGATATTCTATGTTTTTGTATGTTTATACGCCCATTCCAGCGCTCCTTATTATACCATTCATAGGTAGGGGCAGTGACTATTGTTTGTTGAATTTTTGTCATTGTGGTCAGGCAACGCACTAGCACCTTTGCTTCCATGTGCTTAGTGTGCAGTGTGTTCCTGCCCCTTTATTGAGGGCTGGGCTCCTCCAGTCACCTGCCCCTTATCTATCCATCAGCAGTCATGTGCTCCCACTGAGGAGACATAAAATGCAATGTTGCAGTTAGGACTGCAGTTTACACAGAGCGCCTTGACGGGGCCTGCAGCTTACACATGCATTTGCAGATGTGTGCAACCAAGCCTCTGTTTTTAACGCACCAGTTAGACAGGGGAATTTGGTTGGTTGCTGATTGGTCGGTAAGTTTGAGCCTGGATATTCTATGTTTTTGTATGTTTATACGCCCATTCCAGCGCTCCTTATTATACCATTCATAGGTAGGGGCAGTGACTATTGTTTGTTGAATTTTTGTCATTGTGGTCAGGCAACGCACTAGCACCTTTGCTTCCATGTGCTTAGTGTGCAGTGTGTTCCTGCCCCTTTATTGAGGGCTGGGCTCCTCCAGTCACCTGCCCCTTATCTATCCATCAGCAGTCATGTGCTCCCACTGAGGAGACATAAAATGCAATGTTGCAGTTAGGACTGCAGTTTACACAGAGCGCCTTGACGGGGCCTGCAGCTTACACATGCATTTGCAGATGTGTGCAACTAAGCCTCTGTTTTTAACGCACCAGTTAGACAGGGGAATTTGGTTGGTTGCTGATTGGTCGGTAAGTTTGAGCCTGGATATTCTATGTTTTTGTATGTTTATACGCCCATTCCAGCGCTCCTTATTATACCATTCATAGGTAGGGGCAGTGACTATTGTTTGTTGAATTTTTGTCATTGTGGTCAGGCAACGCACTAGCACCTTTGCTTCCATGTGCTTAGTGTGCAGTGTGTTCCTGCCCCTTTATTGAGGGCTGGGCTCCTCCAGTCACCTGCCCCTTATCTATCCATCAGCAGTCATGTGCTCCCACTGAGGAGACATAAAATGCAATGTTGCAGTTAGGACTGCAGTTTACACAGAGCGCCTTGACGGGGCCTGCAGCTTACACATGCATTTGCAGATGTGTGCAACTAAGCCTCTGTTTTTAACGCACCAGTTAGACAGGGGAATTTGGTTGGTTGCTGATTGGTCGGTAAGTTTGAGCCTGGATATTCTATGTTTTTGTATGTTTATACGCCCATTCCAGCGCTCCTTATTATACCATTCATAGGTAGGGGCAGTGACTATTGTTTGTTGAATTTTTGTCATTGTGGTCAGGCAACGCACTAGCACCTTTGCTTCCATGTGCTTAGTGTGCAGTGTGTTCCTGCCCCTTTATTGAGGGCTGGGCTCCTCCAGTCACCTGCCCCTTATCTATCCATCAGCAGTCATGTGCTCCCACTGAGGAGACATAAAATGCAATGTTGCAGTTAGGACTGCAGTTTACACAGAGCGCCTTGACGGGGCCTGCAGCTTACACATGCATTTGCAGATGTGTGCAACTAAGCCTCTGTTTTTAACGCACCAGTTAGACAGGGGAATTTGGTTGGTTGCTGATTGGTCGGTAAGTTTGAGCCTGGATATTCTATGTTTCTGTATGTTTATACGCCCATTCCAGCGCTCCTTATTATACCATTCATAGGTAGGGGCAGTGACTATTGTTTGTTGAATTTTTGTCATTGTGGTCAGGCAACGCACTAGCACCTTTGCTTCCATGTGCTTAGTGTGCAGTGTGTTCCTGCCCCTTTATTGAGGGCTGGGCTCCTCCAGTCACCTGCCCCTTATCTATCCATCAGCAGTCATGTGCTCCCACTGAGGAGACATAAAATGCAATGTTGCAGTTAGGACTGCAGTTTACACAGAGCGCCTTGACGGGGCCTGCAGCTTACACATGCATTTGCAGATGTGTGCAACTAAGCCTCTGTTTTTAACGCACCAGTTAGACAGGGGAATTTGGTTGGTTGCTGATTGGTCGGTAAGTTTGAGCCTGGATATTCTATGTTTTTGTATGTTTATACGCCCATTCCAGCGCTCCTTATTATACCATTCATAGGTAGGGGCAGTGACTATTGTTTGTTGAATTTTTGCCACTGTGTGAGGGGGGCGTTCCTAACAGGCTGTAACCACATATAAGCGGAGTTTTTGTGTCAATAAAGTGTCTTGGTTCCAGCATCCAGTCTTGACTCATGTGTGGGGAATCCTGTGATGTTCTTGTATGGAGAGGAGGGAATGCTTGACGGGGATATCATACCGATACCGTCACATGTATTATAAAGGAAGCTTGCCCCTTTTACCCCATTATAAATCTGGCACTGCTTGTAACATGTCTCTTGCAGTGGCAGCTGGTGGGTTTTTCTTTTGGGGGGAGGCAAACAACCACCCCCGGGCGGTCAGAAGCATGCCACTACCACCCCCCCGGGCACTTCCACCCCCCACCCTGGGCGGCCGGTGGTTCGGCACTTAATCAATCTAGATTGTGGGCTGTGGTGTCCTCCAGCATGGTCTGCCCGCCGTGCGTGCAGCAGGGTGTGGGTAGCGGATCCGGTGTTCGATCCTTCAGAAGCTTGTGTGAGACACTTCCACGGACACACTAAGCATTAGGGATGAGCCGAACAGCCCCCCGTTCGGTTCGCACCAGAACCTTCGAACGGACCGAACGTTCGCGCGAACATTTAGAACCCCATTTACGTCTATGGGACTCGAACGTTCGAATTCAAAAGTGCTCATTTTAAAGCCTAATATGCAAGTTATTGTTGTAAAACGTCTTTGAGAAACCGGGTCTTGCCCCAGGGAACATGTATCAATGGAAAAAAAGTTTTAAAAATGGTAGTTTTTTCAGGAGCAGTGATTTTAATGATGCTTAAAGAGGGGGTTCACCCAAAAATAAATTTTTAACATTACATTCAGCCGAGTTGTCCTAATGACAATCGGCTGGTTTTTTTTTTTTTTTTTCGTACATATCGTATTTTCACCTCCGCTTCCGGGTATGTCTTCTGCGGGACTGGGCGTTTCTATCTGATTGACAGGCTTCCGACCGTCGCATACAGCGCGTCACGAGTTGCCGAAAGAAGTCGAACGTCGGTGCGGCTCTGTACGGCGCCTGCGCACCGACGTTCGGCTTCTTTCGGCAACTCGTGACGCGCAGTATGCGACGGTCGGAAGCCTGTCAATCAATTAGGAACGCCAGTCCCGCAGAAGACATACCCGGAAGCGGCGGTGAAAATGCGGTATGTACGGAAAAAAAAACAGCAGATTGTCATTAGGACAACTCGGCTGAATGTAATGTTAAAAATTTATTTTTTGGGTGAACCTCCGCTTTAAATAAAAAAAAAAAAAGAAAGAAAAATTCCTTTAAATATTATACCTGCTGGGTGTCTATAGTATGCCTGTGAAAATGTATTTGAGAACGCGGGTCTATAGCCCCAGGGAACATGTATCAATGGAAAAAAAGTTTTAAAAACTGTCTTTTTTTTCAGGACTTTTTTTCCATTGATACATGTTCCCTCGGGCAAGACCCGGGTTCTCATGACGTTTTCACAGGCATACTATAGACACCCGGCAGGTACAATATTTAAAGGAATTTTTCATTTTTTTATTTTATTATTTAAGCATCATTAAAATCACTGCTCCTGAATCTTTAGGTGCAAACTACAGAGCACACGGCCAGTACACACCAAGTAGCTTTAGGTGCAAACTACAGAGGACACACGCAATAAACCACGTAAGAATACTGCAGCTAGCACAATCACCTGCCTGCCAGTAAATTAGGAAGAACTGATCTAGCTAAACTATACAGTGTATAAATATATGTACAACACCTGGGATGTATATATATCCTCTACACACTGTAACATTAACTGACTAGCCTGCCTCCTCTATCTACCTGCAAAAAATTACACTCTCTCTGTCCTCTCAACCACCGCAACACACTACACAAGGCCGACCTGCAGGCAGCCTTTTAAAGTGTGGGGTGTGTACTAAACCCCCTGAGCCATAATTGGCCAAAGCCACCCTGGCTTTGGCCAATTATGGCTCTCCGTTTTTTGCAAGCTGTGATTGGCCAAGCATGCGGGTCATAGTGCATGCTTAGTCAATCATCAGCCAGCGATGCCGCAGTGAATTATGGTCTGTGAAACGTAACTTGAATTTGGCGCGAACGACCCGTTTTGTTCGTATTTCGACGAACGATCAAACATACGATGTTCGAGTCGAACATGAGTTTGACTCGAATACGAAGCTCATCCCTACTAAGCATCCAATAGGATCGCCTGACACTTTGGCCAATTGGGAAACAGGTCTCATGACCTGCCTCCTGATTGACGGGCAAAATAGTGAAAATTCATTCCAAATCGTCACACAACTGCGTGGGCTCGGAGCGCAGTGCTCTGCGCCCCCCGAGCCCACCCTTTTTTGAAGCTTATTAGAGCCTCTGGCTCTAATCACGTGTTTCAAAAAAACACACTCCCCGCATTGGAATCCATAGCCTGGCACCCTGATACATAGATCAGGGGGTCAGACGTAAAGATGGGGGGGGCGGCGCCCATGCGCCCCTCTATTAACAGGCCGCCAATGGTCTCTTGCAACCTTTTGCTCACTCAAAAGTCTATTTAAACCCCAAAACCTTTTTTTTGTTATGTATAGAAATGTTTAAATCATTGTCAGATTAATTTCTGTTTTCCAGCCAATGTGATTACCCTTGTCTATTTGTTCTGGTGAGCACTATCTCTGGTAAATAAAAATACCCATACCATATCAATGAGGTGAGGGGAAATCTTTCAATAGGGGCCTCTTTTGCAGTGACAGCTGTTTAAAACATATCTAAACCCAAAACACAAATATTGCAGCTTGCCAGCCTTTGGATGTGGTGGCTGCATTAGTTTTCCTCTGTGAGTTTTTTTCCCCTTTCACCTGGTGATCCTGTCAGTAACACATTATCTGTCTTAGGAAGACAAGGATCACTCACTTTACTGTATCTATGGAGGACCAGTGTTGTCAGCCAATCTGCTCTCCTGATTTCACTTCAAACACCTCTTCGTCTTTTCATCTACATTGCATGGGGGACTGGGAAATTTGTAGTTAACAGAATAGCTTGAAAAAAAATAACATGGTTTATGCCTTTAGCTCATCTCACAGGAAGTGATATGGACACTTGATTTCTGACATTAACAACAGGCATTTTCTTACTTACTTGCTGAAAACGCCTTTAGCCTGAAAAAAGGAAATGAATGCAGTGACCACATTTATGGACTAAGCTGCAATATATTACCTTTTTGTTCTTGGGTTTAGATATGCTTTAACTAGTTCAGCTCTTTGGACATACTACGTGCGTCCAAAGAGTGAAGGGTTAAGCACAAACTGAAGGCTGCAGTAGCAGTAGCAGCCATCAGCACATGCCCATTTTCCTCATCTAGCTCCTGGCTGTAAAGTGAAAGCGATCGACAGCCTTTTGATCCAGGAACCCCCCGCGTGGTAGTGAATTTAGGTTGGTCACCTTTTTTTTCCACTGCAGTATGGGGAAGTATAGAATGTTACATGCCCTTTTAATGTCCGCTGGCAACCAGTAATATACTTGGCAAACATTTTCCTTTAAACCATATTAAAAATGTGAAAGCCATAGTAAGATTTAATAAGTTAACAGAAACAGAAATGTTTTATTTTGTGTATACTCACATCCTATCCCTTCTAAAATCCAATTTCTTTCATTATAATAGAGAAATAGACAGACTCTGGAAAGAAAACCGTGTTTGTTTGTTGTAAAGACAATGTTGGATAATAAGCAAATAAGCAAATATGGGGATTTGGTTACACCATATGGCCATACAGTGCTTAAGCCCAATACTGCGTCAAAGTACCCCATCACATTAAAGATGGTGCTGCTATAAGACCATACAAACAGAATAAAAGATTATAGCGCACACATACAAAAATGTCTTTAAAAGAGCAGTATGTTTTTTTCTACTTTTTTTAATCACCTCGGTGGATGGAGCATCAGACTGCTGCTGCAGCTGTCCCCCGCCGTCTCTGCACTGAGAACCGAGCCACCGAACATCGCCGATGGCTTGGTTCTCACAGATCCCAGAGAAGATGACGCAATGCCTTGACTAATTGCAGTGACGTCAGCAGAGAGCGGACTTCAGACCGCTCTCTGCTGAAAACGGGTCACAAAAGTGCAAAACGAAAAGCACTCCTGTGACCCATAGGAGAAGCCCAGCCTAAAAAGCTCAGGCTGGACTTTTAATGTGATGCATATTCAAGCCTTTGTTTGTCTGGTCCTGACCAGACCCCTTGGGTTGGAGCACCCCATCATCCCCAACCATTACTTCTACTCAATGTCCACCTGAGTTATAGGAAGAGTCCTTTTAGTTCTCCCCTAAAGAGGAGTGTATTTCTCCCATGGTTAAAACGTGGGATCTTTCATTCTATGAATAGTGTAGGACTCACTGAAAATGGGGTACTTTGATGCAGTAGTGGGCTTAAGCACTCTATGGCCATATGGTGTAACCAAATCCACATATTTGCTTATTTGATTATTGCGTTCAGATGCTTTAACTAGTCTTGTAGGATTTAAATTACATTTTTGTATGTGTGCGCTATAATCTTTCATTCTCTCTGTAAAAAAATTACATGGCCATTCAAGCAAAGCCATGCACAGCCACAATGATTTAAAAAATGACAGTGGCTGCAGGGGAGAAGAACCCCCACCCGCTGTCATGGGGGGAGACTGGGGGGGGGTGAGGGTCAGGGTGCTTTACATGTTACACCCTAAATAACTTGTAAGATGTTGCTAAGGTGGAGATAGCCTTTATCTGTGGGGTTCCAGAATTTAAACAGTACCAGGAAACAAAGTGAATGTACATACATGAATATGATATAGGCAACTAGAAGTTTCTGCCTATACGTTCATGTGTACGACTCCGGGGGTATCCCAAAAACCTGCAGAAATCTAATCTTCAAGATTCAACACTTCTTGGTAGGATCTAAGGCCTGCCTGCACCTCCTGCACCTTCATGTAGGGCAGTGAAGTAGCCCATCATGGGTTTAAGGGCTCCCTGTGCACATTTGAAGATGGCTAAAAACACTTGTTGGGGTAGTGAAAATTAGGTCTGATGAGCGGCAGAATGAGGAAGGAGGACGTTGTGTTTTAAACAGTGCCATTCTAATTTTTCCAAAATTTGACAGTGCGTCAAAAAACATTTAGATCAGGGGTCTCCAAACTGCGGCCCGAGGGCCAGATGTGGCCCTTTGCTAGCCTTTATCCGGCCCTTGGGGCACAATTCCTTCCACTGACACGAGGCACTATTCCTCCCATTGACACCAACAATGGGGCACAATATTATCCACATATACCAATGATGGGATACTACTCCTCCTACTAATAGGGGAAATTCTCCTCTTCCTATTGACCACCAACCCTGAGGCCATATTTGTTCACACTGATGCCAGGCCCGTGACATTTTCTTCTTTTCCCTTGCTGGCCCCAATCTGGCCCTCCTAAAGTCTGAAGGGCAATAAAGTGGCCCTTTGTTTGAAAAGTTTGGAGACCCCTGATAGATGTACAACTTGTAAATGTCATCAATAAGACCAAACACTGGCTCAAGATATAAAGCAGGCAATCCTAAATCTCATTAAAACAGTAAAGGATCTGCAAAGCCTGTTAATGAGCCTGGTCATAATGGACTAAAAAGATATTGTAAACAGCATTTAGTAGGTGGAAAACCAAAGACTCTTAATACAGCCCTATTGTAAATAGTCCGGAGGAATACACATCGGTCAGACTGGGGTTAGTGATGTCTATAAAAATATATAGATCACCTGGTTAAATTGGAACTTCACATGGGTGTTTGAAAACTTAAAGTCAGTAGCTTTAAATATGCTTACTTTAAAGAAACAGATACTTACCAGCCCAAGAAGTTCTGCACTGTTCAGGGCTTTGGATCTCCTGCTCCGCCATTTCAAAATGGGAGACAGCTGTGACTTCCTTGACAACTCACAGCCAACCCTGTACTGCTCATGCGTGAGACCGCAGCATGCAGTGAGATTGGTCCTGCATCCTTCTGGCATGTGTGATGTGTATCCCAGGAGGCTATGGGCAGGGGGGCAGGTTGAGGTAATGTCATCCTTGTCTATGCAAAGATTGAAGAATTGTGAGTGGGTCCAATCAAAAAAGGTACTAATTTCCACCAAAAAAGAATGAGGCACATTACATTTTCTAAGAACAATATGCATAAGATCCATAACATGTTTGGTGTCTGACAAATAATAATTTCATCCTGTGCAATAACATTGATTGTTGGACTGTAAAACCTTGGCATTGGGCGGCACAGTGGTGTAGAGGTTAGCACTTTACACAGCAGTAAAAGGGTCACTGGTTCGAATATCAACCACGACACTACCTCTCTGGAGTATACATGTTCTCTCTGTGCCTGCGTGGGTTTTCCCTGGGCACTCCGGTTTCCTCCCACACTCCAAAGACATGCCAGTGGATTAATTGGATCCTGTCTAAATTGTCCCATGTATGCGAGTTAGGGATCTTAGATTGTGAAATATAAAGTGTGGCGCTGGTGAAGATGTTGACATCCACAAAATAGTAATTAGTGAAAAATCAAATAAATGATACTCCAAATGTGCAAAGGGAGTATACTATGTGAAGTGTGGTCACTACACATCCAAGAAGTATGTCCAAAAAAGACACACTGTGTGATGATAACCAAATAGACAAGGAAAAAAATATATATATATATAAATGATGTAAACACACTTGTGCAGTGATTAAGTAGTCACCCTGCAAGGATGGCTATCAGTGGATAATAACAAACTAAAAGCTGTTGCAGCAATCACATATGTTAGTCCATATATATAGAGCACTGTCCATACAGTCGCAGCAACCAAAACACAATGAATATAATCATAGGTCTTGAAAGCCAGCAGCGGTGTGAAGTCATGAATGGTCACCCAGGGATGCTTCCAACCATATGATCGTATGAGGATAATAAAAGACTCTTACCAGCAGACGAGGACCCAAACCACCTTGCAGTTGTGGGTCAACTTTATCCACCGGTAGTGGTACTCCAGATAGGACTCCTCCTTCTGTTGGTGTAGGTGCCAAGGGGGACAGCAACTTCAGGGAGCAGGAAGTTCTTCGAAGCTGAATAATCCAATGACCAGACTCACCAAGGAGTGGATGATAAAAAACAATCAGATATGGGTATTTATTAAGAAAATGTTAAATATTCAAATAAATGAATATATAAAAATATATGGATTGCAATCCAGTAGTAGAAAAGCGCAGTGTGGAGCAACTTGGGCTAGCTTGTAGACTAGCTTGTAGACTCAACGCCATTTCGTCTACAAAGACTTCGACAGGGGTACAGGAGGCTCTCTCTTCTTTTTTGTTTTTTATCATTCTATGTTTTTTATCATCCATTCGGTGAGTCTGGTCATTGGAATCTTCAGCTTCCAAGAACTTCCTGCTGGAGTGCTGAAATACAACAAAGCATCTTCCCCAGGACAACTTCCAGTCGTCATCACTTCCTTCCTCAGCACACGTGCCAGACCCTTTGATGTAATTTCTGTAAACTGCCTTATTAGGGACCAGAAAAGATGGCTGTATCCATCATCTCTTGTTTTCCACCAGGGCTATGCCAGATAGAGTTATTTCTGAAGGCCAGTGACTTCACCAGAATTTGACATACTTTAAAGTAAATTGAACTCTGCAGAGAAACCAAAGACCAGGCAAACTTTGCTAAGAAACACCAATTTTTATCCCATTTATTTTACTGTTGTTATTCTCTAATTTGTAATATATTTCACAGTAAATTATTTCTTGTACCGTTTTTTTATTCTTTTCCTTCTTTAAAAAATATTTACAAATCATTAAGTGAAATCTCTAAATGCTCTAACCAGAAGTAAAGAATGCATGCCTCTTTGAGGACTTCAGTATTTAAAGTTCTGTTACATTCTTGTCTGGACGTGGTAGCAAGCGTCACAGACATTTCTTAAAGTTTGAATTGCTAAAGCAGATGCTGAGATTGGTGCATGTGATGGCAGCTTCTGTGTGTAAGAGTTAAATGCAGAGTTAACCAA
Source organism: Rana temporaria (assembly GCF_905171775.1). Lineage (NCBI taxonomy): Eukaryota > Metazoa > Chordata > Amphibia > Anura > Ranidae > Rana > Rana temporaria. The sequence goes on along the minus strand of NC_053489.1, from coordinate 240,674,351 downwards.
CCCCAGTGACATTCACTCTCAGTCTGCTTGCACTAAGATTCCTGTTCTGTGAGCTTAAGAGTATCTGCACAGAATCTGAGACTTCCGCTTTCACATTTTATTGGCATTGGTGATATTTAACACTGCCTTCTAGGTGCTTTTGACAGAGCGAGACCCTGTCACTGTGAAAATGGAAGAGAATATGACACATGATGCGCATTAAAGGTTAATGCGAGGTTCCGGACTATTGCTTCTGAGCAGTGAAAGCTGTGTTTTTGGTTTTCTCCAGATTCTGTAGTTCTGGTTCAAAACTGTCAGGCCTCGTACACACGACCAGCCAATTTTCTCCATTCCCGTCAAGGAAATAGAGAACATGCTTTCTTTTTGGCTCGTCGAGTTTCTCGACAGTTTCCTCAACGAAAATGTACACACAACCGGTTTCCTCTGCAAAAAAATATCTCCCAGCAAGTTTCTTGCTGTTTTTTGCCGAGAAACTCGGTCGTGTGTACGAGGCCTATCTCCTGTGTCCGGATTTTAACAGGTTCCTGCAGCCTGTCTGAGTACACAGGTGTGCAGGGCTGTTTTATACTCAGTTTGGAGACAGCCCCCAGAATGGGAAACAGAACGTCTCACCCAAGGGTCAGAGGATCCCCAGCCAGGAGCCAAGAGACAGGGGATTTTAACCAAGTGTCAGAGGTGACCCCATCAGGAGTCAAGAGACAGGAGGTCTCACCCAGAGGTAAGAGGTGCCCCACTCAGGAGATATGAGGTCACAACCAGGAGTCAGAGGTGTCCCAGCCAGCCGCCAGGAGACAGGAGGTCTCATTTCAGGAGTCAGGTGGGCTCCTATCGGGGTGTCAGGTGAACCCTCTCCAGAGGCTAGGAGTGGGCAGTGCAGTGGGGTGCTGCGACTAAAGGCTAAGAGAGCCAAGTGAACCAGTAAAGCTGGACATCATAATCAGAGGCATTGGTAAGAAGAGCAGTAGTACTGCCAACAAGGGAGCCAGGTGGCTCAGTATTTTCATTTGTTTATATTGATGTGGAAGAACCCCTGCTTGGGCAACTAATGTCTACGTGAACCTTCAATTTTTTTGTAAAAATGCCCTAAAATACAGTTTGGAATGGTGCAACTCACTGGAAAAGCACCTACCACATCAGTATAATCTACTCAATACCACAATGCCTACACTAAATGCATCTTTTTACTTGTGATGTTTACAGCTTGTCTTTTCCTTTTAAGGTTTTATACACTTTTTGCATCAATTCTGTCCTGCTTTTGGATTTGAGCCCATCCTCTCTCACATATCATAAGTATTAGGAATCAAAGCAATGATGTTGTTAAAATTTCTAGGCGAGTCTTAGAAAGGCAAACATATGCTAAATCTCTTTTGCATTGCTGGAGTGCGGAAACCCAATGCAGCATCTTCCCCAGGATGACAAAGAGTGGTGGTCACTTCCTTTACTTTCTGTACAGAAAAGAGAATGATTGCTGTTCAGCAACACACAAACTTCGAGATGTTGAGAGATCTTTGTGTGTGATGATGAATATTGTTAAGAAACATTCATCAAGATAGCATTTTTTGTGAACTGAACAAAAAAATGTGTTTAGAAAAATAAGCAAATCATCCATGGGAATAAAAATGCCTCATGCCGCGTACACACGACCATTTTTAATGGTCTAGAAAAAACAACGTGTTTTTCAACCCGATTATTGTTAAACCGCCCTTGCCTACACACGATCGTGAAAAAAAAATGCTCTAGCAAAGTGCGGTGACGTACAACACGTACAACGGCACTATAAAGGGGAAGTTCCATTCGGATGGCGCCACCCTTGGGGCTGCTTTTGCTGATTTCGTGTTAGTAAAAGACTATTCGCGCTTTTCAGTCTGTTACAGCGTGATGAATGTGCTATCTCCATTACGAACGCTAAAACTTGCTTCTGAGCATGCGCGTTTTTTTCACGTCGTTAAAGCCCATACACGACCATTTTTACGATGTTAAAAACGACAATGTTAAAAATGACGTGAAAATTTAGAGCATGTTCTAAATTTTTATTGCACATTTTTTACGTCGTGAAAAATGCTCTGGAGCCCACACACGATCGTTTTTAATGACGTTAAAAAAAAAACTTAATTTTTTACAACCTGAAAAACGGTCGTGTGTACGCAGCATAATTCGTTATGAATTTGTGAATTCAGCTTCATGGCCTGTATTTAAAGCGTAGGTTCACCCTAAAAAACATCTATATACCATTACATCCAGCATACTTCCGACATCTACAGTATGCTGGGGTTTTTTTTGTGCCGTACATACCGTTTTATCGTTATTTTCCCCCCGGCTTCCGGGTTTTGGCTCCCGCGGGAGTGGGCGTTCCTCTTCAGAGGTTAGATGATTGACGTCTGGTGAAAAACTTCCCCTGGTGCATAAGGCTCATCACCGCAACTGGCCGACCTGCAAGTCGGCTCTATACAGCGCTATACGGCACTAGCGCCCGCCGTGTAGAGCTGACTGCGCAGGCGCCATATAGAGCCGACTCGCTGGTCGGCTAGTTACGGAAAACTGGTGACGCGCCTTATGCGCCAGGGGAAGTTTTTCACCAGACGTCAATCATCTAACCTCTGAATAGGAACGCCCACTCCCGTGGGAGCCAGAACCCGGAAGCCGGGGGGAAAATAACAATAAAACGGTATGTACGGCAAAAAAAACAAAAAAAACAGCATACTGTAGATGTCGGAAGTATGCTGAATGTAATGGTATATAATTGTTTTAGGGTGAACCTCCGCTTTAACATGTATAGAGCAGTAAAAACCTTTCATTGTGCTAGCTAACTTGTCTTTTGAAACAGTTGTGAATCCTCAGCCATGAACAAGTATTTTGGTGTACTGGTTAAAAGGTTCTCTACTAATATTGAGAAGTTCCATCCATTTTACTTTATAAAGGGATCAAAAGCAATGGAGGTTATTTTTTTTTTTTAATCTCCTTCAACTCATTGAAGTTTTTTTTTTTAAGTATTTATTTTTTATTTTTAAAGGAGATTCAAGGAGGACTTTATATAGTATATGGGGTGAAAAACTTTTTAGTTGTGTGTTTCTTTGGGATTTTTTTATACACTGCTTAGAAGAAAACAATAAATAATGTGATACAAATTTGGGGAAGCGTAGCATATATTACTTCCGTGCATTCTATACCCTAAGCAGATAGTGCACACAATGAAATTCCATCAATCTCTTTTACCAAACTCCCCCGCAACAAATCACTTGATTAAAAAAAAAAAATCTTACCTGCAAAAAAAGTTATTTGTAACCTTCAGTGCAAAGAAAAAAAATTGTAACTACAACATGGTGTCGTCACCAGTTTATTGTTGATGTTTATCCTTTCTAGATATTTTGACACTGAGCTATTATGTTTCCAGTAAAAAGATATGAAAAACAATACTGTGCCTATATTTTGCAAAGCAAACATTTTCTTACCTCTAGAAAAAGCAAAACAAACATTTCAGTTTGTTCTCTATTTAAATCTTAGATCTCCTGGTTATGGCTAATGAGCCCTGTGTAATATGTCGGACAAGTTGACTTACTAGGATGCACGCTTGAATTTGTTTACCTCCTAACCTAATTGAATTAGGAGAAAAGTTCTGAATTTTCCACTGCTACAAGCAATGAAGCAAGTTTGCTTCTGTTCCTGAATAACAAACTACTGCAGTCGCCGGATGAAGCAAAGGTTTTCAAAACAAATACTTGATTTCTCAGTAAATGGATTGTAAACAGTCCTAGATTTATATAATTGGACCCTGTAGGCATACAGACTTTGGCTTTTCTAGATCTTGCCCCATCTATTAACTACATCTCACTGATTTTCTGTTTCTTTTACCAAAAAGGCTATAACAACAATTCACTACATTTACAGTTCAGGTAAACCTTTCTTGTAACTATACTATTTTATCGGAAATAATTGCTAATGATATTAGTACAAATGTGCACAGGGGTTCCCTCTTTACTGATTTCTTCCCCCTCCTCCTTCCCATCCTTCCCCATTTCCCTTTACACCCCCCCCCCCTTGTTCCTTGTGCCATATTTTGTTTTCCCCGTGACATAGTCATTCCTAATATTTCCTAATATTACATGTCAAAGTAGCTTGATGGGACAATACGCAACCGATCGGAGATATATTTCTTAACTCCACAGTTAATGACTTGCATTTTTTGTATGGAAATTATTATTGGTATTCCCACCAAGCACATCTTATGTTGAGATTTCTCTGTTTAATGCAAGGGTCTTGTGTTTATGAACATTTTGAAGGAAAGGCACTCTGTGTTGGTGCTCTTTTTCACCTCTGTTTACATTATTGTTCTTTGATTGTGCCTTACATGACATTGTTATTTTAATAAAAAATATGAAAGTAAAGTGGTTGTAAAGGCTCAAGATTTTTCTTTATTTCTCGATTTTTCTATGCATGTAAGTAAAAAGACCTTGTATGTGCAGCAGCCCCCCATCCCACCCAATACTTACCTAAGCCTCATCTTGATCCAGCGATGTGCACAAGAGCAGCGGCTCTCCCGGGTCTCCTCCTATCTTGACTGAGACAGCAGTGGGAGTCATTGGCCACTGTCAATAACAACCAGTGAGCCAATGAGGAGAGAGTGAGGGGGCGGAGCCACACTCTGTGTGTGAATGGACACACAGAGCAGTGGCTTGGGAGCAAGCTTGCTTGGGTACCACCATAGGCAGGAGGGAGGGGCCAGGAGCTCCAGCGGGGGACCCGAGAAGAGGAGGATCGGGGCTGCTCTATGCAAAACCATTGCACAGAGCAAGTAAGTAGAACTTTCTTTTCTCTTTTTTAATCTGCCTTAAATATCACTTTAATGATGGCCTTCAGCCATAGCTACGATATTCTGAAAATTGCAATTCCACACTGAATGGTGGGAGCATCTTAAAAGGTAGGTCTGGAGTCTACAGAGTCTATATTTACAGCACACCTGACTGACACCTACCTACCCCCAACCATTTTGGTGACACTGCTAGTTATCTAGCTGGCACTAGGTAAGTGACGTATTTTCATGTCCTCCATCTCCAGCCTAGACTCTCCACTTGCTCACTATAACACTATAAAACCACTGGTTCAAGGGGTTTGGATCGCACCTGGGTGACACCCGCCAGAGGAGTGACACCATCAAGTAGGAAGTGATATCGGCTGCGATGGTGTCAACCCCATCCATGATGGCACACGGATTGGCCGCATCAATTATAGGGTGGGTTTTGGGTGCTCACCATGACCATACACAGCCAGACAGAAACTAGCCTGCCCAGCGCCCTGCAGGGTACTGTGGCAGGCTAGACAGGGGAGAGCCCTATGTGCTAGCCTGCCTAGTGTTTACTGCTCTGTCCTGCTCCTGCTGTCACTTCGCACATATTTCTTAAAAAGTTTCAACTTTGAGTTTTATTACGTTCATGTGATATTGTTATTCAAATTTGCTAGTTGCTTGATAGTTGTTAACAGCACTACTATTGCCATTATATGCAGTGTTATATCGGAAAAAAATATATTGGAGGAGGGTGACACCGTGTTTTACTGCACCAGGTGACACCACCCTAGTGATGCCACTGTGCTGACAGTGTCCTTTGCTCACCCTGTTCAGTAAGGGCTGTTGGTGGCTACATTCCAGAGCATTCAAATTTCCCTCCTCTCATCCACTTTTGCTCCTGCACAGCACCCCTCCCCTTACTCCTCCTCTCCAGGCCCCCAATGAGTGCAAACTACAGTGTGCATGACTCATGAACATTTAAAGACTTTGCAGGCTGGTCCGCCTTGAAGAATTGCCTGACCCAGAAACCAACTTTTTCAATGTGACATAAGCACTCCCTGTTCCTCTAGCCTAATAGGTGCTTGTCAGACTCAACAGAGGCATATCCCACCAATTTCTGCTTCTGATTAGCGAATAGCGTGGATGATTTTTTAAGAAGGTGGAGTCTAGGAACAGGAAGACTTAGGAGGATAGCTTGCAACTCTACTGATATGGTGGCTGCCCCACAATGCAGAGTTAATAAGAACATTTTCTTAGGCAGAAGAGCAGCTGCAAAATGCCTACAGTGGGTGATTTTATTATTCACAATGAACTTGTCTCACACTTTTTCAAGGTTGTCTGTGCCTTGGTCCACTTTAAAGGTCTACCTCAGGATTCACCAAAGTAAATAATATTAACACCCAAAGTTGATGGGACTATCCAAGGGATTGATAACATCGCTGCAGGTCAAAATGGGGTCAGTAAATGACTGAATGATAAATGATAGAAGGTCAATTGGGGTAAATTAAAGTTTATCTAAACGGGGGCGTGTCCAAGATGGCGACAGGAGCAGACGTTTAGCTGCTGAGCTCCCGGCCCGGACTACTATCCTGACCTGATCCTGGTGTGGCATCACCGCGAATCTGCCTCCCTACTACCAGCCTTACCTTCCGGAGCTCCCGGGGCATGCGGGGGACCAGATCTGGTGGCCGGGGGAGACGAAGCAAGGTTGCACAACACAACCCGCCAAAACTCGGGCCTACCACCTCCCCTTCAGCCTGCCGCATGGAGGCCCAGAAGGAGCCGCCGCCGGATGGCGCGATACTGGCAGGCTCCCCAGCGTTTGATGCCCTGATGCTGGCCATAGCGAACTGTCAATCCACGCTGACGGTAAAGATTGACCACGTCCAGATTGAGGCAGCCTTGATTCGGCGGGACATGGATGTGTTCCGCGAGCGGGTGTCGGAGGTGGAGCGCAGAGTCTCCGGAGTGGAGGACGTGCAGCGGGACCATCGAGCCGATCTAGTGTCCCTGAAATCCAGGGTGAAGGTGCTGGAGGCAAGGGCGGAGGACGCCGAAAATAGGAACCGCCGCAACAACTTGCGGGTCCTGGGGCTCCCGGAGGGCGCAGAAGGCGCGGACCCCGTCATCTTCATGGAGCGGCTGCTCCCCTCCCTGCTTCCCAACGCGCGCTTCTCCCCTCATTTCTCCATCGAGCGGGCACACCGCATGCCGGCAGCTAGAGGCCCGCAGGGGGCCCCCCCGCGCACCTTCATCTTCAAACTCCTGCATTACCGTGACAGGGACACGGTTCTCCGCGCGGCCCGCCTGCAGGGCGAACTGAAGTTTGAGAACACCAGGCTCCTCATTTTCCCGGACTACTCTGTGGAGACGCAGAGGCAACGTAAGTCCTTTGATCATGCCCGCGCTCTGCTCCGGGAGAAGGGGATAAAATACAGCATGATGTTTCCTGCCAAGCTGAGGGTGCAAGATGGAGAACGCATCCAGTTCTTCACCTCCCCCCGGGATGTGGTGGCCTGGGCTGAAACGCTGCCACGCTGACTGTGTCGAGATGCCTGTCTACACTCCCCTGTGAGTATGTTCCATGGGGGGCCCTAGTGTGTTTATTTGGACAGGGGTGGGGGGCAAATTGGACATGTCGGGCTGTGATTTGGCACCTGGCGGGCCGGGGAGACTGGGAGGTGGAAGACTTATGCCCCCTATGCCTCTCCTACCCTGCCCGGGACTGACCCCCTGTTTTCTTCCCCGTCTTGACCCTGATGGCCCGCCCCTTCTCCCTCCCCCCCTCTTTGCCTTTGTACCTGCTGACCCCTCGGGCTGTCCCCCTGTGCGAGGACCCTCTCCTGTGTTTCCCCCCTTTTTTTTATTATGCGGGGGACCCCCCCCTAAGGCACAGTTGCTGGGCCCCTACCATGAAACGGACCTGGACCTGCTCACTGAACTGTTTGCAACGTGCTCCTCAAGTTTAGTACCCCCGGGGCTCCGGGTGACCCACACATCGTTATCTGTTCCGGAAGCCTTAAAGGAACTCTCTTTACTTTGTTTTTGTTTGTTTTTTGCTCCTTTTGACTGTTTGATCCAAAAGGGGTGGACCGCCTTCTGTTCACTGCCCTCTGAACTGGCCTGAAGGCTGTTTATTTTTTGGGATGAAAACTCTCCTCCGGGTTTTGGGGAGGGGGGTGGGGTGGGGGGGGGGTTGGGTTTGCTGGGCTGCCCTGTTGGCTCCCGTGTTATTGTTATATGTTATATGACAGTAATTCTCTCATTGCATTTAGATGTGCCGGCCTGGGGCCATGGTGCTCCCCTCAGCCCTGCAATGGCTGATGGGGCTGTCCCATGTCTCCCGACCCTTGTTGAACCTAGCAATACTTCCCTAACTGAACTGCATGGCTACCCTTGACATTCTCTCCTGGAACACACGGGGGCTAAATTCCCCGATTAAACGCTCCTTAGTGTTTCAATTTATTAAGAAGTACCATCCCCACGTCTGTGTGTTACAGGAGACGCACCTGGTAGGGAGTAGGACTCTTAGCCTTAAGAAGCCGTGGGTGGGACACCACTACCATTCCACCTACTCGAGCTATGCCAGGGGTGTTAGTGTCCTTGTCCTTAAATCACTCCCTTTTAAGCTACTTGACTTAGTCCTTGACCCAGATGGCAGATTTGTGATATTGTATGCGTTGATCCATAGCTTACCATGGGTGTTGGTGGGCTTGTACCTGCCGCCACCTGCCTCCCTAGGAGTCTTGACTCTGCTTGCAACTAAATTGGCACAATTCCCCTCTGATAACGTAGTAATCTTGGGCGACTTTAACCTTATACCGGACTCTGCCATGGACCGATGTGCCGGACCTGGCACGACCCGTCAGGGACTGGCGGCCTGGGCTGACACGTATGGCCTCACTGATGTGTGGCGGTGGAGACACCCGACCACCAAGGCCTTTACCTGCCACTCGGCCACTCATAAATCCTTTTCCCGAATAGATCTGGCCTATGTGGGGGCCCCGGTCCTGCCCACAGTCCGGGACGTCCTCATTCTCCCTAGAGGGATTTCGGACCATGCGCCACTCCTGCTATCCCTGACCGTGTCGATCGACCCGACCGATAGACTCTGGCGACTCTCCAGATTCTGGATCACCGACGCGGAGGTGGAGCCTCGGTTTCACGAATCTCTCCGACAGTACTGGTCTGACAATCCGGGTACGGCAGCTGAGACCATTGTATGGGACGCCTTTAAGGCCTCTTCCAGGGGACAATATCAGTCAATCATTGCCGCGGTACGGCGGGAGCGTCGGGCGGACCTGGTTAAGGCCGAGGGAGACGCGACTAGACAGGAGGCCCTCTATGTTCGGACTCGAGACCCTCGCCACTACGAACAGCTACAGTTACTGACACGACAGACTCTTTTGTTACGGACATCCCTGACGGAGAAGAGAATGCTTCACCAGTCGCAGCGTATCTTCGAGCAGGGGGAGAGGACTGGCAGACTCCTAGCCTGGCTGTCTAAGGAACAGTCGGGGATCACCACCATTGCCCAAATTGTGGATCAGGATGGGGTCCCCCATTCCACTCCTGGGGAGATTAACGCATGCTTTGCCACTTACTACAGAAGGCTTTATAGCTCCAGAGTGGTGTATGAGCAATCTGACCTGGTTGAATACCTAGATGCTGTGGATGTCCCTGTCCTCACCTCCTCCTCGGCGGGAAAATTGGATGCTCCGATCAAGTTAGAGGAGATTCAGCGGGCACTGAAGATGATGCAGGGGGGGAAGACACCGGGCCCGGATGGGCTCCCGGTGGAATTCTATAAGAACTATGTGGAGGACCTTGCCCCTAGGCTGTTGTCTCTCTTGTCCCAGGCGTCGGAGGCCGGTGCTCTTCCCGATTCGATGAGCGACGCGGTAATAGTGGTCATCCCCAAGCCCGGTAAAGACCCTGCTCTTTGTTCGTCTTATCGACCCATCTCGCTTCTCAACGTCGATGCTAAGATTTTTGCGAAGGTGCTGGCCAACCGCCTAAATTCGGTCATCAAGGCCTTGGTCCACCCAGACCAGACGGGCTTCATGCCAGGCAGAGGTACGGATATCAACTTACGTCGCTTGCACACGCACTTGGCGTTTGCGGGACCGGGCGCCCCGGGTGTGGTGGCCTCACTCGACGCCGAGAAGGCCTTTGACTCGGTCGAGTGGGGCTATCTCTGGACGGTCCTCTCCCGCTTTGGCCTCGGCCCCCGTTTCCTCTCTTGGATTCGCATGCTCTATGCCCATCCCAGGGCCCGCATTCGCACCAACGGCACCCTGTCGGACTCCTTCTCCCTAGGGAGGGGAACTAGGCAGGGTTGCCCGTTGTCCCCGGGGCTGTTCGCCCTTGCGCTTGAACCCCTAGCTGCCCATCTGCGGGGAGATGCCGAGGTCAGGGGAATCCGGGTGGGCCCCCTGGAGGAAAAATTGTCCCTATATGCAGACGACTCCCTATTGTATCTGGCGGACGCCTCCCCTTCCCTGCGCAGGGCCCTTGCTCACTTTGATAACTTCAGCCAGTTCTCGGGGATCCGAATTAATTGGGACAAATCGATACTTTTCCCACTTCACCCGTCGGTGCCCCGGGTGGACTCGCATACGCCTCTTCGCTGGGTGGAGGAATTTACCTATCTAGGGGTCCGGGTGGGCTTGGAGCAGGGGAGCTATCTTACTAAGAATGTGCTCCCAGTGTTGGAGCAGCTAACTAAGAAATGTGCGACGTGGCGAAATCTTCCTCTTACACCGGTGGGGCGCGGGAACCTAATTAAGATGATATACCTACCCAAACTCCTATATTTCTTTAGGCAGACCCCGGTCCCTATCCCCCGGTCGTTTTTTCGACAACTGGACGGAGTAGTCACATCCTTTGTCTGGGCCGGGCGTCCACCCCGGGTGGCGCGGCGCATCCTCTATCTTCCATTGTCGAGCGGGGGGCTGGCGCTTCCGAACTTTTTAATATATTACGGGGCGGCGGTGCTGGTCACAGTGCGATGGTGGTTTTCTCAACCCAGACAAAACCCAGCCGTCACATTGGAGGCCGCGGTATTGGGCTCATATGCGGCGCTTTCCAATCTGGTCTTCAGGGGCCCCAAGGCCCACCCGTCGGTCACTGCGCCCATGAGGACTGTCCTACTGGTGTGGCGCTCCTCAAGGGTCAAAATGGTCAAGCCCGGATCTGTTTCCCCCCACACTCCCTTATGGGCCAACCCCCTCCTTCCCCACCTTTACGAGATTCCTGATCCTGCGCTATGGGCAAAGAAAGGCATCCTTACCCTCCGGCATGTGATGCCGAATGGCAGGATTGCAACGTTCCAGGAGTTGAGACGGACTTACCACCTTCCCCTCTCCTTCCAGTTTCGATACTGGCAGCTCAGACATGCCCTTGCCTCGCAATTCCCGAGCCCGGTGACCCTCGAGTCTGACTCCATTGAGCGCCTGCTGATTTCGAGCGTGATGGGGAGCCCTCTCTCCTCGCTTTATCTTCGATTCACGGTAGTTCATGACGTGGACACGACCGGGACCCTGAGTAAGTGGAGCGCAGACATCCCTGACCTTGATGAGGAGGTGTGGGAGGATTGTGTCTCCTCCTATATCCCCTCCATGATAGCCTCCCGAGACCGTTTTATCCAGCTGAAATTTTTGCATAGAGCATACTACACACCGCAGAGATTGGCGGGGATTTACCCCTCTAGGAGCCCGCTCTGTACTCGATGTCTGCTTGACACCGGGACATTCTTCCACATGGTGTGGTCCTGTTCGAAGCTGCGCACGTTTTGGAGGGAGGTGGCTGACACTCTGTCTAATCTGTGTGGAGTGGACCTGGCTATGGATCCTCGCATATTTCTGCTTAGCTATCTGGGTGACATTGAGGGAGACAGATATGTCAAGCTTTGTATTACTTTCGCTTTATTTTACGCCAGAAGGGAGATACTTCTCCGCTGGAGGGGCCAGGAACTTCCTACGGGATCCTCGTGGCGCTCGGCGATTGACAGGGTTCTACCGCTCTACAGGATCACGTACGAAAGTAGAAACTGTCCGTCTAAATTCGATAAGATATGGTCCAGCTGGGTCGATGCCTCGGGCTGACTGCCCCCCCCCCTGGTATTGTGGTTTGGTTGGTTTAGGTTCTGCTTACCCATCTGTACTACTTTATGGCCCTTGCATCGTACTTACCTTGATCTCTGTGACCAATTTATTACTGCAATCTGCGACTGTACACGCACATCTACCTGTCAACTGTCATTGTTTTCTGTTACTTGTTTGTATGTCAATAAAAGAAAACTTTACTGTAAAAAAAAAAAAGTTTATCTAAACTCAAAACGCAGAAATGTAATATATCACAGCTATCTTTTTTGCAGGCCTCTTTTGCTATATTTTCACCTGGTAATCCTACAAATAACACACTTCCTAATCCTGGGTGGTTATGTCACTCGACCATTGTATCTTTGGTATGTTCTCTTAGCAAGGTGTACAAATGTGTTCATCAAAAAAAATAAAAATAATTCCTAGCTCACTTACCAGCCAGCAAGCAACAAACCGAATTGACCCTGTCTAGCAGTTTACGTTAAAACCCAGGGGTTTTGTTTGACCACATTAGCAAATACATGCACAAACTGCAGCAGCCACATCACAGCACCCCAGTGTACTGCAGTTCTAACTTTATAATTTTAAAAGTCTTCTTAGTTGAAGCATATATATAATAATGGAAAGATTAAGGGCAGGTATGCCTGGAGGGAGCACCAACAAAAACAACAGCAATTATCTCCTGCGTATAAGTGAAATAACCCAATAGGAAGTATAATTCTGTTGTATGATTGGATAATATTCTTGAAGCCTTCCTGTCCTCTAGGACTGGGGTTGTCCTCAAACCACAGAAAAAAATAATGAAAAACAGAGGGCACACTGGCCTAATGCATTGCCCCATAAAATGTCATTAAAAAGTATAATAAATAAGCACTACTCACAAGCATAGGTAGTAATAGTGAACATCTGGGCCACTCTCTATGGCTAAACATTCCCAGACTGGCCTGATGACTCTAGCATAGGGGGGACCTCACCCGGATCCCTGAAGGCTGACGCGTTTCAAAGGTATGTCCTTCTTTATCAGAGCCAGCTGCCTGGAGGGAGTCCTCCCTTCCATAAAGGTATAGGGACTCACTAGACTCCCATCAATGGCAGAAAAGGTATCCAGTGCATCCCATCAGCAACTCACCAACTGTACAAACAAATGGCAACCACCCCAACCTATAACTTGCCTTTGCAGCAAGGAGCACATGGATGGGTGCAACAACAAACAAAAATGTGTCAAACTGTTCACGTCAAAAACAAGGGGTTTGCACACATTTGCAAATACATGCGTAAGCTGCAGTGGCCACATAATGGCACCCCTGTGTACTGCAGTCCCAAATCTATAATTTTGACAGTCTCCTGAGTTGGAGCACCTATATATAATAATGCATAGATTAAGAGCAGGTATGCCCACTGCTCTTTAAATTTAAAGGGACACACTAGACACCCAGGATTATCACAATGGCAGCAAAGGTATCCAGTGCATCCCATCACCAATTTACCAACAGTACAAACAAAGGGCAAGAACCCTAACCTACAGTATAACTGGCCTTTGCAGCAAGGAGCACATGGCTCCTTGATGCAAAGTTATAGGATGGGGTGGTTTCCATTTGTTTGTACAAACGTGTTCATGTCTCTTTATCCACACTATGGGTGCAGGGCAATTAAAGTTGCAGAAAATAGCTAGGAAGGCAGATATTCTTCTGTTCAGCTCACAAGATGCATCAAGGACAATTCATTTCTGACTAGATCAACAGGTATTTTCTGAAATTGCAGAGACTCACCCAAGGTCTACTGCAAGATGAAATAGATATGGAGCTGAGTGTCGGTGCACAGGCTAAAATGTCCTAACACTTCCAAATGTCAAAGTAAAGCCAGCACACAAATTCTTCTTCTTTATGTAATTTTATTCCAGTACTTCCAGCAGTTACATGACAAATGTTTGTCATGTTGTAACTGCTGGAAGTACTGGAACAAAATTACATAAAGAAGAAGCATTTGTGTGCCCGATTTTCTTTGACATTTGGAAATTTTCTGAAAATGTTCTTGGATTAAAAGAAGCAAACAAACTCAGCCAGCGTATCGAAGTACTGTAAGCTGCAAAATGTTGTTATCCTTAAATTATTCAGGTCCCTGTATGGCTTCACACCATTCCTATGAAGGTAAGGTGGCTAGCGGCAAGACAGTGATACCTAGGGTTGGATGGTCAGCTGCAAGTTAGAGACACTGGAATTCACTCTAGTAACTGTGCGTTGTTAATGGTCTTGTTTACTAGTGTGCTTTGTGTTCTGTTTCCATGACATTCCACCCCCTCGCTATTTTAGGGAGGACACCTTAGATTGTAAGCAGCTTGGGGGCGGGGACTGATGTGAATGTACAATATATATGTAAAGTGCTGCGTAAATTGATGGCGCTATATAAGTACCTGTAAAATTAATGATGCTCACTTTCCAAATTGAGCATGCTCCCCAGCTAAGACTCAGTTGGAGAGTCAGTGAGCATACCTATAGTGATAATAGTGGTGTCAAAAACTGATTGCTGTGCATTTACTAAACTTTCAGCTTTGTAACAAGGAAAATGGCTGCTGATACCAAGAGGGAGTGTTGTATTCACAAGACTAAATGTAGCAAGGTCCCAGGCTTCCTTCGGTCTAATGATAACCTCCAGGGTCAGGGATAGCTGACATCCTGCTGTATATGGTGGGTTGCAAGGCATAGTGGGTGCAGTACGAGGTATATTGATTGGGTGCCAGACACTTCTTGAATGCAAAATAGATTTTATTGCTCTTAACAGAACTTTTGGGGAGAGAGGGTTAGGGCCAGGACACCCTTAGGTAGTTGCAAGGTTAATTGGCAGACTACGAGACTTCAACAGGAGGACAGCCATGCAGAGAAAGGCATCCAGCAAGACGCCACATCTGCATGTGTATAAATGCTGTCTCCTATAGCAACAGTCTTTAACAGTTTCTAACACAAAGTGTAACAGTTCCTTCACTTTCACTATAATCACTCGTAGTTCTTCAACCCACTGAGCTACCATTCTCTCACTACACTAGTTGATTTACTGCAACTGAATCCCTTGAGCTCCTCCAATCTTCACGGTAGTATCTTACTCAAGCATCTTCCGTTTCTCCGCTGGGTCCTTAGCTTGGCACTTAAGATACTTTTTTAATCTTCACCCCACTGGCCTGCTCGGTCACTGGCTTGACACACAAGGCTGCTCTGCAAGCATCACCTCCGCTGGCTGGATTGATACCCAATGAAGTTTCCCGATTCGTCACCATCCCCAATTGGTGAGAATACTGCTCCAGTACTTGCTTCAGCTACTCACTGTGGTCCCTGGTAATAAGGTGATTGGACCCTTAGTGGCGACAGCTTCTCCTTTACCTCCGACCATGACAAGTTCTCCAGCCAGCAGAACCGTCACTTCTGGTTTGACTGCCAGCCGCAATCTCAACCCTACACTGCTCTCTTGCTTCTGGATAGGCCCTCAGACAGCCTAGCAGCCATATGTTCCCGGGGATAGGCCCAAACTCTGGCCTAGCAGCCCGGGCAATACAACACATGTCCACCCAGACAGCCATCCAGGTGGCACAGAACATTGATCACCTGACTTTACCTATATATACAGTATATATATATATATATATATATATATGTATATATAGGTTCTCCCAGCAGGAGAAAACCCCAGCAGTTGAGAAAAGCCCTGCCCATTGGCTGGTATACCCCATATCCCCATACTCTGACCTTGCATTGCCCTTCTCGTATCACCAGGTACCCAGCCATCTAGCTGCAAAAGAGAGAAATGCAGCAATTACAGAAGTAGAGTGAAATCAATCGATCCTTAACAATTAGCCCAAGTAGTTACTCCTGGCAGGTAAATTTAGGAGCAACCCGGCCTAAACTCCAGGGTGCTACACTAATATTATCAGTTGTTGTTATTATTATTGCAATTTGTAGTGTTCATGTTTAAAGTAGCCTTTATTAAATTGTTTTCATTTAACAAATGTTTGGGGGTCGCTGAACAAAACGAAAGCTTCACAAAGTGGCCTGTAAGCTGAAGAAGTCTACTCCTGTTTTTCTTTTTTACCAATCATCTATAAATTGTTCATCCAGTTTCTTAATGTCACCTAATCTGGAGGATGGTCTGTATACCCTCATGATCAAGATTTGGTGAAAGTTTATCCAGTAACACACAAGCTTACGTTTTGCTTCTCATCTAGGTAAAAGGTTTAAACATTATACTGTACAGTATATGCACTGATTTTATTTATTTTTTGTTAAAGGGGTTGTAAAGGATTTTTTTCCCTAAATAGCTCCCTTTACCTTAGTGCAGTCCTCCTTCACTTACCTCATCCTTCGATATTGCTTTTAAATGTCCTTATTTCTTCTGAGAAATCCTCACTTCCTGTTCTTCTGTCTGTAACTACACACAGTAATGCAAGGCTTTCTCCCTGGTGTGGAGAAAGCCTCTTGAGGGCAGGGGGGCAAGCAGGAGTGTCAGGATGCCCACTAACACCCAGCTCCTTTCTCTATCTGCAAAGTAGAGAGTGTCCTGACTTGCCTGCTCGCCCCCTCCCCCCTCAAGAGGCTTTCTCCACACCAGGGAGAAAGCCTCGCATTACGGTGTGTAGTTATAGACAGAAAAACAGGAAGTGAGCATTTCTCAGAAGAAATAAGGACATTTAAAAGCAAAATCGAAGGATGAGGTAAGTGAAGGAGGACTGCACTAAGGTAAAGGAAGCTATTTAGGGAAAAAAAAATTCCTTTACAACCCCTTTAACAAATTGCATTGGGATTCTGTTCCTTTAAGGCACCTTTCACACGGACGGCTGTTTTGCCGCAGTTAAAAGCATGTTAATGTTCTGTGGAATTCAAGGCTCCAGGCACTGCGATTAGCTGCATTTGTACATTGCGATTACGTGCGGTTACATGCGCCCACGTTTAGCTGCGGTAGTCATTCCCATAGCAACCCTTTTTTATTTTTTTTTATTATGATGTGCTTCCTGTTGTTCTTTTTTTTTTCTCAAGCTGCTATCCGCTGTTGACACAAAAGACTGCGATTACCTGCAGTTATGTGCATATATCTGCGTTAAATCGCTCCTGGACGCATTCAATTACATTTTTTCTATTCGCACCAAACCGCATGTAACAAAATCGCAGCTAAACTCTGTGTGTGAATGGGGCCACAGAAAACTAGAAAACTGTGGTAGAAAACTAGAAAATCCGCAGCTAAAAGCACCATTCTATCCGTCCGTGTGAAAGGGGCCTAAAGGAATATGGTTAGTATTAGGTCTATGTATTTAAAAAAAAATGCTAGATTTAGAGATCTGCATAAAGTATTTGGCTGCCTTTAAAAAAATGCCAGTTGTTGGCTGTTATAGTCTATAATACTTGAGTGAAACAAAAATGCGCATCAGGAGTTGTCAAGGAGTGTGCCTGCAGATAATCCCCATGCAAACCTTATAATTTTATCATTGGTACTAAGTGCACAAGGCGTTCTGTGCTCATGGGATACAATTATGTAAATCTAAACTTACTCTTGAGACAAGGCTCACACCTCATTTGATGGAAAGAGCAGCTTTTTGAGGCTATGCTGGAAGGCGTGTATGAATAAGAATATGCAACAGTAAAAAATCTGATAGATGCTGTTGTTTTAAATCCTTCAAAGAGAATATAAAACAATCTCTTTAATACACGTGTTGTTTGAGATGCTATGCAAATTAAAACATTTGCATATGATTTCCCCTAAGATTAAAGAAAAGAAAGTTTTCACCTTCAATAAAATGTGCTTTGTAGTAAGGGCGAAATGTAAAAATCGTGAATAAGATAATAGGTAAAGGGAAATATAGTTTGTAAGGGTAAAATAATAGACAAAGGGATTATATATAACTCAGGTAGAGTGGTTTTATCAAGCAAATTATGCATAGGAGTATTTAACGCAAATCAGATGGTTTCTCATACAGAAGAGTATTTGCAATAGCTTTTGTATATAACATGCATCCACAATCCTGAAATGCCCACTGCAGCAGTTTTACAGATTTACTATCCACAAGAATGTTTGTTACTTAAAACATAAGCACACTTTAAAGATGAGCAGAGCCTGTTTTAAATTGTCGCAATGCCACTTTTAATCTACAGCGTTGGAAGTTTATCACTCAAGCTGTAATTTTATGGCTTTCTTGTAATCTGCTTTTCTGCTCCTGTTTTCAAACAAATTGCCAGTGGCAGGATCACTAAGGTTAGCGTCAGAATCGCTAAGTTCCTGCCTGTTTGTCCCTATGGAATCTCTTCTTACTAGCTGAGGCAACGAGATGTCGATCCATTGCTAGCGATCAAGGTTTAGCAGTGTTTGGGGCCAGAGAGATTTCATAGCGACAGATAGGCAGTCTCTTAGCGATTCTGACACAGGCAATTTTGTCATTATGGCCAAAATCACCCGTGTGTCATCTGCCCAAATGTGCATCAGCATTGCTAATCTCACCCTGAGTTCTTGTTTATAAATGCCACACTTTTCTTCTCTTCTACAAGTACAGCATCTGTTGTACAATAAATGTTAAAAGTCTACAATGTCCTGCTGAATGCTATTGCCTCTACACTGCCTTAGTGAAAAAAAGTAGGATGTCTAAAAGATAACTTGAGAAATACAACTGTACAGGACAAAACAAAAACTGAGCTTTGTTTTATATGTTTTATACATATGTTTCATCTAACTTAAGAGTTTAGTCCACCTCTTTCCAAAACATTAGTAAATGCAGCAACAATAATCTCATAATCAATGTGCATGCACTAATTGTTTGCAATAAAGCCTGTAGAGCACCTGGGATTAGTGCATCACCTGGGTAATGCACAGGCTCTTTTCCCAGCCTCGGGTCCATATAGAGACACTGGGCTAGATTCAGGTAGGGGGACGTAGGTTTATGCGGGCGTAGCGTATCCTATTTACGCTACGCCTCCGCAACTTAGACGGGCAAGTGCATTATTCACAAAGCACTTGCTCCGTAAGTTGCGGCGGCGTAGCGTAAATCTGCGGGCGTAAGCGCGCCGAATAAAAATTGTCAGGAGGTGGGCGTGTTTTATGTAAATAAAACATGACCCCACGTAAATGACGTTTCTCACGAACGGCGCATGCGCTGGCCGTGAACGTATCCCACGCATGCTCCTAATCACGTCGCAAATAGTCAATGCTTTCGACGTGAACGTAATTTATGCAAAGCCCTATTCGCGAACGACTTACGCAAACAACGTAAAATTTTTAAAATTCGACACGGGAACAACGTCCATACTTAACATCGGCTATGCCTCATATAGCAGGAGTAACGTTACGCCGGAAAAAGCCTTACGCAAACAACGTAAAAAAATCTGCTGGGCGCACGTACGTTTCTGAATCGGCGTATCCAGCTCATTTGAATATTCTACGCTGAATTTGACGGCAGCGCCACCTAGCGGCCAGCGTAAATATGCACCCTAAGATACGACGGCGTAAGAGACTTACGCCAGTCGGATCTTAGCCTAATTTCGGCGTATCTTGCTTTCTGAATACAGAAAGAAGATACGCCGGCGCAGATTTGAATTTATGCGGCGTATCAATAGATATGCCGCCGTAAATTCTTTCTGAATCTAGCCCACTGTAAAGACCTGGCTGGAGAAAGAACTAATAAACTATCAGAGTGGTCAGGGAGGAGGGATCACCGTCGCTCTCTGTGCATGTTCCATCTGGGACATGTAGGAATTTTTCTTAGACCCGAATGAGTTAAAATTCGAGCAATCACAATCACTGGATTCTGGGGAAAGGTGCACCCTATTATTTAGGTAAACTGGAAAGGTAATGGGGAGGGTGGTTTGGGTTTTTGGGGATGAAGGGTGTGTGACCATGTTTCTTGTTGCACCCTAATGAGTGTAATGTGAAACATGATATAAAATGTGGGGAAAAAAATGTGGACTTAACCTTTAACAAACATGTTGCCAACTCCAGATAATGTGGTAGAGAGAGATAACCAATGCACTCCATTACTAACCCAACACAGGACACAAGTTTACTTACATAATGGCAAAAGCAATAATGGGATATATTAGCACCGGATAATTTGCTTGCAGTTGATAATATCCTAAGCTATAATATAATTACAAAAAGCTAAGAGAGCAATATTTTGATCAATTGAATTTATTCCACTACCCTTGGAGGTCAGGAAGCAATTTGTTTTCTACCTGTGTGGCAGAATTGGCAGCTGCCCAGGGGGTTTTGTTTTGACATCTTTTAGACCAAAACTACAGAAATTGTGAAAAGTTGAACTTGATACGTTTTTGTTTTTTCCAACCTTATGTAACTAGGAAATTGTAACTTTTTTAGCTATTGAAACTCAAGATGAGTGTCAATGGGCATATTTTTATTTTATTATTTTTTCCAATTTATATTTTACATTTTATCCTTCTGAAATGTGTGAATGGTGTTAGTTCACCATCCATTTTCACACATTTCATTATTACTATACCTTCTTGTACTATTTAAGGTTTTTATATATAATGATTTGTAATATTTGTCCTCATTGAGGGTTCATCCAGTGAGGGACCATCATGTAGGGCTTTCACCATTGGGGATACACGATTAGACGCTAAATTAAGTTTTCTTCTATATATAGGCCAGACATCTAGGACATTATTGTCATATATGTTTGCCATATTTTCGTATTAGTTTTACACACATGATACAATATGGGCCTTTATTTTATTTTTTTACCATTTTTATTCATTAGTCCATACATGTTATTTCTGGCATCAGTCTAACCATACATTGTCCCAAGTTTTGTCCTAGCGTGACCTTTTATTATTATATATGCATGAGGATAATTTTTTTATCCACATGTCATTTTAAATAAATATATTTTTTTTACAGCTTTTTTAGTCTTTCATTAGGCAATTTGTTTCCTGACTTTTGATGCTCCAAGAGAGTATGGTGGATGTGATACGTCATGGCCTTCCCCTGGAACGCATGGGAAGTAAACATTACTTCTGTGTGTCCTAGATGGAGCGCATTACACTTGCCGCGCGACGCGTCACGTGTTATTGTGATGACGCGTCTCACGTGATTGGTCACGTGTCGCGACGTCGATATGCTGAAGTGGGGCTTGCCTATTTCTCTCCGTGAGAAGGAGAGGTAAGTATTCACGTTCCACCTGATGTCAGTTTGTTTGACTTACCCCTTGTGAGCTCTATGACTGGTCTGCCCCTCCCTCCTCCCTCTTTTTTGATCAGGCTGGATTTTGGGTGGGGGTTTGAGATACAGCTTAGCCTTCATTATGGTGACCCGGAAGTGGTCGCTCATTGGATGAACATCCGGGGTGTTCCCGGTAACGGGGGTCATTTTGTATATGACGATGCAACATATTGCTAAATGCGTCGGGTGACTCCACTGTTGCCACGCACATTTGATCAAGTGCTTTTTTTCTACTTTTATGTAAGTGTTTCCATCTACTAATAACCACTTAACCACCCGCCCATAGACAAAATACGTCTACAGGGCGGTTTGTTAACTCGATCTCGGGAGGGCGTACATTGACGTTCTCCCAGAATCGCGCTCCCGCGCGTCCCCTGGGGCGTGCACACGGGAATGTCCGAGCATCACGGATCGCGGTAAATTGCCGCTGATAGCTGGCGTTTAGCACGTGATTGCTCCGTCCAATGACAGAGCAATCACATGTAAACAAACCGGCGTCATTTGATGACGCCGGTTCCTCCCTCCTCTCTCTGTACCAATCGGTACAGTGTGAGAGGAGAGAGCGGGTGTCAGCAGTGCTGTGGGCTGGATCTGTGACTATTGCAGTCACAGATCCAGCCATCCCTGCTCAGCCAACCCTGCAATACCCCTGCGCAATACTCTGCAATACTCCCGCGCAATACTCTGCAATACCGCTGCGCAATACTCTGCAATACCCCTGCGCAATACTCTGCAATACCCTCTGCGCAATACTCTGCAATACCCCCTGCGCAATACTCTGCAATACCCCTGCACAATACTCTGCGATACCCCTGCGCAATACTCTGCAATACCCCCGCGCAATTCTCTGCAATACCCCTGCGCAATACTCTTCAATACCCTCTGTGCAATACTCTGCAATACCCATGCTAGTACTCTGCAATACCCCCGCACAATACTCTGCAATACCCCCGCACAATACTCTGCAATACCCTCTGTGCAATACTCTGCAATGACCCCTGTGCAATACTCTGCAATACCCCTGCCAGTGCTCTGCAATACCCCCTGTGCAATACTCTGCAATACCCCTGCCAGTACTCTGCAATACCCCGCACAATACTCTGCAATACCCCCGCACAATACTCTGCAATACCCCTGCCAATACTCTGCAATAACCCCGCACAATACTCTGAAATACCCCCGCACAATACTCTGCAATACCACTGCCAGTACTCTGCAATACCCCCGCACAATACTCTGCAATACCCCCGCACAATACTCTGCAATACCACTGCCAGTACTCTGCAATACCCCTGCACAATACTCTGCAATACCCCCGCACAATACTCTGCAATACCCCCGCACAATACTCTGCAATACCCCGGCCAATACTCTGCAATACCCGGCCAATACTCTGCAATACCTGACCAATACTCTGCAATACCCGGAAAATACTCTGGAAAAAAATAGTTGTAATAGGAATAAAAGTGATCAAAACATTTATTTTTGGGGGAAAATGTGTCAAACTAAAATAAATAAAGTAAAATGAACAATAAAAAAATAAATAATTTAAAGCGCCCCTGTTTCCGTGTGCTCGTATACAGAAGCGAACGCACACGTAAGTCCCGCCCACATATGAAAACGGTGTTCAAACCACACATGTGAGGTAACCCTGCGAACGTTAGAGCGAGAGCAATAATTTTGGCCCTAGACCTCTGCTCCAACCAAAAAGATGTAACCAGTAAAAATATTTAAAGCGTCACCTATGGAGATTTTTAAGTAGCGAAGTTTAGCGCCATTCCACAAGCGTGGGCAATTTTGAAAGGTGATATGTAGGGTATCTATTTACTTGGCGTAACTTCATCTTTCATATTATGCAAAAACATTGGGCTAAATTTAATGTTTTATTTTTTTTAAAAGCACAAAACCGTTTATTTCCAAAAAAACGCATTCGAAAAATTGCTGTCCAAATACCGTGCACGATAAAAAGTTTCAACGACCGCCATTGTATTCTCTAGGGTCTTTGCTAAAAAAGCATATATAATGTTTTGGGGTTCTATGTAATTTTCTAGCAAATAAATGGTGATTTTTACATGTAGGAGAGGAATGTCAGAATTGGTCTGGGTGCTCCAGAACGCATGATGGTGCTCCCTGCTAGGGATGAGCCGAACACCCCCCTGTTCGGTTCGCACCAGAACTTGCAAACACACCAAATGTTCGTGTGCACTTTAGAACCCTATTAAAGTCTATGGGACTCGAACGTTTGAAATCTAAAGTGCTAATTTTAAAGGCTAATATGCAAGTTATTGTCCTAAAAAGTGTTTGGGGACCCGGGTCCTGTCCCAGGGGACATGTATCAATGCAAAAAAAAGTTTTAAAAACGGCTGTTTTTTCGGGAGCAGTGATTTTAATAATGCTAAAAGTGAAACAATAAAAGTGAAATATTACTTTAAATTTCGTACCTAGGGGGGGTGTAAAGTTAGCATGTGAAATATCGCATGTTTCCCGTACTTAGAACTGTCCCTGCACAAAGTTAAATTTCTGAAAGAAAAAAAGACATTTAAAACTGACTTGCGGCTATAATGAATTGTCGGCTCTGGCAATTCAGAGCGAATTCATTCATAAAACAAAAAAAAAATAGCGTGGGGGTCCCCCCAAATTCAATTACCAGGCCCTTCAGGTCTGGAATGGATATTAAGGGGAACCCCGCCGTCAATTTAAAAAAAATTACGTGGGGTTCTCCCCAAATATCCATTCCAGACCTTTCAGGTCTGGTGTGAATTTTAAGGGGAACTCCACCCCAAATAAAAAAAAATGGTGTGGAGTTCCCCCAAAAATCCACACCAGACCCCTTATCCGAGCACGTTAACCTGGCCGGCCGCAGAAAAGAGGGGGGGACAGAGTACGGCCCCCCTCTCCTGAACCGTACCAGGCCACATGCCCTCAACATGGGGAGGATGTCCCCATGTTGATGGGGACAAGGGCCTCATCCCCACAACCCTTGCCCGGTGGTTGTGGGGGTCTGCGGGCGGGGGGCTTATCAGAATCTTGAAGAAAAAAAATCCAGCAGTGGTAATCCACTCTCGGTCCGGCTCCCTGCTCCAACGTTGTCTGTATCCAGCGACGGGTGATCTCCTCTCCAGTCCAGCGATAAGAAGATCTTCCGGCATCCAGAGCTCCAGAGCACAGCATCGGAGGCCGCCTCTCTCCGCCGGACATAGCCCAGCGGAATGACGCGGCTGGATCTTTGACATTTCTTAAAAAGGGGAAACGGGGCCACCTGTCACGTGACCCTGCACGTGACCCTGCACCCTCTGACGCACCCTCTGCTACGTCACTGGGAAAGCCCAGTCTTTCCCCTTGCGTCAGAGGGTGCGGGGTCACATGACAGTTGGCCCCTCCTCCCCTATATAAGAAATGTCAAAGCTCCAGCTGCGTCATTCCACTGGGCTGTGTCCGGCGGAGAGAGGCGGCCTCCGATGCTGTGCTGTGTATAGGTAGGTACGAAATTTAAAGGAATATTTCACTTTTATTGTTTCACTTTTAGCATTATTAAAATCACTGCTCCCGAAAAAACAGCCATTTTTAAAACTTTTTTTGCATTGATACATGTCCCCTGGGACAGGACCCAGGTCCCCAAACACTTTTTAGGACAAAAACTTGCATATTAGCCTTTAAAATTAGCACTTTCGATTTCTCCCATAGACTTTAACAGGGTGTTCCGCGGCTTTTCGAATTTGCCGCAAACACCCCAAATTGTTCGTTGTTCGAGTCGAACATGAGTTCGACTCGAACTCGAAGCTCATCCCTACTCCCTGCATTTTGGGCCTCTGTATGTGGCCCGCTGTGTAAAAGTCTCACACATGTGGTATCACCATACTCGGGAGGAATAGCAGAATGTGTTTTGGGGTGTATTTTGTGGTATGCATATGCTGTGTGAGAAATAACCTGCTGTAATAAAATTTTTGTGAAAAAAAAAAAAATCTTGATTTTGCAAAGAATTGTGGGGAAAAATTACAACTTCAAAAAACTCACCATGCCTCTTTCTAAATACCTTGGAATGTCTTATTTCCAAAAAGTGGTCATTTGGGGGGTATTTGTACTTTTCTGGCATGTTAGGGTCTCAAGAAATGAGATAGGCCATCAGTACTTCAGGTGTGATCAATTTTCAGATAGTGACACCATAGCTTGTGGACGCTATAACTTTCACAAAGACCAAATAATATCCACCAATTTGTACTTATGTTTACCAAAGATATGTAGCAGTATAAATTTTGGCCAAAATTTATGAAGAAAAATTACAAATTTTCAAAATTTTATAACAGAAACAAAGAAAAATTCATTTTTTAGCGCAAAAAAATTAAAAAGAGTAATTGTCATTCAAAATGTGAGAGCACCGGAAGCTGAAAATTGGTCTGGTTATTAAGGGGGTGTAAGTGCCCAGTGGTCAAGTGGTTAAACACTCATTGTCTGACCGTCTGAGGGTCATCACCTTCAAGCACTTTACATCTGTTCCATTTGATTGGTGTATTTGAAGTTTATTGCTTTTGAAGACCTGGTCTCGCAGTGGTAACATCCAGTGATTATATCAAGCCTTGTTGACCCTCTGAGCGTATGCTCTTCAGGGTTCAACGTTTCTGGTAAGCCTCTGTGATTTCAGTGGCGGTCTTTATCACAAGGGTGTGTCACGTCCTAATCGTGGGAATATCGCACGACCTTCTTGTTCACATAAGAATTATTTGGAGTTCATGATTCAAGCTTCACCAACTTCATTCATGATTTTTGGACTTTTACATTTGTTATACATCCAATATTTTGATTGTACACCTATTCAGTTGGTGATTTTCATTTATTGTTTATACCCTGTTTCTTCACCAGATATATAGTTCACATATTATTTGGGTTATCATTTTAGCGCTACAACTTATATGTTTTGTCATATTTTTACCTAAGCAAGGACATGCAGCAAACAACATAAACACTTTTTATTCAATTGTCATTTTAATTGAATTTTTTTTTTACTTGCTTACTGTTTCATATTTTCATAAGGTTATTGCATATGCAGATCTTTTTATTCTCTCAACTAACTGTTTGTCAACCCTCTTCAACTCTGCTGAGCAAATGCTAAGGTAACAGCATAAGCCATCTAACGATTTTTCTGAGTACTTAAACCGAAAAACAGAAAATGTAATATTCAGTCAATTTGTTGCAGTACTGAGCAGATAGGGCCAGATTCACAGAACAGATACAACGGCGTATCTCCTGATACACCGTCGTATCTCTTGTCGTATCTATGCAGCTGATTCATAGAATCAGTTCCGCATAGATAGCCCTAAGATCCGACAGGTGTAATTGACTTACACCGTCGGATCTTAGGATGCAATACTTCGGCCGCCGCTGGGGGGAGTTTGCGTCGTATTCCACCGTCGGGTATGCAAATGAGGTTTTACGGCGATCCACTAAGGTTTTCGCGTTCGTTACGTCATCGCAAGTATTTTTTTTCTGTTGCAAAGTTAAGCAACGTTTTTCCTTGCTTAACTTTACACCAGCCATGTTAAAGTATGTCCGTCGTTCCCGCGTCGCTTTTGAATTTTTTTTTTTCGGCGTAAGTACGTTACGCACGTCGCGATTCACAAACACGTCGGGCCGCCGTAATTTCGCACAAAGCACGTCGGGAAAATTGCGAACGGAGCATGCGCAGAACGTCTGGCGCGGGAGCGCGCCTAATTTAAATGGTACACGCCCCATTTGAATTGGGCGGGCTTGCGCCGGATGGGTTTACGTTACACCGCCGCAAGTTTACAGGTAAGTGCTTTGAGAATCAGGCACTTACGCTGAAAACCTGCGGCGGTGTAACGTAAACGGGTTACGTTACGCTGCGCCGCAGGTACGTGAATCTGGCCCAAAGAGTCTATATGAAATAAGAAATATGACTGTCCCTATGTACTTATCAACTTCATCCACTTTACAGTATATGGGTGATTAAATAATATATCAATACATACTTTTTATAAAATATATTATTTTTTTATTACATTGATCTACAGTATTATTGTCATAAAATCTTTTAATAATATGAAGTTCTTGATTAGTATGCTCAACGCTAGTAAATGTTAACAAAGTATTCTTGTTTCATATAACACTATTAACAATATGTTTTATTTAAAGGTTTTAAAAATCTTCTTCCTGTGCTGATTTAAAAGGTCTGACTCCCTTTAGTTTATTCAGATCTTAAATGTATATCAACTTCAAACATCTTTGTCTACTAAATGTAGACAAAGTTGTGGTCTGTGGCTAGAATCAACATTGGTTTATCTAAAAAAGACAGAAGAGGCAAATATGGGGATGACAATTCCATGAATATTTGACAGAATCCCTGACATTAAGAGAATGCATCATTCTAGTATTCCAAAGATGTTATTCTTATAGAAAGATTGATACTTTAATTGTTTGTCAAGGCAAGGCACTGTATATATTGTGGCAGGGCGAGGGAAAAGGGTTTAAAGCGGAAAATCCACCCTAACCGATGATGCAGTTGACATCTACTCCGGGTCCGGTTTGTTGCTTTTTGGAGTCCGTAAGATGAAGGACATAATGGTTTGAGTTGTCTGTACAGCGTATTTCACACAAAGTAAGCAATGCAAAGAGAACACAATACATTTTAATACAAATACTTGTTAGCACAGACACATTTCAGGAATGTGAAATGTTGGAGTAACATACACTTTTAGGGCTTTTAATTTTGGCTACTAACAAAAAGCCCCGAATGCCTACAAACTGATCCAGTATCAAAGGAGATTAAAATATGGCTGTCACACTTCAAAGGGAAAGTACACATCATCAGAAAATAAGTATACATTGTGGTAGAATGCTGACTCCGCTAATGTCAGGCTAGTCATTTACTGGTCCAATAGCAATAACAAATAGCAGGGGTGACTTTGGGCACAAAACAATCTAAAGTAGCACCTTAATGATTATTAAGTGCTCACAGTAACATACCCTTCCGCTGCAGCTGCTACATGCCCATCTGTTCCAGTACATTTGTGAGTGCAGTGGCTGCTTGTTTTCATTCATTTTAATAAATCATTAAAGTACTGCACTAGACCGGAGCATTCTCTCTCTGTGATTTTGTTTAGCTGTTTCAAGCTTGTCCCTGAGCTTTACATTTGCTGCAAGATTGGGCACATGCCCACAGATATATTAACCCTATGTATAGACTGTCAAGGCTACCTATGTTAACACTTTTAATGTTATATGTTTTTGGGGCACTTGCTATAACTATTTTGATTATAATTTATTTTCTGTTAGTATTGATTATTATTGTTCTATCACACTTTGAAGTTTAGTTTATCATCTCTATGAGCATTGAATGCTGCAGTATTTTAAAGAGTCTTTTTGGGTATGTACGCAGAAAATCAAAAACTTAAGTGCTGAAGTTTTTTGTCTCTCCCAGTTGATATATTGGAGTCTGTTATTAACCGCTTAAGGACCAGCGCACGACTATATATGTTGGCACAATGGCACGGCTGAGCAGATGGACGTACCTGTAAGTCCCCTTTAACATGCGGCATTGTTGGCGTGTGCACGCGCCCGGCGCGAGCTCCGTGAGTCCGACCGCGGCTCCCGTGATTGTCTCACGGAGAGGAAGAATGTAAACAATGATGTAAACAAGCATTTGCCCATTCTTCCTAGTGACAGGACACTGATCACAGCTCCCTGTAATCGCGAGCAGTCATTAGTGTCGTGTCACACATAGCCCATCCCCCCTACAGTTAGAAGCACGCCCTAGGACACACTTAACCCCTTCAGCACCCCCTACTGGTTAACACCTTCACTGCCAGTGTCCTTTTTACAGTAATCAGTGCATTTTTATCGCTGTATCAATGACAATAGTCCTAAAATGGTGTTTAAAAGTGTCCGATGTGTCCACCATAATGTCACAGTCACGATAAAAATCGATGATCGCCGCCATTACTAGTAAAGAAAAAATATTAATAAAAATTCCATAAAACTATCCCCTATATTGTAGACGCTTTAACTTTTGCGCAAACCAATCAATAAATGCTTATTACGATTTTTTTAATCGAAAATAAGTAGAAGAATACCTTTTTGTGAAAAAAAAAGAAGAAAGAAGAATACGTATCGGCCTAAACTGGGAAAAAATTTTTTTTTATATATATATATTTTTGGGGGATATTTATTATAGCAAAAAGATAAAAAATAGCTTTTTTTCCTAAATTGTCACTTTATTGTTGTTTATAGCAAAAAAAATAAAAACCGCAGAGGTGATCAAATACCACCAAAAGAAAGCTCTATTTGTGGGGAAAAAGGGACATGTTTGGGAGCAACATTGCACGACCGCACAATTGTCAGTTAAAGCGACGCAGTGCTGAATCGCAAAAAGTGATCTGGTCCGGGGATAAGTGGTTAATGTGTACATTAAAACCCAGTCTAAATAATTGGTGATCCCCCTTCTCTGCCTCAGGGAACGGGTTCCAATACTCCTGGTCAACCTGGCCTGTAGCAAGCTCATTTGTGGATCCCACTCTAGGTACGCCCGTTATACCAGGCGCCCAGGGTAACTGAATTTCTTCTATTATTAAATGTTTTTTTGAACTGTTTCTTAAATTGTTTTTTCTTAAACTTTTTTGGAGTTTGATATCCATGTGTTCCATTTCCTCTGTACTCTTGTTGGGGTCTCGAATCTCCCACATAATGTTAGTGTGGGTGACCT
This sequence comes from Rana temporaria, assembly GCF_905171775.1. Classification (NCBI taxonomy): domain Eukaryota; kingdom Metazoa; phylum Chordata; class Amphibia; order Anura; family Ranidae; genus Rana; species Rana temporaria. Next base: position 240,644,554 of record NC_053489.1, on the reverse strand, counting down.
GTGAAGGTTCTTGTATTCTGACCTCTTGTCATGTATCAGAAGTGACCAGAACTGTGTGGACTGCAAGAGAAAACCGCAAACAGAAATAGGTGAAAGTAAGTAAGTTTATTTAAGGTAAATAAATATAAATGTGAATACACCACCAATACAACAAGTGAACAACCAAACAACCAAAACAGTGACAGTAACCAACCAGCATATGTAGCAAGGGGAGAACCAAAATCGTAGTCAAGCCAGGCCAGGGATCATTAACAGGAGACCAGCAGATGGGGAACAAGGAGTAGACAGACAGGGACAAGAAGGAATCAGGCTGCAGGGAAAGGATCCAGGGATGCAGGAACAGATACAACAGGATCAGGTATCAGGTATCAGGTATCAGGGCACAAGGACAATACCAGGGCAGTGTGTGAGTGCACTTGCCGGGTATTTGTACACATCTCCTGCAATCAGTCTCAGGTGACGCCTAATTGCAGGAGATGTCATCCCCACACTGCCAGGAACCCCCCACTGGTGGACGCCAAAACTGCGGCCCAAAGATCACATAAAAACACCACCAGGGGAGAGCTCTCCTGGCAGTTCCAGACTGCCAGGAGACACCTGCTGGTGGACCACAGTACTGCACGCCAAATATCACGCAGTGTCACCAGAGGAACCTTTCCTGACAGTACCCCCCCTCAAAGGAGCGGCCTCCGGACGCTCCAAGCTGCTGCTGAGACAAGTCCATGGCATCAAGTTGGGCAGCGGGCAGAGTCACACTAAGCTGGGTATGAAGACAGTCCAAAGTATCAAACCAGGCGACGGGCAGCTCAAGCTTGGCAGCAGGCATTTCAGGCAGGGCATCAGGAACATCAAACCGGACAGTGGGCACCTCAGGGCAGACAGCGGGCACCTCAGGGCAGACAGCGGGCACCTCAGGGCAGACCGCGGGCGCCTCAGGGCAGGCAGCAGGCTCTGGGTCGTCGAGCTGGGCAGCAGGGTCCGGGTCATTGAGCTGGGCAGCAGGCTCTGGGTCGTCGAGCTGGGCAGCAGGCAGGAAGACCTCAGGCTGGGCAGCAGACAGGAACACCTCAGGCTGGGCAGCAGACAGGTACACCTCAGGCTGGGCAGCAGACAGAAACACCTCAGGCTGGGCAGCAGACAGGAACACCTCAGGCTGGACAGCAGACAGGAACCCCTCAGGCTGGGCAGCAGACAGGAACACCTCAGGCTGGGCAGCAGACAGGAACACCTCAGGCTGGGCAGCAGACAGGAACACCTCAGGCTGGGCAGCAGACAGGAACACCTCAGGCTGGGTAGCAGACAGGAACACCTTAGGCTGGGCAGCAGACAGGAACACCTCAGGCTGGGCAGCAGACAGAAGCTCATCAGGCTGGGCAGCAGACAGAAGCTCATCAGGCTGGGCAGCAGACATAAGCTCATCAGGCTGGGCAGCAGACAGAAGCTAATCAGGCTGGGCAGCAGACAGAAGCTCATCAGGCTGGGAAGCAGACAGAAGCTCATCAGGCTGGGCAGCAGACAGAAGCTCATCAGGCTGGGCAGCAGACATAAGCTCATCAGGCTGGGCAGCAGACAGAAGCTAATCAGGCGGGGCAGCAGACAGAAGCTCATCAGGCTGGGAAGCAGACAGAAGCTCATCAGGCTGGGTAGCAGACAGAAGCTCATCAGGCTGGGCAGCAGACAGAAGCTCATCAGGCTGGGCAGCAGACAGAGGCTCATCAGGCTGGGCAGCAGACAGTGGCTCATCAGGCTGGGCAGCGGACAGAAGCTCATCAGGCTGGGCAGCAGACAGAAGCTAATCAGGCTGGGCAGCAGACAGTGGCTCATCAGGCTGGGCAGCAGACAGTGGCTCATCAGGCTGGGCAGCAGACAGAAGCTCATCAGGCTGGGAAACGGGCACCTCGGGCTGCAACACTAGGACATCAGGCTGGGCAGCTGGCACTGGAATGTCAGGCTGGGCAGCTGGCACATCAGGCTGGGCAGCTGGCACTGGAACGTCAGGCTGGGCAGCTGGCACTGGAACATCAGGCTGGGCAGCTGGCACTGGAACGTCAGGCTGGAAAGCCGGCACATCAGGCTGGCAAGCGGGCACATCAGGCTGGAAATTGGGCACATCAGACTGGAAAGCGGGCACATCAGACTGGAAAGTGGGCACATCCGGGCAGGCGACAGGCACATCAGACTGGAAACCAAGCTCATCAGACTGGAAAGCGGGCACATCAGACTGGAAAGCGGGCACATCAGACTGGAAAGCGGGCACATCAGGCTGGAAGGCAGGAACATCATCGGACTGGAAAGCAGGCACATCAGACTGGAAAGTGGGCACATCAGACTGGAAAGCGGGCACATCAGACTGGAAAGAGGGCACATCCGGCAGGCGACAGGCACATCAGACTGGAAGGCAAGGTCATCAGACTGGAAAGCGGGCACATCGGGCTGGAAGGCAGGCACATCGGGCTGGATGCAGGCACATCGGACTGGAAGGCAGGGACACCAGGCCGGAAGACAGGAACCGGGACACCAGGCCAGAAGACAGGAACCGGGACACCAGGCTGGAAGACAGGAACCGGGACACCAGGCCGGAAGGAGGGCACCAGGACTTCATCTTAATTGCACATTGTCACTTTAGGCAGTTTTCAGCCTTTATTTTAGTGTTTGTTCACTCATAATTGCGCTTATGACTTTTATATTCTATTCATTATTGGTATATATTTATTTTTATACACAATTAGATTGAGCAGCAGTTTTGACACTTTTATACATATATATTTCATTTGGCGGCGCGAGAGCACACCCACATATTTTTCCTAGACAATGACACCTACGACAAATTGAAGGTCCTTTAGCTCATCTGGATCGAGTACTCTATCTCTGATTCCCTGAAAGCGAGGTTTGCACCCCAAAGCCCAACTGAACTCGCCTCCTGACTCCACCTCACAGGTTTGTCGTATCAAGGTCTGCCCAGCACCCCCCTCAACTCTTTTCTCCCCTGCAGCTAGCCTGCACCCTCCCTCCCCTCCCTGGTCTTCTTTCTCCTCCCCTCTCTCCCCTATTCCCTCTTTCTCTCTCTTTATATTTTTCCCTAAGTCTGTTTTTCTTTACTCCATTCTCAGATGTTTTTCCACTTGGTTCTGTTGTTTAGTTTTGCGTTACATATAGACTCTCAGTGTATGTCCCTGAGTGATTACTACATTCAATCTCATTGGAGATGTCTTATGACATGTGCTCGCTATATGATTTACATTGTATTGCTTTCTGTATTGAACATCTGCTCTTCACTCATGTCATGTTATTTTATTTTATCAAAATATTAATAAAAACATATTCGACTCTAAATAACTGGTGATCACGTCAGTCCCCATCACAATCTATAGCTTCCACTAATCATGAAATCAGATATGTTGTAGAATACTTAGGTTGTGTACATTCTTGGGACCTACAGAATGCAATGCTGACACATAGCGTGAATGTAGTCCCGTAGTTAGCCTATAACATTGCAGACTGACAAGGTCCCCTGCCCAGCCCTGCAAGGCCTGAGTGACATTGGCTCTTTGGCAGGTGTCCCGCTGTCAATAGAGCAGAAAAAAATTATCCTTTTGCGGTGGGGGTGTGCTCCCACTGCAAGTTATAATAGCTAGTATTCTCCAGGGGAGAGGAGAAATAGTTTTTACCCCACGCTCCAGCAGTGGATTCTCCCTCTGCATCCTCAAGTCCAGAGCAAGGATCTGGTTTTGATGATGATGTCAAGACTCTAGACCACAAGAGCATGGAGAAGCTGTAGAGAGCGGTCTAGCTGCAGGAAGGAGTGGGGGATTGGATAGGTATATTTCCTTTTATTGTTTTTAATTATTTTGTATGTATTTTATATAAATCAGAAAACAGAAAACAAGAATCACTTCAAGTATTGCCCCCTATAAACATAATTGTAAACATCAATGGGGCAGATCTACAGACAGAGTACACCGGCGTATCTACTGATACGCCGGCGTACTTTCAAATTACCTGCGTCGTATCTTTGGTTTGAATCCTCAAACCAAGATACAACGGCATCTGGGTTAGATCCGACAGGTATACGTCCTTGTACGCCTTTCGGATCTAAGATGCAATACTTCGGCGTCCGCTGGGTGGTGTTCATGTCGTTTTCCGCGTCGGGTATGCAAATTAGCTATTTCCGACGAACCAGGAACATACGCGCGGCCGTCGCATTCTCTTACGTTGTCTCTAGTCGGCTTTTTGTGGCGTATAGTTAAAGCTGCTTTTTTTGCGGCGTATAGTTAGATTTGCCATGCGCAGTTCATTCGGCGCGGGGACGCGCTTCATTTAAATGAAACACGCCCCCTATTTGCCCATTTGAATTCCGCCACCAGAGATACACTACGCCGCTGTAACTTACGGCGCAAATTCTTCCAGGATTCGAACCAGCCAAAAGTAGATTACAGCGGCGTAGCTTATCTCTGATACGCTGCGCCGATCTATTTCTATGTGAATCTGCCCCTATGTGTGTAACCCTCTAAAAAGTAGAAAAAGAGGGGAGGATAGATGGGATGGGAGCTTCTCGTGAGTACAATATATATCACTCAGAATAAAAAAACTGTATGAGCTCTACCAACCTCTACAGTTGGGTGTATAGGATTTTACTGTGTTTTTTATTTTGTTTTTTTTTATTTTTTGTGGTTGAACTGGATGGACTTGTGTCTTTTTTCAACCTGACTAACTATGTAACTAACTATGTAACCCAATTGTGTACCTTTTAAACACAAACCTTGTACATATTAGGATTGCAAAACATTTTTATTGTATCAAATACATAGAAAAGCCAACATTAAAATCCAAATCATTTAATTGTAACATTCATACAGGTAAAATTCCATGTCCACTTCTCATACCAATATCCAATGACCATATATGTAACAATGAGATCTCTGGTATATGAAACACAGTTGTGTTGCTGACACCCTCAATTGTGCCAACGCAGAGTGATGGATATTGTGTATATACAAGAGTCAATGCTTGGCTAAATTCCTGCAAGGGATGGATTCACAATGAGAATGGATGATGCGTGTAAATTTCCAATCCTGGTTCCTGGTGGACCATATTTCCTCCAAAGAATGAAGTCCCCCAAAAAAAAATGCAGTTCCAAGAATTTATTTAATAAGTGTACTTATCGTGTCCTTCAAAGCATCAGTGTAGTAGGCACTAGTGTTGAGCAGAATATGCCATATTCGATTTCGCGATATATCTCGAATATATATTCGAATATTCGAGATATATTCGCTAAATTCGAATATTCGTGATATTTTATCGAAATTAATTGAATGCGATTTTTCGCTATTGCGAATGCGAAAATAATTGCGATTTTTTAATAACTGCGGTAGGAGCGCTCTGATTGGCTTAGAATATTCGTGATATTTTATCGAAATATCGCAACATGCGAATGCGATATTTATTGCGCAATTTCGAGATATGCTGGAGGAGCGCTCTGATTGGCTCAGAATATTCGTGATATTTTATCGAAATATCGCAACATGCGAATGCGATATTTATTGCGCAATTTCGAGATATGCTGGAGGAGCGCTCTGATTGGCTCAGAATATTCGTGATATTTTATCGAAATATCGCAACATGCGAATGCGATATTTATTGCGCAATTTCGAGATATGCTGGAGGAGCGCTCTGATTGGCTCAGAATATTCCTGATATTTTATCGAAATATCGCAACATGCGAATGCGATATTTATTGCGCAATTTCGAGATATGCTGGAGGAGCGCTCTGATTGGCTCAGAATATTCCTGATATTTTATCGAAATATCGCAACATGCGAATGCGAAATTTATTGCAGATATTTCGAAAACTGCTGTAGCAGCACTCTGAAATCGAATATGTATGATATTTTAACCAAAATACATATTGCGATTGCGATTTTTCGATCGCGCATGCGCAATTGCGCGAACAACACGCGACCATTTCCTGGAGCCTTGCCAGTTTCCCAATATTACAGCAACATGGTGGGAAGCAATTTCTCAAAGTCTGAGGAAAAGTTGCTGATTTGTGTAAGTATTTTGACCACTGTTATTTCATCATCTTCAACTGCATTTAAGTCTAGTTTAAAAGTTAGTATATATGATCAGATATTAGTATTTAACCAAAAATGTGTCTCCTGCTTTTACAAAACTACAAGTCCCAGCATGCCTGGACAGCTGCAGACACCCTGGTTGGCAAATGTGTATTTAGGCACTTTTCCTTGTTATTTAGCATAATGAATTTAAAATTTTTTTGGACATAGGACGTATGCGAACGTCCTGACTTCAGTGTCCTCAAGGCCCAAGGACGTTCGAATACATATTGCCCTTTAGATGTTGCAGAACTACAACTTCCAGCATGCCTGGGAATGCTGGCACTTCTAGTATTGTAAGTTCTGCAGGCCCACATTTTTCAGGCCTTTATGCACGGGTCTCTAAACTGTGGCACCCTAGATGCAGCAAAAGTAAAATTCTTAGCATGCACTGAAAGACCGTGGCTGATGGGAGTAGTAGTTTTGCAACAGCTGGAGGTGGACTGGTCTTGAAACCCAGAGTTAGGTAACAAACCCGTAGTGTTTTGCAACCATTCTGCCTCCAGCTGGTTATTTTCTGTTGAAAAGCCTGTGGCGTGCAAAACACAACCCAAAAACTCCACCCGGTGCAAGGAAAAATTTGCACACACCTAAAGAGTGACATCACAAAAAACTGCGACGGTTGCATACGTCAGTGGTCCTCCGAAAAGGTCCCGTCTCTGACCCCCCGGGGCGTTAGGCTCCTAGGCTCCTGACAGGGAAAAGAGTTACTGTGGTCCATACAGCCGAAGCCATATGGACCCATCTCGGTCCAAGCAGCGCAATCAACACGCGAACAACACGCGACCATTTCCTGGAGCCTTGCCAGTTTCCAACTTATGATCGCAGCGCAATCACACAGCAACATGGTTGGAAGCAATTTCACTAAGTCTGAGGAAAAGTTGCTGATTTGTGTAAGTATTTTGACCACTGTTATTTCATCATCTTCAACTGCATTTAAGTCTAGTTTAAAAGTTAGTATATATGATCAGATATTAGTATTTAACCAAAAATGTGTCTCCTGCTTTTACAAAACTACAAGTCCCAGCCCAGCCCAGCATTTAAGTCTAGTTTAAAAGTTAGTATATATGATCATATATTAGTATTTCACAAAAAATGTGTCTCCTGCTTTTACAAAACTACAAGTCCCAGCATGCCTGGACAGCTGCAGACACCCTGGTTGGCAAATGTGTATATTGGCACTTTTCCTTGTTATTTAGCATAATGAATTTAAAATTTTTTTGGACATAGGACGTATGCGAACGTCCTGACTTCAGTGTCCTCAAGGCCCAAGGACGTTCGAATACATATTGCCCTTTAGATGTTGCAGAACTACAACTTCCAGCATGCCTGGGAATGCTGGCACTTCTAGTATTGTAAGTTCTGCAGGCCCCCATTTTTCAGGCCTTTATGCACGGGTCTCTAAACTGTGGCACCCTAAATGCAGCAAAAGTAAAATTCTTAGCATGCACTGACAGACCGTGGCTGATGGGAGTAGTAGTTTTGCAACAGCTGGAGGTGGACTGGTCTTGAAACCCAGAGTTAAGTAACAAACACGTAGTGTTTTGCAACCATTCTGCCTCCAGCTGTTTTTTTCCTGTTGAAAAGCCTGTGGCGTGCAAAACACAACCCAAAAACTCCACCCGGATGCAGTGAAAAATGTGCACACACCTAAAGAGTGACATCACAAAAAACTGCGACTGGTACATACGTCAGTGGTCCTCCGAAAAAGGTCCCGTCTCTGACCCCCCGGGGCGTTAGGCTCCTGACAGGGAAAAGAGTTAGCAACGCATATCTCCCCTATACGTGTATCCTGTGTTGTTAATAATATATTCATAATTATGCAAATGATAATGGCTGCTATATTTATGCAAAAAAGGTGGCGACCGAAATGGCAGGATATAAAATCTTTCATGTTACCCCTGTCATTGATTAATAAGGCGAGAATGCTTCCAATTGTTGAATAGCATACATTTACGTCATATATCCATAAGGCTGTCAACAGAAGTATTACAATATACTTTGTTCTTCATCTTGCAGAAGTTCCTGGAAACAGGATATGATGACCTGCGGCGGCAGCCACAGAAAAGGGCTGTGGTCAGCGCCCTAATCGCTGACTTTGGCGGCCAACATGACCACAAGGCCATTGTTAAGAAGTGGTCTGACCTCAAGAGGCGCCAAATGGGTAATGTCAGACGTCTTCGGGCTAAATATCATCCAGGTAAGTTATTGTTGACAGTTATGTTTTTTTTTAAAAAAGTGTATTTTGTGCGTGAACTCGAAAGAGAGAGGAGCCGGCCTGCAGGAGTTGGGAGGCCTCCCCCAGAGGCAATCTGCCACCTTTCTCCATGCCCCGGTTGGCAATGGCGGGTGTGAGGGGGTCCTCCCAACCCAACCTCGCATAGCACACCCACCAGTGGCGGGGCTGAGACCACCAAACTCAATTCACAGGTAGCCGAGAGCGGGATCCGAACCCCTAGCTGCAGAGGTGAATCAGTTGTCAGTGCAGTGGCAATCGCGTGGAGCCACCGCAGCTCCTTTGGTGACAGTTATGTAAGGTCATATGTAATTCATGTAAGGTCAGATGTTGTTAACCAAGATGCCATGTTGTGCTAACATATATCACCACCGGCCAAGGTATTCATAGTACTGTTGAAAAAAGACATGGGGCAGCAGACAGGAACACAGAAGTTATGTGGGAACATAATTTTCCCATTGCTTTGCATGGGACTTTAAAGAAAAACCCCGACCATGGCAAGTGGGGGTGGGTAAGGTTTAAACCACCTATCCTATGTTTGTGGCTGACATATAAGTAACCTGTGTGCCAAGTTTCATATAAATATCTTTAGCCGTTTGTACGTGATGCTGGAACATACATACATACATACATACATACATACATACATTTATGCACACACACACGTTGAGTTTTATATATATAGATTACCACTAAATTCCTGTGTTAGGAGTGGGGTTGTTATAGTAATCCCGTGTGCTCCATCAGGCCCTTTTTTTAACATGAGATGGTCTGAACAAAACAAAGGAGACAAAAACAGCTCATTTTAACATGGTTGCATCCCAGCTCACGCTCAGTCCCCTGTAGTGCCCACAAGACCCTTTAATATAACATTGTCCCATTGGTTAACTGTCTATATAAATCAATTTGTATTCATATACAATACAGCACAGTACACAGAATTTGCATACGTCATTAGAAAACATTTTTATAATATATGAACATTGTGTTATTATAGGAGCTCCAATGCCAGTTGTCCGCGCCAAGCGCAGAAGGCGCCAGGCCGATGAGGAGGAGGAGGAGGATGCGGCAGAGGAGGATGCGGCAGAGGAGGACATGGATGAGGAGGAGCAGCCAGGGCCCTCCCACTCCCCAACCCCAGCTCCTGTTGAGGAGCAAGCTGAGGAGCTTCCCCCCCCCACCACCCCAACTTCTCAAGCAGAAGAGCAGGAGGAAGAGAGCGGTCCTGTGAGCCTCATTCAGGAAGGTAAATATGTGCACAATGATTAATAACATTTCAACAACAAAATGTAGATATAAAAATGGACAACATATAAAGCGCACCTGTCAGATTGTATAACCATAATATGGTATTGATGCTAGAAGTATACAGGTAGTGCATAATTATTAGGCAAGTTGTATTTTTTGAGGATTCATTTTATTATTGAACAACAACCATGTTCTCAATGAACCCCAAAAACTCATTAATATCAAAGCTGAATTTTTTTGGAAGTAGTTTTTAGTTTGTTTTTAGTGTTAGTTATTTTCGGGGGATATCTGTGTGTGCAGGTGACTACTATTACTGTGCAGAATTATTAGGCAACTTAACCAAAAAATAAATAGATAGCCATTTCAATGATTTATTTTTAACAGTGAAACCAATATAACATCTCAACATTCACAAATACACATTTCTGACATTTAAAAACAAAACAAAAACAAATCAGTGACCAATATAGCCACCTTTCTTTGCAAGGACACTCAAAAGCCTGACATCCATGGATTCTGTCAGTGTTTTGATCTGTTCACCATCAACATTGCGTGCAGCAGCAACCACAGCCTGCCAGACACTGTTCAGAGAGGTGTACTGTTTTCCCTCCTTGTAAATCCCACATTTGATGATGGACCACAGGTTCTCAATGGGGTTCAGATCAGGTGAACAAGGAGGCCATGTCATTACTTTTTTTTATTTAATACCCTTTCTTGCCAGCCACGCTGTGGAGTACTTTGACACGTGTGATGGAGCATTGTCCTGCATGAAAATCATGTTTTTCTTGAAGGATGGTGACTTTTTCCTGTACCACTGCTTGAAGAAGGTCTCTTCCATAATCTGGCAGTAGGACTGGGAGTTGAGCTTGACTCCATCCTCAATCCGAAAAGGCCCCACAAGCTCATCTTTGATGATACCAGCCCAAACCAGTACTCCACCACCACCTTGCTGGCGTCTGAGTCGGACTGGAGCTCCCTGCCCTTTACCAATCCAGCCACGGGCTCTTCCATCTGGCCCATCAAGACTCACTCTCATTTCATCAGTCCATAAAACCTTAGAAAAATCAGTCTTGAGATATTTATTGGCACAGTCTTGACGTTGCAGCTTGTGTGTCTTGTTCAGTGGTCATCGTCTTTCAGCCTTTCTTACCTTGGCCATGTCTCTGGGTATTGCACACCTTGTGCTTTTGGGCACCCCAGTGATGTTGCAGCTCTGAAATATGGCCAATCTTGTGGCAAGTGGCATCTTGGCAGCTGCACGCTTAACTTTTCTCAGTTCATGGGCAGTTATTTTGCACCTTTGTTTTTCCACACGCTTCTTTTGTTTGATGATCACGCTTCAGAAGCTTTGCAACTTTAAGAGTGCTGCATCCCTCTGCTAGATATCTCTCTATTTTGGACTTTTCAGAGTCTGTCAAATCCTTCTTTTGGCCAATTTTGCCAAAGAAAAGGAAATTGACTAATAATTATGCACACCTGATATAGAGTGTTGATGTCATTAGACCACACACCTTCTCATTACAGAGATGTACATTACCTAATATGCCTAATCTGTAGTAGGCTTTCGAGCCTATACAGCTTGGAGTAAGACAACATGCATAAAGAGGATGATGTGGTCCAAATACTCATTTGCCTAATAATTCTGCACTCCCGGGATGTGTTAGACACATAACAAGTGTATACACATGATAATGATTGATTAATAAGCAAAAAAAAATATTTATTTATTTGGTAACGTTATTTGAAATCCAAATGTTTTTTTATTATATCCTAAAAGCATCAAGAGATCTGAAGAGGCAAAATATACTCATTGAAAAGACGCACCAGAAGATCCTTCAGAACCAGCGTAAGATGAGCTACCTCAACCAACAAAATGCTCTGCTAGAGCAGCAGCTATCGGGTCAGATTGCGGAAATGCACCGCATTCAAAAACGGATTGAGAGCTATATTTAAATTTATTTTTGTATTAAAAAAACTTATTTTTTGGAAATGTTTCATTTCTTTTTGAGATAGAGTTGTAGGTTTTTCAACACATCTAACTTCACATCAAACAAATCAACATCAACACATTTAACTTCATAATAAGCAAAAACATTTTATACTATTATTTTATTTAACATTAACCTAGGACAAACTAAAGCACACGACACAGACACGACGAACACAAAATAAACTGTTGAAAAATGAACATAACAAAAGCAACAATATATATATATATATATACAAAGAGAGAGAGAGGGAGAGCAAGAAAGAGAGAGAATGCAGATGAGCTCTTGCAGTCAGCCCAATGGTTGCAGTATAAATGCCGCAAAACAGGGTTTAACATAAGGTTCATTGTTATAGTTACACTTGCTGTTTAGATCCGGTCTGGTAGTCCGGTCTGGTAGCTTGTAGCGGAGGCTGTTGGTGGATCCGCTGTGCCAGAAAGCTCATGAAGCTTTACTCAGCATGGAGGCAGCAGCAGGAGTATTAAAATATAATATAACTAGACAATGCATTTCCTGAGGAAAATGCGAGTGGGAATGCTGAATAGCTTAATTGGTGAGCCCCTTGCCAAAGACATTCACCATAACCACTACACTATCTTTAGGACACACAGCTTCTTTCTCTATCTGCAAAGTATAGAGTATGCTGACTTCCTGGTCGCCCCTCCCCCCTCAATAGGTTTCCCCTCCCCCCCAGGTCAGTGAGGAGGAATATTGCACTGAGGTCAGGAAAGTTATTTATGGAAAGAAATAACATTACAAACGCTTTTAATTCACAGATCTAATACATGATTTAAGCCTCCAAACAAAGCTTAATAAATCCTCAAACGTACATGCAATTGATACAACGACTACACCGTTTGAAATACACGGCCCTTGTAAACGCATCGATATGAAATTTATGTAGATAAACTTAAAAATGTGGCCATTTCTGCGATTTAGAAAAGAGCGTCTTTGTGAGTTCTGCAGCAACATTTTTTAGATAATTTCACATGAGAGTCTATGAGACATAATTTCTGGCTGTTGCTCCAATAATTAAAACTAAAATACGTATCGCAGAATTGGTCACATTGCCATAAACCAGACAAGCATAGCTACGTTTTGATCTAAAAATTGTGTATGAAAAGTAGATCTTGTGGGCGTGAGACCAATTTGTTTCCCCTTTTTGTAAAGATATTTTTAATTACAAAGATCTCCAATGTTAAGGTCACCTGACAGACTCTAAATCCCCTCCATAGGATTACATTATAACCTATTGCATTTTTGTGAAAAATTCGCAAAACGTAAATTGCGTTTTCACCAAAAAATTGTAAACGATAACGATTTGAAAAGTCATAGCCGGATAGCTAAATATTTTGTGACCGCTTTAAAGTTTTTTCAGTGTCTGTAAGTGAAAGTATGAAGTAGCTGAAACTTTTGGCATGGCATGTGAATTCAAAGGGGAAAAGGATGTTCTCATTGACTTCAATGTTTAAAAAAAGGGTCTAAAAGCTTAAAATTTATAAAAGTGTAAAAAGTAGAAAAAAACTTGAAGAAGTCCCATCATTAGCTGAACGAGACGAACATTTTTACAGTTGAATGGTCTCAATAGTTGAAAGTATGCCGAAGTTACGCAGAACCAAAAAACTTAAGGAATAATAAGATTACTAAATTTACGGATATCAATACTGGAAATGTTTATTAAAGCATTCACACTAATTAAGATTAATACATTTACGGGTATCCATACTAGGAATGCTTATTAAAGCATTCCCACTAAGTATCACACAGGCATGATTTACAAGCAGTAGTGGTAATAGTAATACATAGCATAAAAACACTTGGGGAATACTTTACAGCATCAGTAGTGGTCATAGTAGTCAATAGTGTACCAAAAAATTGGGACACAGGTGTCTTGACTGAGCTGTAATAGTAGTAGTAGACATTGACAATACAGTGTCAAATCACTCGGGCAAGAGGTGCCATGATGAACAGCAGTCTTAATAAGAGTATATAGGGTGTGAAATAACTGCTGACATAGGTGTCTTGACTGGGCAGCAGAAGCAGCAGTAGTAGTATTAACAGTAGTAGTTGATACAGAGTCATATCACATGGGCAGGAGGTGCCATCATGAACAGCAGTAGGAATAGGAGTATATAGAGTGTCAAATAACTGCTGACATAGGTGTATTGACTGGGCAGCAGCAGCAGAAGCAGCAGTAGTATTAACAGTAGTAGTTGATACAGAGTCATATCACATGGGCAGGAGGTGCCATGATGAACAGCAGTAGGAATAGGAGTATATAGAGTGTCAAATAACTGCTGACATAGGTGTCTTGACTGGGCAGCAGCAGCAGAAGCAGCAGTAGTATTAACAGTAGTAGTTGATACAGAGTCATATCACATGGGCAGGAGGTGCCATCATGAACAGCAGTAGGAATAGGAGTATATAAAGTGTCAAATAACTGCTGACATAGGTGTATTGACTGGGCAGCAGCAGCAGAAGCAGCAGTAGTATTAACAGTAGTAGTTGATACAGAGTCATATCACATGGGCAGGAGGTGCCATGATGAACAGCAGTAGGAATAGGAGTATATAGAGTGTCAAATAACTGCTGACATAGGTGTCTTGACTGGGCAGCAGCAGCAGAAGCAGCAGTAGTATTAACAGTAGTAGTTGATACAGAGTCATATCACATGGGCAGGAGGTGCCATCATGAACAGCAGTAGGAATAGGAGTATATAGAGTGTCAAATAACTGCTGACATAGGTGTATTGACTGGGCAGCAGCAGCAGAAGCAGCAGTAGTATTAACAGTAGTAGTTGATACAGAGTCATATCACATGGGCAGGAGGTGCCATGATGAACAGCAGTAGGAATAGGAGTATATAGAGTGTCAAATAACTGCTGACATAGGTGTCTTGACTGGGCAGCAGCAGCAGAAGCAGCAGTAGTATTAACAGTAGTAGTTGATACAGAGTCATATCACATGGGCAGGAGGTGCCATCATGAACAGCAGTAGGAATAGGAGTATATAGAGTGTCAAATAACTGCTGACATAGGTGTATTGACTGGGCAGCAGCAGCAGAAGCAGCAGTAGTATTAACAGTAGTAGTTGATACAGAGTCATATCACATGGGCAGGAGGTGCCATGATGAACAGCAGTAGGAATAGGAGTATATAGAGTGTCAAATAACTGCTGACATAGGTGTCTTGACTGGGCAGCAGCAGCAGAAGCAGCAGTAGTATTAACAGTAGTAGTTGATACAGAGTCATATCACATGGGCAGGAGGTGCCATCATGAACAGCAGTAGGAATAGGAGTATATAGAGTGTCAAATAACTGCTGACATAGGTGTCTTGACTGGGCAGCAGCAGCAGCAGAAGCAGCAGCAGTAGTATTAACAGTAGTAGTTGATACAGAGTCATATCACATGGGCAGGAGGTGCCATGATGAACAGCAGTAGGAATAGGAGTATATAGAGTGTCAAATAACTGCTGACATAGGTGTCTTGACTGGGCAGCAGCAGCAGAAGCAGCAGTAGTATTAACAGTAGTAGTTGATACAGAGTCATATCACATGGGCAGGAGGTGCCATCATGAACAGCAGTAGGAATAGGAGTATATAGAGTGTCAAATAACTGCTGACATAGGTGTCTTGACTGGGCAGCAGCAGCAGAAGCAGCAGTAGTATTAACAGTAGTAGTTGATACAGAGTCATATCACATGGGCAGGAGGTGCCATCATGAACAGCAGTAGGAATAGGAGTATATAGAGTGTCAAATAACTGCTGACATAGGTGTATTGACTGGGCAGCAGCAGCAGAAGCAGCAGTAGTATTAACAGTAGTAGTTGATACAGAGTCATATCACATGGGCAGGAGGTGCCATGATGAACAGCAGTAGGAATAGGAGTATATAGAGTGTCAAATAACTGCTGACATAGGTGTCTTGACTGGGCAGCAGCAGCAGCAGAAGCAGCAGTAGTAGTATTAACAGTAGTAGTTGATACAGAGTCATATCACATGGGCAGGAGTTGCCATGATGTACAGCAGTCTTAATAAGAGTATATAGGGTGTGAAATAACTGCTGACATAATTGTCTTGACTGATCCAAAGGAGTCATGGGAGAAAATCATGTGGTCAGATGAGACTATAATATAATTTTTTGATCATAATTTCACTAACCGTGTTCGGAGGAAGAATAATGATGAGTACCATGCCAAGAACGCCATCCCTAATGTGAAGCATGGGGGTGGTAGCATCATGCTTTGGTGGTGTTTTTCTGCACATGGGACAGGGTGACTGCACTGTATTAAGGAGAGGATGACCGGGGCCATGTATTGCAAGATTTTGGGCAACAACCTCCTTCCCTGAGTTAGAGCTTTGAAGATGGGTCGAGGCTGGGTCTTCCAACATGAGAATGACCCAAAGCACACAGCCAGGATAACCAAGGATTGGCTCTGTAAGGAGCATATCAAGGTTCTGGCGTGGCCTAGCCAGTCTCCAGACCTAAACCCAATAGAGAATCTTTGGAGGGAGCTCAAACTCCGTGTTTCTCAGCGATAGCCCAGAAACATGACTGATGTAGAGAAGATCTGTGTGGAGGAGTGGGCCAAAATCCCTCCTCCAGTGTGTGCAAAGCTGGTGTAAAACTACAAGAAATGTTTGACCGCTGTAATTGCAAAGAAAGCCTACTGTACCAAATATTAACATTGATTTTCTCTGATGTTGAAATAGTTATATTCAGCACTGTAAATACATCAGGTCCGGGGCTTCATCAGGGAATGCATGGCAAGGGACCCTTCAGCGCCCTGAACCGACGACGGGTGCCAGAAAGTCACCGCCGATCCAGGACTCATTCATCTTTATGAATGTGAGTCTGTCCACGGACTCTGTGGACAGACGGGTCCTCTTGTCCGTGACCACCCCACCTGCCGCGCTGAATGTCCGCTCAGATAGTACGCTGGAGGGGGGGCAAGACAATAACTCCAGCGCATACTGAGCGAGCTCGCGGCAGGTGTCCAATCTGGCAACCCAGTACTCCATGGGGTCGTCGGTGCTCATACTGTCAGAAGCACCGACGGACGCCATGTAGTCTGCCACCATGTGGGCCAGCCGCTGGTGGTGACTGCTGCTGCTGCTGCTGGTGGTGGTACTGGGTCGCTCGGTTTGGAAGAACATCCTCATCTCTTCCATTAGGTCCCCTGCTCGGCTGCAGCTGGGTGCAGCCACCTGCTGGGTGAGATGAGGGGGGACAACTGGAGGCCGGGGAGTTGCCTGCTCCAACCGTCTGACAATGGCTGCCTGCAGTTCCTCCATCCGGTGCTGCCTCCGGCTGGCTGGGATGAACTGCTCCAGTTTCCCCTTGCACCTGGGATCCAAAAGGGTGGCCATCCAGAAATCATCCCTCGTCTTGATGGTCTTAACCCGGGGGTCCCTCCTGAGGCATCTGAGCATGTGGGCAGCCATGGGGAAGAGCACAGCCCGCTGTGACTCCTCAATGCTGGCCAGGTGAATGAGGTGCGACTCTTCTTCCCTGAGGCGCTGCTGGTCAAACTCAGACATGCCCAACCCCCGGACTATCGGTGCCCCCAACACCGGCTCTCCCTCCTGACCAGGCCCTGACTCCGGGACGACACCAGCAACCACCTCCTCCTCCTCTTCATCATCATCCTCCTCCTCCTCCTCCTCCTCCTGGTCCTGGCCCTGGTCTCGGTGGAGCATTGCTGACTCCTCCTGCTCCACCAAGGCACTCTCCCCAGCCTCGAGCAGGCGATCTAGTGTCCTCTCCAGCATGAACAGTATTGGCAGCACGCTATTGAGGCCAATTTGCTCACTGCTGACCATCTTGGTCGCCTGCTCGAAGGAGGACAACACTTGGCAGACCTGGTTTATCTGCCCCCACTGCGCACAGGCGATGAAAGGGAGTTGTGGTGAAGCCCTCTGAGTGCCTAGTTCCATCAGGTACTCCCTCACCGCCCTTTGCTGCTCCCACAACCTCTTCAGCATGTGGAGGGTGGAGTTCCACCGCGTCACACTGTCCACAATCAGCCTGTGAAGGGGCAGATTGTACTTCCGCTGCAATTTGGACAGGGACGCGGTAGCGGTTGGGGAGCGCCTGAAGTGGCTGGCAATCCTACGCGCCTTTGCCACAATGTCACTCAACCCTGGATAAGTGCGCAGGAACTTCTGCACCACCAGGTTGAGGACATGTGCCAGACAGGGCACGTGCGTCAGACTGCCAGCATGGAGGGCGGCGAGTAGGTTGCTGCCGTTATCGCAGACAACCATACCTGGCTGGAGCCTTCGGGGTGTCAGCCACTTCTGGACCTGAGCTTGAAGTGCTTTCAGCACTTCTTCTGCAGTGTGTCTCCGGTCCCCTAAACTAACAAGCTGGAGCACGGCCTGACAGCGCACGTGCCCCACACTTGAGTAGCTACGGGGGCGCTTGCTGGGAGGCTCAGCAGCTGCGGAGACAGTGGCTTGAGGGAGACCAGCAGTTCTCCCCTGGACACCCCGGGGCGGCACCACAAGATCGGTTGCCGACGATCCCTCACCGACGCCTCGGAGGGAAACCCAATGGGCCGTGAAGCTGATGTAGCGTCCCTGCCCATGCCTGCTGGTCCAGCCATCCATTGTCAGATGAACCCTGTCGCTGACAGCGTGATCCAGCGACAGGGTTACATTCTGAACAATGTGCTGGTGTAGGGCAGGGACACCAGTCCTGGCAAAGAAATGGCGGCTGGGGACACGCCATTGGGGTTGGGCCTGCTCCAACATCTGCCTGAAGGGGTTGCTGTCAACTATGTTGAAGGGCAGCAGATGTTGGGCAATAACCCTTGCCAGGAGCCCATTGAGGGAACGCACACGTCGGTCTCCAGGGGGGAAGGGAGTGGTGCGGTCAAAGGCGTCTGAAATCGACGCCTGGCGCCGGACGGCAGTGCGGGACACAGACGTGGAGGGTGCTGTGGAAGTAGAGGTCTGGCTGCCGGTACCAGTACCTCTACTAGAGGGAGCGGGGGGGCATGACCTGCTGGAAACAGATGAAGATGTGGCAGGGGCTGCTGTACCCTGCTCACTTGTGGTGGTGGCGCTGCTACCACCACCACGCTTCATCTCCTCATACAACGCCCAGTGGTTTATCCTGAGGTGCTGGTTCAGGGCTGTGGTACCCACCCGAGCCAAACACTTCCCTCTCTTCACCCTCACTTTACAAATCCGGCAGATGGCCACGGTAGGGTTGTCTGCCACCAGGGTAAAGAAATTCCAGACAGGTGACTTCAGCACCGCCCTCCTGTCAGATGGGGTGACGCTTACTTGCACCTGCTGGGATTCGGTGCGCACAGGTGGAGCTGCCTGCTGCTGCTGCTGCTGCTGCTGCTCCTCCTCCTGACACCTCCTGCTGCCATCACCAGTGGAGACCCTGACGATGGTCTCCCTGGTGGTGACCTGGCGCACCGTTTCACCAGGGTGCCTACCTTCCCCGTCGTCACTGACGTAGTGAGCCGACGCGTCAGATGGCAACCATGATGGGTCACCCTCTTCGCCCCCAGAGATGTCAGACCAAGGGCTGAGATGTGTTGGTCTGAGGGAACCACGTGACATGGAGCCTCTAGCCTGGCTCCGCTGTCCCCTCACCCACGCCTGGGTCTGACTAGGTGCTGCTGTTTCCTGCACCAAAACAGCAGCACCAGTTTGAAGGGATGTCTCTGGGATACTGCCAGCAGGTATCCCATCCTCCTCATCCATCCCTTCAAAAAGGTCCTGACCATCAGGACAGAGCTGGAGGTCTGCCTGATGCATGGCCTCCCCCAAGAGATCCCTATCACTGTCGCTGTCGAACAGTAAGATGCTGGACTCTTGGGGGCTGGGGGGGGGTAGTACAGGCAACGGTGTAATGGTGGTACTACTGTGAGTCGGGACCGACGACTCAGTGGCACTGCTGTGCCCCATGTAGTCCACCACTACTTGAGCCTGAGATGGCAATATCGGGCGGCTGCCCGATGGGAAGAACTCCCGGATCAGGCGTACTCCCCTTGCACCCGATCCTCTACCACTAGTAGGGGCACGAGAGGTACCCCGTGCTGGCAGCGATCCAGCACTGGGAGTAACTCCCCTACCCCTACTGCCACGGCCACGGATGCCGCTCATAATTGCTGATATGTGTGTGGGGGGGTTAAACTTTATTGGGGGGGAAAATGTGAACAAAATGTGTTTTTGTGTTTTTTTTACAAGACAGGCACGCAGACAAAGACGTACACAGACAGCTACTAAACTATAAGAAAAGTAGTACACCAGACAAGGACTACAAAATTAAAGAAAAAAAAAAAAAGCACTAAACAAACACTAACTTTTTTTTTTTTTTTTTTTTTAAACACAAAACACAGACACTAAACACACACTAAGCTAAGCTAGATGAAATAAATGTACACTAACAGTGTGTACACTTACTACACAAAATTTAACTAAACTGAACACAAAACTTAGCTTTTATAAAAGCTCTTTAGGGAAAACTAAACAAAATTTGAACTGAGATGCCTATCAAATATCACTGAACAGTGAACCTGCAAGATCTGACAGTAACACAAGATGAACAAAACTTAGCTTTTAGAAAAGCTCTTTTATAAAGCTCAGATCAATATGTGTTCTGAAATCTCTTGCAAATATAACTGAACAGGGAGGATTGCAGGATCAAACAGTAACACAAATGAAAAAAACAGCACAAAACAGCACAAAACGTAGCTTTGAAAAAAGCTCTTGGGTCTATTGCTTTGAAAAAAGCAGTTGATATACTGGAAAAGATCCACTGGAATCACTAAATAGCAATGCTGGTGATGATCTAAATCAATCAAGAACAAAGACACAGGAAACCAGGAAACCAGGAACACAGAAACAGCCTCCACACTCTATAGCAAGCTTCTGAATCTGCAATGAAATGGTGCTGGGAGTGAGCTTATATAATGTCCATGCAGGCAGGTTCCTATTGGTTGCTAACCTGTGACGAGTGTGGAAGGAGAACTCTGATTGGCTCTGATGCAAAAGGGCGGAGCAAATAATCGCGCAATATTCCTATTGCCGAATATTCGCATTGCGAATATTCGGCAATATAAAATGATCGCTTCAGCTACTCGGCCCAATGGCTCTAATCATACCAGCAATGCTTTCAGACGTCTATGGAGATCACTAGGATGTGATCTGTTTTAAAAATGAAACTGTAAAAATCGCTCTGATGCGGAAGATCGGGGCGAGGAAAATAATCGCGCGATATTGCGTTTGCCGAATAATCGCATTGCGATCTTTCTGGAAAATTCAATGAACGCTTCAGCTACTCGGCCCAGGGTCTCTAATGATACCAGCAATGCTTTTAGACGTCGATGGAGATATCTAGGATGTGATCTGATTCAAAAAAAAAATTGTAAAAAATCGAATATTCGGAATTGCGAATATTCACCGCGAATTTCGAAATATAGCGCGATTTCTCGAATATGCTATATTCGAGTCGAATATTCGCAATGCGAATATTCGTGAGCAACACTAGTAGGCACAGATTGAATGCCTGTTCCTTGCAAGGTCTACCAAGCCATAGACAGTGAAGTGGTGCCCTCTGGTCACAAGAGCAAGGGTGGACTGTGTAGTAGCCTTTTTTGTTTGGGACTTCATTCTTTGGAGTACAACTGGTCCACCAGAGACTGGGATTTATAGTTTACACGCAACATCCATTCTCATTGTGAATCCCAGCACAGTGTGAGGAAGGGATTTCAGGACATGGTTCTATCTACAGCCTCTACACCAGTGGTTCTCAACTCCTGTCCTCAGGACCCACTAACAGACCAGGTTTGCAAGATAACTGAAATACAACACAGGTGATATAATTTGCTGCTCAGTGATTGCAGTATTCTAGCCTGCATCTCCCCAAGGTAATACTTAAAATCTGGCCTGTTAGTGGGTCCTGAGGACAGGAGTTGAGAACAATTGCTCTACACCTACATGGCAGACTTTGATATACAAACTGAATATAATCGTGATTATTGCACCTCCTCTGGACCACTATTATCATTATATGCTTCTATAGCTACCTTTAACCACTTCAACCCCAGACGAATTTACCTCCTTCCTGACCGGACCATTTTTTGCGATACGGCACTGCGCCGCTTTAACTGACAATTGCACAGTCGTGCGACGCTGTACCCAAACAAAATGAATGCCCTTTTTTACAAATTAAAAAAAAAATTGTTCCTCAGTTTAGGCCGATATACATTCTTCTACATATTTTTGGTAAAAAAAATCTAAATAAGCGTATATTGATTGGTTTGCACAAAAGTTATAGCGTCTACAAAATAGGGGATAGATTTATGGCATTTTTTTTTTTTACTAGTAATGGTGGCAATCTGCAATTTTTATTGGGACTGTGACATTGGGGTGGAACGCAGAAGTGCGCCACTAACGCCACTTTGCTTGAATCAGTGCTAATGCACTGCACCTTTCCACTGCCTATAAAGGCATTCATTTTAAATAGATACTTTGTTCTATTATTGTCAGCCGTTCCGGCCACGCTACAATAGAGGCAACCTTATGGCCAGCTAGCAACAGACCCTCACTGCATCCAGGCTTCTATCGCTCCCCATGCTGCAACACCGCTCCAGGCAACAACTACTACTTTAGTGCTAATGCACCTACTACAACACAGCATTGCTGGGGACAACTTTTAGGCCTTTGCTGAACACCCTACACCACGGAATCCCTATCTCCTGCGTTGAAGCCTACAGACGGATAAGTAGCCATTGTATCACTTGTAGTCCTATAAGAAGATCTACTGCTAGTGTTCCATCTATTACAATTGTGTTACTAAATATGCCGTGTGGATATCAACATACTATTTGGGAGATACTGCTGTGCTAAGGGCTGTTTGCCAAGGAGTACCTTAAAGGGTCAGCTACCCTCAAATTACTAGAGCAATATTTGCCTCATATATGCAACTATAATTACCTGAGCTATATTGCCTCTCACATGCAACTACTATTACATCTGCAATATTTACCTCATATATGAAACTATAATTACTTGAGCTATATTGCCTCTCATATGCAACTACTATTACGTCTACAATATTTACCTCATGTATGTAACTATAATTACCTGAGCTATATTGCCTCTCATACGCAAGTATGATACTATAGTGCCTCTTATACGCAAGTACTAGTTGTTACTACAACTCCTATTTACTACGAGCTTGACATAAGTACAAATCCCTTATAGGCCTTGTCCTAATTGTTTGAACATGTTCGCTCTAACGTTTCTATGCTAGGGGTTGATGCTATTTCATAGCATCTCCCTTAGTGGCCTAATACATCCCTATATGCTCAAAGTGATATGGTGTAGAGAACCCCCAAACTCCTGTTTGTGTGGAGTGACGCCTGGGGCCAATACTGAGTTGTCACATAAGGAAGCGCATTGAAGTCCTTGCTAACTGTATTTGTGGTTCACTCCATTCACCAGTGCTGTTACAACAGATCAGACACTTTATTGGGACCACACAGCGATCAGAGCTAAAAATAGCCATTGATTACTGTATAAATGTCACTGGGAGGGAAGAGGTTAACACTAGGGGGCGATCAAGGGGTTAAATGTGTTACCTCAGTGTGTTCTAACTGTAGGTGGATGGGACTGCCTGGGGAGGAGACCGATTGTTGCTCTTATATAGTAGGAACATACGATCTGTCTCCTCTTCCCTGCTAGAATGGGAATGTCTCCTCTCCCCTGCCCGAACGGGGATGTGTGTGTGTATGCACAAACACACACACACACATCTCTGTTTTGGCTCTGTCAGGAGCGATCGCAGGTGCCCGGCGGACTTTGCGCTCCCCGGGTTCGCACATCGGCTCCTCAGCGAGGCGGCACGCGGCCCCATATAACCCCTAAAAGCGGCCGCCATACAGCTATGGTCGATTCACGCAGGGAGCCATTCTGCTGCCGTCAAACGGTGGGCAGTTGGCAAGAGGTTAATTACTACATCCGATATCACTGAGAACAAGTGTTGGTTTGTTCCATTTTGTGCACTTTTCCAAGGAACCAAGGTCCCACTTGATCAGTCCAGGACCATTTTTATCCATCCCTTGCAGGAATTTAGCCAAGCATTGACTTTTGTATATACAAACAACAGTGTTGCGCTAAACACAAATTTTGCTCATGAAGTGTTACAAAAAGTCCAATTGTGAAAAAACTCAATCAAACCAGGCTCCATTTACCCCACTACCAGATTAAAACATGCAAATGAAGGAGCTACCAGATAGTGTCAAATCCCAAAGGACTCATTTAACCACTTCAGCTCCGGAAGGATTTGCCCACTTAATGACCAAGCCATTTTTTGCAATACGGCACTGTGTCGCTTTAACTGACAATTGCAAGGTCGTGCAACGCTGTACCCAAACAAAATTGTCATTTTTTTCCACAAATAGAGATTTCTTTTGGTGGTATTTGATCACCTCTGCCATTTTTTTTTGCGCTATAAACAAACAAACAAAGAGCTTACATTTTTTTCTTTTTGCTATAATACATATCCCCCCAAAAGATATAAAAAAACATATTTATTCATCAGTTTAGGCCAATACTGTATGGTTTCTTCTATATTTATAGCGTCTACAAAATAGGGGATACATTTATGACATTTTTATTATTATTATTTTTTTTTTACTAGTAATGGCGGCGATCTGCGCTTTTATTTGCGGGACTGCGACATTGCGGCAGACAGATCTGACACTTTTGACACTTTTTTTGGGAGTGTTCACATTTATACAGCGATCAGTGCTATAAATAGCCACTGATTACTGTGAAAATGTCACTGGCAGGGAAGGGGTTAACACTAGGGGGCGATCAAGGGGTTAAATGTATTCGCTAGGTGTGTTCTAAATGTAGGGGGATGGACTTACTGGAACATGACAGAGATCACTGTTCCCGATCACTGGGAACAGTAGATCCCAGTCATGTCACTTGTCAGAACGGGGAATCACCTTGTTTACAAAGTCAGTTCTGCCTCTGTAATAGGCGATCGCGGGTCCCTGGAGTACATCGAGTCCACCCGACCTGCGAGCCGCCGTACAGCTGCAGCAATTTGTGCAGGAGAGCCAACCTGCCGCCGTATAATGATGGTGGCTGGTCGGCAAGCACTTACATTTGTTCAGATAAAAAACAGCGTTGCATACAACATAGGTGGCCGCCATAAAACATCCAGATACTGTAAACAGGAACGCGATAGCAAGAAACAGCTCCTTTACCCAGGGATAAAGGAGCTGTTCCTTGCTATCTCGTTCCTGTTTACAGTATCTGGATGTTTTATGGCGGCTGCCTATGTTGTATACAACGCTGGTTTTTATCTGAACAAATGTAAGTGCAATATTTTTATTAAATGAGTCTTTTGGGATTTTACACTATCTGGCATCTCCTTCATTTGCATGGTTAAATCTGGTTGTGGGGTGAATGGACCTGGTTTGATTATCCAATGAAAGTTCTTAATTTGATCTGAGGACACATCTCCAGCTGATGACCCCTGCAAAGTTTATTACATCAAGCCTGTTTGATGTAATAATTTTTGCAATCCCAATATGTACAGTGCTAAATAAAATGAATGAAAACCCTGTGATGGCAAACAAAACACAGGGGTGTGTATCTCAAGATACAAAAACCCTTGCTGGTATCAGTGATTAGTCTAATGCCCTGTACACACGATCGGTTTGTCTAATGAAAACGGTCCGATGGACTGTTTTCATTGGACGAACCGATCGTGTGTGGGCCCCATCGTTTTTTTCCCATCAGTGAAAAAAAATAGAGTCTGTTTTAAAAATTTCTGATGGTTAAAAAACCGATAGAAAAAAACGATCGTCTGTGGGGAAATCCATTGGTCAAAAATCCACGCATGCTCAGAATCAAGTTGACGCATACTCGGAAGCATTGAACTTCATTTTTCTCTGCACGTCGTCGTGTTTTGCGTCACCGTGTTAGACACGATCGGATTTCTAACTGATTGTGTGTAGGCAAGACTGATGAAAGTCAGCTTCATCGGATATCTGATGAAAAATCCATCGGTCCGTTTTCATTGGATAAACCGATCGTGTGTACGTGGCATAAGTGAATCAGGTGTGATTATTAAACTTGTATAAATGAATCGTGGTATCTGAATAGATCAAATGAAACCTATAAACTACACTTAGTGAACATAATGTTAATCCTGAAGGTTCAAAAAACTATCAAAATTGGGAAACAAAAAATAATAATGATATACATAAGTAAGTATGACAACAGTGCAGCAAGTGTGAATTACCAAAAATTAGTAAAGATCATACACATAAGAACATGAGTGCTCCCTGAATTTTTTTTATAGAATTGAATACAGTTCAATGGAAATAAGATGTGAAAAAAATAAGCAGGAAGTCCATTACTATTGTGAAAAGGTCCAATTCCAAAGTAAAAAAGGAAGGGAAAAAAAAACTGTGCTGAAAAAAGGCAATAATGAAGATGACAGAAGTAAATCCACTAGCACCGCAGGTAAGGTTGCTCCCTGTGATGGACGTCAAACGAAATGGGTAACCTTACCAGATAAGGTGGACCTCTGCTAGTGGCAAGGTCTACAGCGCATGCAGATACAACCCTCTGCAGGGTCTTGTGATGATCCCAAGATGTCACTATACCAGTGTTTGATCACCTCCTTAGCCTCTGGTAACTTTCCTCTGTATGTTTGAAAGACAGGATCTCCCAGATATTACGGTAGGAGATCCTGTCTTTCCAACATACAAAGGAAAGGATGTGATCAAACACTGGTCCAGTGACATCTTGGGATCATCACAAGACCATGCAGAGGGTTGTATCTGCATGCGCTGTAGACCTTTCCACTAGCGGAGGTCCACCTTATCTGGTAAAGTTACACATTTCGTTTGACGTCCATCACGGGGAGCAACCTTACCTGCGGTGCTGGTGGATTTACTTCTGTCATCTTCATTATTGCATTCTTTCAACACAGTTTTTTTTCCCCTTCCTTAAATACCATGGAATTGGAACTTTTTACAATAGAAATGGACGTCCTTGTATCTTGAGATACACACCCCTGTGTTCTGTTTGCCATCACAGGGTTTTCATTCATTATATTTAGCGCGACTTTCTATCCTTTTATATTTAGTTTTTGCATGGTTTCACATGTTTTGTATGTGTTGCAGCTGGGCTTTTATTAGCTATTTTTCATTTTTTTTTTCTAATTAGCGCAGTATTCCCCTTACCACTTGTAATATGTACAGTGGCTGTGTTTAAAGGTACACAATTGGGTTGGTAGAGCTCATACAGGTTTTTTGAGTGATGTATTTTATATACATATTGGGGATTTACTGTCAAAATTTTATCATTTGCAGTATTAAATGTGGAGACCAAGTATGGACTTTTTGCGATATGCTGCAGGAAAGTAGTCTGGTCCTAACAGTTCTAATTACTTTCTAAACCTCGGCTAATGTGTCTTCTGCTTGCAGTCACTACACAATTAGCAGGGGAAGATGCCAAAAGATTCTAATATTGGATTAGCTTCCCATCGAAAACTCCTGATGAAGAATAAAGATTTGAGATGTGTTTTTTTCATGGCAGATAGGTAAGCTTTTTGAGAGATTGCTAGTAAGAAACCTATCATCAGATATAATTTAAATAGGTTCATAAATATCAAATACTGTAATCAAACAAGTGCAAATAAATAGGGTTTTTAAGGTTTATTACCTTTTAGAAAATATTTGTTTGGACCAGCAAATCTGTTTTTCATTCTTGTGGATCAAATACAAGTTAAGTTCATGTCTAATTGCTTCACTGCAACCATATGTCAGGTTTTCAATTAACAAAGATTGGTATTCAGCTTTTAATTGGAATTTCTTAGCTTCTCTAGCTTTTTTCCTATGTGATACAAAATGAATGAGATAGACACTTGGGGTTGTTTTATAAGTTTTCCAGAGTAACAGAGGGGAAAAAATTATGTTTACTTGATTGATAAGTGGTTGACAAACATTTATGTAACTGTTTGAGATATGAATGCTTTAAAGTGGAGTTCCACCCATAAATATAACATTACATCAGTAGTTTTAAAAAAATGTCATTAGTCCTTTAAGAATTTTTTTTTTTTTTAGATGCCTTTAAAGTGTTGTTGCTAGGCAGAATAGTTAATATTCCCTCTTCCTGCACCTAGGTGCTTAAGCTTCCTAACCTACACCGCACAGACTCCTGGGAATGTAGTGGGTGTAACTTTCCAGGAGTCTGTGCACTCCCCAGTCTTGAAGAATCATTTGACTTGGACAGTACAGGTGCTGAAACCTGATCTGAAACCTAGTACACTGCTTGTGAAGCACTGAGCATGTGCAAGATCTGCAAGGCTGAAATCCAGGAAGTCATACAGTCTGGCTTCATGATGCCCACACTTAAGATGGCCCCAGTCAATTTTTATTTTATAAAGTGTCTAAATGCTGTAACAACCTAACAAAACGGACCTTAGTTTACAGACTAACTTTACTAGAATACATTAAGCTTGTATATTACAGGGGTATTTATATTTGAGGCCTTGTACTCACGGCAGGACATGTCCGATGAAAACGGTCTGCAGACCGTTTCCATCGGACATGTCTGGCCGGGGACTGCCCGGGGACTTCTGTTCGATGGCTATACACACCATCGAACAGAAGCCCGCGCGTAAACATTACGCGGGGCGTGTCCGCGGTGTCGCCGCGTCGATGACGCGGTGTCGCCGCGACAATGACGCGGCGACGTGGGCGGGCCGCCTTAAATATGCTTCCACGCATGCGTCGAAGTCATTCGACGCATGCGAGGGATGCGGGCGGCAGGACATGTACGGTAGGTCTGTACAGACGACCGTACATGTCCGGGCGGACAGGTTTCCAGCGGACTGTTTTAAAACAAGTCCGGGAAACAGTTGTCCGCTGGAAACCTGTCCGATCCGTCCCAAAATGGTCCGCTCGGGCCAACACACGGCCAAACATGTCTGCTGAAACTGGTCTGCGGACCAGTTTCAGCAGACATGTTTGGTCGTGAGTACGGGGCCTCAAAAGTGAAATTGTGGCCGGAACTCCGCTTTAAGGCAAATTTAGCAGCATCTATCTTGTTTCTGGTGGTTGGGGAACTCACTTTAAAAAAAAAAAGAAAAGTGAAGGATGAACTATGAGCTACCCTGACTGAAAAAAAGGAATAAATGAAGGGTAAGATTTTTCTTTTTTTTAAATTCTGTATTAAAAGAAATACAGAGGCTACAACTGATGATTTCTTTCTGGAAATGCTAGTTGTCTGACTGTCTCGGGCACCAGTTCTTTGAGATACTCTGACCCCAAGCATGGGGATTGAAGTCAGAACTCCTGACCTGCATGCTTGTCCCAAGTCATTATTTATAAAATGTACTTCACTGTACAGGTTTTCTTTTGAGAGAACAGTCAAGGAAGAGACCAAATAGGAGAGAAAATTAGACAAACCATTGGGTCATGTTGGCATGAGGAAGGTCTACTATTTGTGAAAGGCCATCCATGAGCTGAACCAGTCAAAAGGTAACAAATAAGAATGATTCTACGTGTCTTGGTTTGGTTTCTGAAGAATTATTAAACCCAGCACAAAGTCCAAAAATTGCAAAATTAAAACTGAACCCCACTGAAGCCATTGTACAGCCACTGGAGCGTATAAACTCAAATTGTATTGCACACAGAGCCTTAATTACTTAATGGTTTATGTAGTCACCACAGGTGATTGGACACTGGCAAACCCAAATAAAATTGAGTTCCTCCCCTATATAACCCCTCCCAAATGGAGAGTACCTCAGTTTTTTCGCCAGTGTTTAAGGTGGTTGATCATGTTCAACATGTGCTAAGAAGAAAGTGCTCTTCTGATGGTCTGTCTGCGGAGGCCTAGGAGCTATAACCGGGCCGATATCAAAAGCTTCAGATGGGTGGTACCCGAGCCTACAACTGTGGCACGAAAAAGTTTCTGGCAGAGTGTTATACAGGTCCAGGTATGAGGTTTCTCTAAGGAACCCTTGATAAACCTAAAGGTTGGCACAACGTGATGGGTGAAAGCTGGAACTACTTTTAGTAGCTTTTCCTGCGGCGTGGATAAGGTAAGAAGAAGATCATTTTATTTTATATTTATCTTCTGTGAGTAGGATGTCTTTCCTAGTTTTCACCAATGGAGGGAGTAAGTGCATACCTGGTGTATTCTTACATAGCCATCCAGGAACAAGCTCAGTGAAGTCGGTCAATTTAAACACCACTCACCTCCTTCTGCTGCAGGCTCTGCCACAAAAACGCATACAGGGGTCCCCAATGATGCCCCCAGTAATCTCTCCTCCCTTTCCTTATTCTCCTGGGTGCCGTCATGACAGCGGCATGTGCATGCATGTGTGTGCCAGGAGCTCGCTTTTAGCTTTCTTAGTGAGACATGGATAGGGGGAGGGCCGTGGTTGCTAGTGCCTGTGCGCAAACGTGGAAACACCTGTGTGCAGGAGCCAAGAGGCTGGTTTAAAAGCCCAGCACGCCAGAAGCCCTCTGTAAAGCGGTATGGACACAGAGCTGTGGGCTGTAAGCATCCCTGTGGATTGAACCAGGCAAACCTAAGACTCCTACTTGGCATCAGGTTGTGCAGTGAGCTGATATTTTGTGTTTTGTAAGACTATAGCACAACACTGATTGCATTTATTTTGTGGATAGTACCTTTGCTTTGCAGTAAGGACTATGTCCCCGAGAAGAGGAACAATGGCTAGTTAAAGAGGCACCAGAAAATCCCTGTGTACGGCTAAGGATTCTGAGCTTGCCTGCAGTTTACCATCCCCCTCTGTCAGTCTGGTAGCAGCCTCACAGGATGATCATGTGCCCCTGTCTGGTTTTGCAGCTTCTTCTATGGCAGCTCCTGTATACGTCACTGAGGACGCTTTAAAAGTTGCTTTGGATGGCCTAGAAGGAAGGATTGCTACTATTATCGCAATCTCCTTGAAAGGTAGCAGAAAACGGGGTAGATCCCCTTCATCTGCTCTGGCTCTCTCATCAGATGAGCCTTCTGAGGGTGAAAAATCCCTCTCTGGAGATTAGGATCATGTGCAGTCTGAGGACTCAGAGGATGAAAGGATTCCTGCTACTTCTCAGTCGCTAAAAATGCAGGTGCAATTTGCAGAGATGGTGCGTGCCACTTACAAATTGCCTCCTGTTGAAGCCTCTAGGTCCTCTCTTTCCTTTTTGGGATCTCGGAAATCCCCGCAGGCTGCATGCTCCTTTCCAGTTCAGCCCTTGCTGAATAAACTGATGAATGATGACTGTTTTCTCCTCCTAGGCAGTTTTCCCTCCTTTATCCTATGGAGGAAGGTTTCACTAAGAAATGGGGGGTACCTGTTAAAGATGCAGCTATTTCTTGTGCAAACAAAAGCTGAAGCGTTTGCAGGGTTTTAAGGATCCAACTGATAAAAAGCTGGAGTCCCTATTAAAAGCCTCCTCTTCCATGGCTGGGGCTGTAGTACAACCTGCAGTTGCAGCTATTGGTGTATGTCAGTTCCTCAAGGAACAAATTAAGCAGATGATTAACCTCCTCCCTACAGAAGAGATTGAGGTTTATGAGGACCAACCTAAGGCCTTGTGTTTTGCGATTGATGCGATTATGTTCAGCAAGCATCCTGCTTGAATCTCCTACAGGTACACATGCGCAGGTCCCTTTGGTTAAAACATTGGGAGGCAAGGTTTCTTGCAAGAAATACTTGGCAGCGTTCCCCTTTGGGGGTAGAAAATTGGCAGGCAAATTTTTTAAGCAGCTCAGTCCAGGAGAATGGTCTCTACACACCGACATATTTCAAATCATATGTCTAAAATGGGGTACCCCAGATGTGGACCTGTTGGCTTCCAGGTTTAACGCAAAGCTTAACAGCTTTGTGTCAAGAACAAGAGATCCCTGTGCCCAAGGGTCAGCTGCCCTGACAATCTCATGGGATCTGTATTCTCTGATTTATGCGCTCCCTCCAGTTACGCTTCTCCCACGATTCCTTCAGAGATTCAAGAGGGAAGGAAAGTCAGTTAGGTAGATTCCCAAAGAGTTAGGCCGGCTTATCTGCAGATAAGCCGACCTAACTCTGAATCTACGCCGGCGTTTGTTTAAGTGTATTCTCAAACAGAGATACACTTAAACAAAGCTAAGATAGGCCGGCTTGCGCCGTTCTATCTTAGCTTGCAATGTTTCTGGTGGCCGCTAGATGGCGCTTCCATTGCGGCCGGCGTAGATTATGTAAATGATGGGAAACGCCGATTCCAGACGATTTACGAGCGTACGCCGGGCCTACACCGTCGAGTTACGTAGTTTCCGTACGCTATAGGCCGCCTAAAGTTATTCCACCTATGAGGTGGAATAACAATGTTAA
Source organism: Rana temporaria (assembly GCF_905171775.1). Classification (NCBI taxonomy): domain Eukaryota; kingdom Metazoa; phylum Chordata; class Amphibia; order Anura; family Ranidae; genus Rana; species Rana temporaria. Next base: position 240,612,594 of record NC_053489.1, on the reverse strand, counting down.
GTATGGCCGCCGTTCTCGCCGCGAGGTTCGATTTTTTTTACGTCGTTTGCGCAAGTCGTCCGCGAATCGGGATTTACGTTGTTTACGTACGCGTCGAAATCAATAGGCCCGTACGGCCTACTTAGCCGCAATGCGCACTGGGAAATGTAGTCGCCCGGCGCATGCGCAGTGTAAAAAAACGTCAAAAAACGTGAGGTCAAGCCTCATTTCCATACTACACGCCCCCCTCCCAGTCATTTGAATTAGGCGCCCTTACGCCCGCTCGTTTTAGGCTACGCCGCCGAAAATTTGAAGGTAAGTGGTTTTAGAATCACTACTAGCCTAAAAAAGTTACGGCGGTGTAGCCTAAAAAGACTAGGCTAGGCCGTCCTAATTTTAGGCGCCCGTACGTGAATCTACCTAAGTGATTTTGGTCGTGAAGGCTTGGCCGAGGAGACCCTGGTACACAGAAATCACAAGGATGGCAGTAGGAAGACCTTGGGTTCTCCCACTATTCTCAGACCTACTGTCGCAGGGTCCAATATTCCATCCTGCCTTACAAAGTCTAAATTTGACGGTGTGGCTGTTGAGACCCACATTCTGAGGAAACATGGGCTCTCAGGGCCAGTCCTATCCACTCTGGTTAATGCTAGGAAACCGGCCTCCACGCTCATCTACTACAGAATCTGGAAGGCATATGTTTCCTGGTGTGATCCCAGAATGTGGCATCCTAGGAAGTATGCCATTAATAGGATTCTTGCCTTTCTTCAGTTGGGCTTAAATATGAAGTTGGTTTTGAGCACTATCAATTCCCTAGTCAGGGCCTTTGTTCAGGGAGCACTGCGTTTGAATCCGCCGGTTAAGTCTCCTGTGTGCCCATGGGATTTGAATTTGGTATTATCTGTTTTACAGAAACTACCTTTTGAACCTTTACACCAGGTTTCTCTAAGTCTTTTGACAAAGAAACTGTTTTTTTCTTGTAGCCATATCCTCAGCAAGGAGGGTATCGGAATTGGCGGCTCTTTCGTGTAAAGAACTGTATATGATTATTCATGATGACAGGCTGGTGCTGTGTCCTCACCCAACTTTCTTACCTAAGGTGGTTTCAGGTTTCCATCTGAATCAAGATATAGTCCTACTGTCTTTTTTTCCAGATCCACAGTCTGCGGAGGAAGAGAGTCTACACTCTCAGGCCTTGTACTCACGACCGGATCTGTCCGCTGTAAACTGTCTGACGGACAGTTTCCGGCGAACAAGGCTGATTTATCTTTTGGTCCGCTGGCTTGTACACACCAGCGGACCAAATTTCCGTCGTACCGGAACGCGTGCACGTAAACCACGTACGACGTCACTATAAAGGGGAAGACCAAAGTCAATGGCGCTGCCCTCTGTTCCTCTTTTGCTAGTTACGGGTTTGCTCGTGTTAGTGAAGGTTTGGTTAGAGCTGATTCGCGCTTTTCGGTCTCCACGCTTTTACAGCTTGTATTCACGGGTTCAGTGCGTGTGCTTGCGGGATCGTAGTTGTCATTCGGCTATAGGCTTGCAGGTTGTTTCTGCTTTTGCAGTTGCGTCCTGTACGCTCGTATCTGTTTGTCACGCGTTCCTCGCAGGTAGTGCTGGATTTGCGAGTGCTTTCTGTTGGAGTGTGTTCTTGACTGACCAGCCGGCCGGTTTGAAGCCATGACGGAGCAGCAGCGTCAATTTTCGCGAGTTGGTGCTGTTTATGGGATGGCTGCTGGATATGTTCATCATTCCAGTACTTTGGCCAGAAACAGGGGGCGGAGGCGTTTCTGGACCAAGAATTGGTTGCGCCAGCGTGACCAGTTCTCACATATGCCTCTGCTTAGGGAACTCCAGGAGAATAATCCTAATGACTATAGGAACTTTCTCCGCATTACGGACCCCGTATTCAACCGTCTGCTGGATCTTCTGTCCCCCTATATCACGAGGCAGGACACTGTGATGCGCCAAGCCATCACGGCCGAGCAGAGGCTTATTGCCACGTTGCGGTACCTGGCGACTGGCATAGGCGACGTTGCGGTACCTGCAGGACCTCAAGTTCTCGACAGGCATCTCTCCGCAGGCGCTTGGGGTCATCATACCGGACACGTGTGCTGCCATCATCAAAGTTCTGCAGGAGGAGTATATTAAGGTAAGTTTCCTCATTTTAACCTCACAATCTGTCTTTAATAATGTGGGCAACTAACTATTTATTTTATTTCCTAGATATGCTGCGTGTTTTTTAACTAACGTTCCCTTTTCTCCCTATGCATGTTGATATAAGCTGTCCATGTTTTATTCTTGGCCTACCTGCATATTTGTCCCTTACCCAATATTAACCTGTCCAGCATGCTATCCTAGGGACAAACCCACCTTGCCAATTTCTAAAACAGGACTTTTTGGTTTTTCTGTTCCAACCCCCCCCCCCCTTAAAACTTTCTTAGTCCCCATCAGAGGGCTGTGGAGTCTCTTCATTAAGTGTCCCTATATATTTCATTACCCAAATTATCCCTGCACATTTTCGAAATGCAATTTTAATACTGTGAAGTAGCACAAGGATGCTTGTAGGATTATGTTTTCAATGTTTATGTGCCAAAGTACTAAATCTCTTTATTTGTTTGTCCCCACAGCTACCCTCCACACCACAGGAATGGCAGTCTGTGGCTTCCCAATTTGCCCAGCGGTGGGATTTCCCGAACTGCGGTGGAGCAATAGATGGGAAACACGTCCGCATAGTGCCCCCACCCCACTCGGGGTCCTACTATTATAACTACAAGGGTTATCATAGTATTGTGTTGATGGCGGTGGTGTCGGCACTGTATGAGTTTCTATATGTGGACGTGGGGAAGAACGGCCGGCTGTCTGATGGGGGAGTGTTCGCACGGACTGATTTCTATGATCGTCTCCAAGCTGGTGGTCTGGCACTGCCACCAGATGAAGATAATGTGGAAGGACTTCTGTTTGTGTTCCTAGCGGACGTGGCTTTCGGGCTTGGTCCTCACCTCATGCGGCCTTTTCCCCAGAGGACCCTTACCTCAGAGAGGAGGGTGTTTAATTATCGGTTGGCCAGGGCTCGGAGGGTAGTCGAGAATGGGATCCTCTCCAACCGGTTCCGCCTGTTCAGGACAGCGATACACTTGGTGGAATATAAATTGAACACCGTTGTATTTGCCTGCTGCATTTTGCACAACTTTTTACGCAGGCACTCCCAGACGTACCTACCCGACATCGGTTCTGAGGCAAGACTACCCTCAGATCCCCTTCCCGGGCTGGACACTGGTCGCGCTGGCTTGGCCACCCAATCAGCTTGTGAGGTACGCGACAAATATGTTGAGTACTTCATGGGTGGGGGGCCATTGCTATGCCAGATCATATTTCTTTCTAATTCGGCCCCCAAAAGAAAGAATTATTCACAGAACTAATAAATAATTAGACCATTGGACTTTATACAGTTGTTTGTCATTAATGCTTTTTCTCTTTTTATCTGTCTTCCTGGGTCTCAAACTAACTACTGCACTTATAGTGCGAAATTTAGTTCTCCACTTTTAGTAAATAACCACATTTGCACATTATTCACTCATCTACAAACAGGGTATTGAGTCTAGAAATAAGAAGCCACTCATATTTTAAATTTTTAGGTCAAGCTTTTTATTTTCAGCTTGTTCATGACCACACCAAAAAGTAGTCTTTTTTTTCGCCAAACATGTGTTTAAAATTTTGAGTCATATTTTTTATTTATTTTATTTTAATTTTTTGTGACCATTTTATTTTTGACCAAAATTTTTGTTACAATATACATTTGTTAAAATGTTGACATTTTTTTTTACGGAAATTTTTATAAATTTATATATATATATATATATATACACACAATATAATTGTTTCCCACAAAAAAATAAGAAAAAAAAGATCTAGGTCATCAAATATTGATTTGGCTGCTTTTTCGCAAAATATAAAAATATTTTCTTTTTTTTTTTGGTTTTCAAAAACATTTTCATATTTTCAAGTTTTTTGACGTAAAAAATATAATACTTTGAAATTTCTAAGATTTTTCATTATTTCCTTCAAAGTGTTTTTTTTTGTTATTTTCTTTTTTTTTTGGAAAAATAAAGCTTTCTTTTTCCTTTTTTTTCATCTAAATATAGACTTCATAATTTTTAGTCTTATTTTTTGAAGATATATAATTAGAAATATATAGATATATCCCAAAATTTTCTTTTTTGTTTTGTTTTGGGTTGTTGCTTTTCTCACATTTTTCTTAGGTCAAAAGGTCAAAATGGCAAACCAATAGAACTTAAACATTCAAAAATGTAAACAATTCACAACAGCAGTCAGTCATGGTGTGCTTTCACACTGGAACACGCCAAAATTTAAAGATGCACACATTCAGTGTGAATTCGCCAAATGTCATTGGTTAAACAGACAAATGGCCACATGTGCTATCTGACATCATGGGTGATCAATGTCTGTGTTTTGGGGGAGCAAACCCTTCCTCTCAACTACTTGAGGAGCGAGGAGGGGGTTGTACCCACAAAGCACAGACAATCGATATCCTGTGATGGCAGATAGCACATGTTGGCACACTGTGTGTGCATCTTCAAATTTTGGCGTATTCATTATTCAAAACTTAAAAATGGTTGTGGGGGCGGGGGATGGGCGGGGGGTGTTTCAGTCTTTGACACGGCCCATCATGTCAATAATATTTTTAAAATTTGCTTCGACCATCATTCTTTGCCGCATATTGTCCATTTCCGTGCTGCACTCCAAAAGGACATTTGTTACATTCTGTTACATGACAACCATCCTTTCACGCATATTGTGCATTTCAGTGCTGCACTCCATTACCTGCTGAATAATTATAGCAGCACTTGCACGCAAAAAATTAGCAACACCATCTTCATCCCCTAAAAAAATAATTAAAATGGGCAATCAAAACAAAAATATTTGATGAGGCCTATCTACATATGTTTTGCCAAATCAAGCTGGGGTGACACTGACCTGATGGTCTGCTCCTTTCCACCTCCACAACTTCGCCATCTTCGATCACTCCTCCTTCTTCCACCACTTCCCCATCATCTTCAACGACTCCTCCTTCTTCCACCACTTCCCCATCATCTTCCACGACTCCTCCTTCTTCAACCACTTCCCCATCATCATCAACTCCTCCTTCATCCATCAATCCACCTTCTTTCAATTCGCCAAATTCTTCTTCCGCAACTTGCCCTTCATCTGCTATAAATTCTAAATCCAAAATTACTTCTTCCCCCTCTCTTCCTTCCTCCTTTCTTCCTTCCTCCTCTCCTTCCACATCCTCTTCTCCTTCCACATCCTCTTCTCCTTCCACATCCTCCTCTCCTTCCACATCCTCCTCTCCTTCCACATCCTCTTCTCCTTCCACATCCTCTTCTCCTTCCACATCCTCTTCTCCTTCCACATCCTCCTCCTCCTCCACATGGCGAGATGGAAGATTTTGGCCTTGTCTGGCCCTCTCTGCCTCCTCCAAATGCTGGCATCTTCTTTCCCCTAAATAACACAAAACAAAAGGTATACTCATCAGCACACAGATATTGGAGAGCAGAAATCGCATACATTACTTAGAAGAGGCTTTCATTTATTTAGTTTTTTTCTTTCACCAAACCTACATTTTTAACAGACTTCTATGCCAAGCTCTGATCCTGCCCCTTTTTAACAAAGTGACACACATGGATGTCCCCCCTAAACTTTATTTCTGGGAGACCCTACCAAAAACTTGACATTTTTTTTGGAGACACAGGTGCTCTGCATTGCAGATGGGAAAACATCTGCTTTATTATCACTGTTTTTAGAATGAATCCTGTTTGCCTTTCACATTCTCTTAATTTGATTTTTCTAAACTAGCTTTTACACAATGTTTGCAAACCAAGTTTTTGGCCAGTGAGCCATGTCCAGGTGTGTTGTTCCTGGAATAACCTTGCATTTCTGCTAAACGATGTGATGTTACGCGGTTTACTAAGAACACTATTTTTAAATAGGTAGGTATTTACGTAAAAAACAAAAACTTTCAACATGTCTTCAAAAGTACAAGCAGGCCAAGGAGGCAGATGTCGAAATATACATGTCAACACATTCTTGCAGACAATCCCCCCCCCCAACCCCCAAAAAATTAACTTACTTTTACGCAGAATTTTAAGGATCTTCTTCATCTGATGTGGCTCCCTCAATTTTAAGTCGGACCAGTTTTTTCGGAGCTGTTCTTTGGACCTGGTGATCCCAAACATCCTCTGCATTCTCCTCGCCACCTTGTCCATAATGTGTGCCTTTCGGCGGTTAGGGGTCTTGTATGGCCCTAATTCACCATCATAGTCCTTCCTCCGCATGATGGAAACTAACTCCACCATTTCCTCGAACCGCATATTAGTGGCTTTGTATCTTCTTTGCCTGGATCGGGACGTCCCTGCCTCTGTCCCTTCACTTGCGGCCTGAGAGCATCGTGCCCGCTCGTGTGACATCGCCAACTTTCCTTCCCACAGAGATTATGGGCGGGGAAAAGAGGAAATGTTCCGCCATGGGCGGAGAAGAGGGCGGCGTTTCATACATACGCGGAGTGTAGAGAATGCAAACAACGTGTTTACGTAGGTTACACGGAGAATATTCGAGCGATTCCAGAACATACACAGTTAAAGCCATATTTCCGAAACACATTGATTAGGGGCATGGCAAAGCTGACGAGGGCAGCGTTTCATACATACGCGGAGTGTATAAAAGGCACACGCCGTGATTACGCAGGTTACGCGGTAATTAGGCGAGCGTGAGAAACGAGGAGCGAGAGACAGGAAGGTAAGGAAATTCAAAATGGGATCAGCAGAGGCCTAGAAAATGGAGAGCCATGGGATGGGGGTTTGGTCTGTTGGTTGCACCCTTTTTAAGCTATTCTGTCTCTTGAGTACCACAATGTTATTTTGGTATCCAAATGCTTTTGGACACCTCACAAAATAGAGATGTGAACAATGCTGTACCTCATTTAAATCTTTTCGAATGGTGTATTCAGATCAGGCAAAGTATTGTTCAGTGTTGGTTGTACAGAGGTCATTAGGAAGTGTCTTTTATGTCATCCATGCTCAGGGGCAGGAGATCTACACATGAAAGAGTGCCTAGATGAATGCTCTCATTTGTAAGCATTGTTTATGTTTCTATATTAAAATTAGTTACTGCAATGTTACCAAAGGGTCTGCATGTAGCAAATCAATGTTAGGTACAACCAATGCGGCAGAGCTGGCCATCATTTTTACAACAAGAGAGACTGTGTTTGTAATTATATATAGGTCATAAATTTTGAGACACATATTATATCAAGGTCAACGCTGAGCCTTTTTAATATCTAGTTTTATTTGGTTTATGTTTTGCTAATCTAGACTCCAAAATCACATAAGAAAATAAGGCCGGGAAATGGACCTCCTCCAAACTAAGGAAGCAATAAAGGCCTTACTGGATAAATTTGAGGACACGCCCATCCTGTGGGATTCAAAAAACACGTACTATTGCAATAAAGATTTACGAGCGGTAGCACTAGAGGAGCTAGCAAACTATATGCAAACATGGGTGCCAGGATGCACTGCCAACATGGTGAAGGATAAACTTGCCAACCTGAGAAGCAGATATAGAAGAGCATACAAAGCTAATACATCTAAAAAGTCTGGAGCAGCAGCAACACAAGCAAAGGAACCCAAACTGTGGTATTACAAACAGATGTCTTTTTTGCGTAAGGAAATGGAGGGCAGGAAATCGATGTCTAGTCTTGCTTCCAACCTTCCCTCCACGCTACATTCCAGCGGACCTTCCCCAGATGACCACAGCCCTGCAGAGTCGGAAGAAGAGGGCCTGGCTGACAGAGATGCAGATCTGCCACCCTTCGATGAGGAGGTATAGTAGTTTCCTCTATATTTCTGGCGTAAATAATTATTGGTGGATTAATGAGTTGATATTGTAAAAGAAAAGCCAAGCTGGGAAAACAAAAAAAAAAGGTCGCCAGACAAATAGGTGTCAGGGATGACAACTGCAGGGGTCAGAAGGAGAGTCTATTCAAGTTATAATGAACCAAAAATAATAAAAGAAAAACATGAAAATGTGTGTGTTTTGATTTGGCAAAATAGTAAAACATGTCCCTTTTTTTGACACAGGAAGAAGAGATCAGCCAGGAGGTGGCAGATCCTCACGTCTCTGTCAGCCAGGAGGAGGCCGGGGTCAGTGGCAGCCAGGAGGAGGCCGGGCCCAGTGGCCTGCAGCAGATCCCCCCGCCCAGGACAACCACCACCAGCCAGTCTTCTCCCCCCCAGGTGAGGCCATCAGGCCGAAGGAGGCAGTTGAGGCCTGTGGAGGAGGAAAGCCTCCGCATGATCCAGGAGGCAAGCGCCATCATGAGGGCCCCCCTCAACCCCACAGAGGCCTTCAGTGCCTCCTTGGCACACGATTTAAATGAAGGGGGGGGAGGAGCAGAGAAGACTGGCAAAGGCCCTGATGAACCAGGTCCTTTGGTGGACGCAGAAGGACCTGCTGACCCCAGACACTGGGCTATGTGACCCGGCCCGGCTTGCTGAACACCATCCTCCTGCTGCCACATCGACCCCACCTGCAAGAGCCCGTGTAAGATCCGCTGGAAGGCAGCCTGGAGGTAAGGCTGGAAAGAGGAGGAAACGGTGATTCCCTGCCTTCCATTTCCTTCCACACAAAGGACATATTGTTTGGACTACCACAGTTTGGGTTCCTTTGGTTCTGTGCTGCTGCTTCAGATTTTTTTGTTTGCCTCCTGAGGTTTGGTAGTTTATCCTGCACCATGTTGGAAATGCGAGTTTGCATATAGTTTGTTATCTGTTCTAGTGCTGCCGTTCTGTTTATTTTTTGTGATGACATTTGCCAAAATAAATGGCTTTTTGCTATTGTTTGTTATACTGTGGGGATTATTAGGCAGCAAACATTACAAAAAAATACAATGGGTCATTTACAAAGGACACAAACTCCTTGGGGGAGGGGGGGACATTTGGTGTGCCAACATGGTTAAATATTCAAAAATTAAAAAAAATTAAAATAAAAAAAATGCCCTAAAAATAAAATATAACATGTAATAACAAAATGAACAAAATGGTGACATAACTAGAAACACACCCAAAAAAATAATAAGATGAACATTCCTTTACAAAAATAAAATTTAAAAATATGGAGGACCACCAACAAAAACACACGTCTGGCCTAGAAAACATTTTTAAATGATTACATCACAAGCAAGAAATGTCACATTTCAGTATGGGACAACTCAGTTGAAATTGCATCAGCAAGAGAACGGGGTTATTCTAGCAAGAGAACAATGAATAAAACGAGGCAATAAACTGTTGTTTAATGCGTCGTTTTAAGACATTGTTCTCTTGCTAGAATAAAAGCTTTCAAATGACGAATGTGCCATATCCCAAACAAACACGAGTTTTACCTGAACGAGCGCTCCCGTCTCCTCATTTTGACTGAGCATGCGCGGGATTTTTGTACGCTGCTTTTGTGTACAGACGACCGAACATGTCCGAGCGGACACGATTCCAGCGGACTGTTTTAAAGCAAGACCAGGAAACAGTTGTTCGTTGGGAAACGGTCTGGCAGACAAATGTTTGCTGGAATCCTGTCCGTTACTGCCTACACACGATCGAACATGTCCGCTGAAACTGGTCCGCGGACCAGTTTCAGCAGACATGTTTGGTCGTGAGTACGGGGCCTCAGATGTTGTAAGAGCGGTAAAGGTTTATCTGCAAGCTACGGCTCAGATAAGGAAGACTGATTGTCTTTTTATTCTGCCACAAGGCCCAAGGAAAGGCCAGGCAGCATCAAAATCCACTATTGCAAGTTGTATTCGACAAGTCATTCAGGCCTATGGTTCAGAAAACAAGATCCCTCTTTTTCAGGTGAAAGCGCACTCGACTAGAGTAGTTGGTGCTTCATGGGCAGTGCATCTCCATGGCTCAGATCTGTAAGGCTGCTACTTGGTCTTCGGTCCATACATTTACTAAATAAAACCAGGTAGATGTGAGAGGGTACGAGGATGTTGCCTTCGGGAGTGGCCCAATGGCGGTCTTATTCTGATCTGTGTCTCCCTCCCCTCAATTTTAGCATTGCTATGGGACATCCCATTAAATAATTAAAGCTCTGTGTCCTGTGATCTATGATCAAGGAAAAATGATTTTTTAATACAGCTTACCTGTAAAATTATTTTCTAGGGAATACATCACGGGACACAGAACTCCTGCCCCTCTTCGGAGTTAAACGTGGAACACTTATTGCTTTGCTACAAAACTGAGGTACTCTCCATTTGGGAGGGGTTATATAGGGGAGGAACTCAATTTTAATTGGGTTTGCCAGTGTCCAATCACCTGTGGTGACTACATAACCCATTAAGTAATTAAGGCTCTGTGTCCCGTGATGTATTCCTAAGAAAATTATTTTACAGGTAAGCTGTATTAAAAAATCATATTTTTCCAGTGCTGCCTTAATCCTCTTGGACATGGAGTTAACCAGAGCTTCACAGGTTGCCTCTGGAATACTCTTCCACTCCTCCATGATGACATCGCAGAGCTGGTGGATGTTAGAGACCGTCCGTTTGAGGATGCCCCACAGATGCTCAATAGGGTTTAGGTCTGGAGACATGCTTGGCCAGTCCATCACCTTTACCCTCAGCATTTTTAGCAAGGCAGTGAACGTCTTGGAGGTGTGTTTGGGGTCGTTATCATGTTGGAATACTGCCCTGCAGCCCAGTCTCTGAAGGGAGGGGATCATGCTCTGCTTCAGTATGTCACAGTACATGTTGGCATTCATGGTTCCCTAAATTAACTGTAGCTCCCCAGTGCCTGCAGCACTCATGCAGCCCCAGACCATGACTTGAATTCCTTTTTACATATTGTGTTATATTCTTTGTAATTTTTAAATGAAGATAATGTTACTTAATTTTTATATTTTAAATACTTTTTTCCTATTATATATAGCTTTTTTTAACCTTGGCCATGAGTCATCTAGAATGGATTTTTAGCCTTTTATTGGCCAATGGGAATACATTTTGAAGTGTGTTTGCATACAGTTTTTTTTAAGTATTCCCATTTATTTTCTGTGTTCTTTGATGACAATATTCTTATCCAGGCATTGTGAAAGGAACCCATCTCCCTAGCGCCTGTCCTCGCCCTGCACTAGCACAGATACTCATTGATGGGCAGCTGATGTTGTTGCAGCCACTACAACATAGCCAGTGTTGAGTTCCAGCATGTGGATGTATGCTTATCAGGTGGTTGGTAGGCAGCTTCAGCTTGTGCTGCTGCTAGTGCTGCTGCTGCATTTTGGCCAGGCCAACACTTGCAAGGTATGACCAGTTGACCACCTAACACACTCTTCTGTCTTGATGCAGGATAGTTACAAGTACGATATACTGTAGATGTCAGTATATTTACGCAGGACACCATCTAGAAGAACCATTCTGTCTGCTGGAATGTCCTTCCTGACAGAATTCATTTTTTTTCAGATATGAGGCATAAGCTATATACACAGAAAAGCAAAGGAGTATGACTATTTAGTTAGTAGTGTAAAGTTTTTTTTTTTAAATCAATTTTTTTTTATTGAACATGTGAAAACAACTTCCAATGCACATAAAGGAGTTTTCAACTAATAACATTTACACAATCATGTTAACCTTGCAGTTACTACACATCAAGATACAGCAAACATCTGTATGTCACCACTCCATCCCCTCACTGACACAAATCGAGCAAATGGAATGTTTTAACAACTAACTATATGCTAAACAAAACTACTAAAACAGAATAAGTCAAGCTATACTTTAATTTTTGTGAATGATTGAATGCCATCCTATGGATTGCAGATTGGTCCTTTCAAGTTGTTGATTTAACTCTTGCTCAAACAACATGTGTGCCTGAGAGGGCTATAAAAAAAAAATATATATATATATTTTATTGTAAGGTAAGTGTGAAATACTGCATACTGATATTTTGCATTTGAGCCTGCAGGTTGAGATTTAGACTCTGTTTACATGTGTACATCTCACTTTCTTACCTCCTGCTGATAAATCTTTATGTTAACACAGCTCAGTAGCTTAAGCTGACATTTACAGACAGAGGTGAATGAGTCAGAACAGTGACCCATCACAGTGGCCCTGTGCTTTTGGAATGCCTTTGAGGTTTCAACAGCAACCAGCCACAAAGGAGATGACTACTGACATGCTGCCTGTTTCATTAAGCATGGTTCTTTGTGAGTCATTTGTCATGTAACAATATTTATTTACAAAGGAGGAGGAGGTTTATACACATAGCTAAACACAGGTAAAAAAAACAACTGTTTAATAAGTATGCAGTCAAAAGTCAAACTTCAGCTGTTTTGACAAAAAATGTAAGGTTTACCAACCTACCAGGGTTACCAACCTCCCACAGCGATTTTTAATGACAAAACTTGGGACATTTACTGACAGAGCTACATTTTTACTGACAACCTGAAAAATGACAGAACTCCTATTAAAAATGAAGACAATCAATTTTTTGAACAGTAAAAAACCTGATATGGAAACACTATCAATACCCATAAGTAATTTCTCTGGTTTACACTTACAAAAATCAACACAGCGTGAAGAATTATCAGACACTGACAGTTGTAAAAGCAATTCAGTTTTACAAACTGTCAGTAAATTTTGTGACAATTGGCAACCCTGGCAGCTACAAGTGCATGCCAAAGGCACACATACTGTAGCTCCTAACTGTCCCTAAATTTGGAGGGACTGTCCCTGATTTAGAACAAAGTCCCTCTGTCCTTCTTCCCTCCTCATTCGTCCATCATTTTGATCTGATCTATCTAGTTGTATAGAAAATACACTTTTTATCTTTCAAAAAGTGTTTCCCAGTGCTAAACCTTTCATCCAATTTCTAAATTGCTGCTTTGTAAATTTCAAAAGCCAATATAAAGGAATAATAGTGGTAAAAAAGCACTTGTGGGTTCAACTAATATTTTTTTTGCAAATTTCTCATTCAAAGGGGTGTGGCAGGTGGGTGTCGTATGCCTTCATACTTTTGCTAATAGGTGTCCCTTGTTCCCATCTCAAAAGATTGGGAGGTATGGGCACAGACAGTATGGTGATTGAAATTGTAGCCTCCAGGGATGTTTGATGTATATCCCAGGAGGCTGCAGACAGGGGCAGAGCTGTTAATGTCATTTCAAAAGTTGTTTTCAATAATGTTAACATTTGCAGCATTCAATAAAAATAATACCAGGTGATCCTGCCATGGAAGTCCCTGTTCAGGTATTTTCTGTTATTGGGTGACATTGTTCTGTCTCATAATACTGCGTTGTCACCCTGTCACACAGGCTTCTGTTTAAACAATTGCAATTGTTTACAATTTTAGCAAACTAAGTGGCATTACATTAGGGGTTTCTTAAAAAAATCAGTTTAAATAAAACTGAAACAAAATTTGTGTAGATTTAAAACATTTATAGTGAAAAATTTGGTGCAGCTCTGCATAGAAACCAATCCGCTTCCAGGTTTTACTGTCAAAGCTTAATTGAAAAAGCTGGTTAGAAGCTGATTGGCTACCATGCATAGTAGTTCTTGCACTCTTAAGTTTTCGTAAATAAACCCCATAAAGTCTATTTATCCATATTTTCACCCAAGATTTACACAACAGTTGCCATAGATTCACACAGTTTTCCAATAGAATTATATGTGGAAAACATTGATGAATTGACCTCTTAGAAAATATATAGAAGATTGAAAATTGTAATGGCTAAACTATTAAACTAACAACACTATACATCTCCTATATCTCACAGTATACCTTTATGTTCTAGGGACTCATTATACTTGAATATAGAATTTTCAAAAGAGGAATAACTCAGGGCTTTAGTCAGGTTAACGCCCTCGCAAGTAATAGAGCGATTTGTAACAATTGCTTAGTTGTGTATTATAGTTAAAAATACATTACATTTATAGACGACTAAAATCAGTATTCATTATTGGGACCTATATACAGTGCCTTGAAAAAGTATTCACACCCCTTGAAATTTTACACATTTTGTCATGTTACAACCAAAAACATAAATGTATTTTATTGTTTTTTTTGTGATGGACCAACACAAAGTGGCACATAATTGTGAAGTGGAAGGAAAATTATAAATGTTTTCCTATTTTTATTACAAATAAATATGTGAAATACGAGTCAATACTTTGTAGAACCACCTTTCACTGCAATTACAGCTGCAAGTCTTTTTGGGGATGTCTCTACCAGCTTTGCACATCTAGAGTGACATTTTTGCCCATTCTTCTTTGCAAAATAGATAGCACAGGAAACACAGATGACTCCGGTAATTATGTCCTGTATCATTGTGTCAGGGTTATAGGTGTAATTTATAGTTTCTAGTTTATAAAACCAGTAGATAGATATAATCTTTGCCATTGATGATATAAAAATAAACAAAAGATTTTGCAACCTAAGAGTTATAGGTAAAGACGGAAGTCACCAAAGGCTAGGATAATCTAAAAGCAGGCCCTGCCGAGGAGTGTCTTTGAGATAGACAAAGTCGGTGACACTTGTTCTCTTTATAACAAAAGCAGCAATGAAAAGACCAATTTTTATAGTGAGAGAAAGCTAATGACTTTGTAGTTAATGCCCTGTAGATACAAGCTAGAGAACAGGAATGAAACTGATGCAATATACTGAACAAAGGAACTTTCTAAGTACTAGCATCTTGAGTTAGATATTTAAAACTTAATAAGAATGTCACCAAATCCTTCAATTTAATGGAATAAATGATAGTCTCTTTTTAAAGATTAAGCAATAAAGCACAAGGAAAAGCACTACAAATATAGCAGATTCACAAACCAAGAAAAGGCCCAGTGTCACATCCAAGACTGGATTAGGGATGAGCCAAACACCACCCCGTTCGGTCCACACCAGAACCTGCGAACAGACCAAAAGTTTGTGTGAACTTTAGAACCCCGTTAAAGTCTATGGGACTCGAACTTTTGAAATCTAAAGTGCTCATTTTAAAGGCTAATATGCAAGTTATTGTCCTAAAAAGTGTTTGGGGACATGGGTCAATGCAAAAAAAAGTTTTAAAAACGGAAGTTTTTTCCGGAGCAGTGATTTTAATAATGCTTAAAGTGAAACAATAAAAGTGAAATATTCCTTTAAATTTCGTACCTAGGGGGGGGGGGGGTGTATAGTATGCCTGTGAAGCAGCACATGTTTCCCGTGCTTAGAACTGTCTCTGCACAAAGTGTAATTTCTGAAGGAAAAAAATACATTTAAAATCACTCACGGTTATAATGAATTGTCGGCTCCCAGCAATTAAAAAAAAAGTCATTCATAAAAAATAAAAAAAAGCGTGGGGGTCCCCCCAAATTCAATTACCAGGCCCTTCAGGTCTGGTATGGATATTAAGGGGAACCCCGCCGTCAATTAAAAAAAATTATGTGGGGTTCCCCCCAAATATCCATTCCAGACCCTTCAGGTCTGGTGTGGATTTTAAGGGGAACTCCATCCCAAATTTAAAAAAAAATGGCGTGGAGTTCCCCCAATAGTCCACACCAGACCCCTAATCCGAGCACGCAACCTGGCCAGCCGCAGGAAAACAGGGGGGACGAGAGAGCGCCCCCACTCCTGAACTGTAAAATCACTGCTCCTGAAAAAACGGCAGTTTTTAAAACTTTTTTTGCATTGACGCATGTCCCCTGGGGCAGGACCCAGGTCCCCAAACACTTTTTAGGACAATAACTTGCATATTAGCCTTTAAAATTAGCACTTTCGATTTCTTCCTTAGACTTTAACAGGGTGTTCCGCGGCTTTTCGAATTTGCCGCGAACACCCCAAATTGTTCGCTGTTCGCCGAACAGGCAAACAGGCAATGTTCAAGTCGAACGTGAGTTTCGACTCGAACTCGAAGCTCATCCCTTGACTGGATATATGGTTTAGATATTGATATTGGTAGTATCACTGAAGTACCCAAGAAAAGTAGATAAAATAGATTTTTGGTGCACTGCTTTCTCAGTCTAGCATACTTTCGCAAGCCATTGCAGTTCTATATGCACTCCTTATTAAAGTCAAGTATAAAAAGAATGTACAGTAAGCAGGTGAAACAAATAAACAATCAACAATGCAGGGTTTTTGTGCAGGTATATGTAAGTCCAGGTCATCTCCAGGCCAGATAATTGGATCAAACTCTATTTTCAGATGCTTATAAAATTTTTGCTGAGAAACGTGGATATAATTTTCTAAGACATTAACACATGCAGAAGACAGTGGTCTGTTGAAGCTTTATTTGTCCCCGGCTTTTTTGCAAAAGTGAATATCAGTTTGACTTATGCCCTCAAATGTGTAATGGTAGGCAAGCTATTTCTTTAAGACCCAAGTATAAAGACCGGTAGAAAAGCAGATCACACCAGGTGAGAATATTATACAGTATGTTTACCCAAGCTGGTCAAATGCATGGTTGGTGGATCTTTAATTGATACTCTCCTAGGGAGTCTATACTCTTGGGGAGAAAGCTTAGAGTTAGTAACAGGGAGATATATGGCTTGCCACAAGGGCTAAGATAGTTAAGTAGCTAAGACATCAACAAATTGTAGAAAATCCTTCAGGGCATGAATGATCGATGTGGGTTCTGATTTGCAACCTAAATTCTTTTTTAATCTGTTTTTTTTTTTTTTGTGAAGAATTTAGATAAACAGAGCTTTTTGCATCTTTATCATATATGATCTCAAGTTAGAGAATATTTGATAAGTATGACCTTGAAAATACAGGAATGTTTTTCTCTAACAGCTTGAGCTTCTTGCTTCTTGGCCCAGTAGTTCTCATGCAACTTAACCATTATTTATTTCAGAGGGATTTCCTGTGGCTTCTTAATTAAGCCTTTAGTGATCACCCTCCAGTCTTTTTATAGTGTTCTCTGGTTCTAATTCCTAAAGGACCAGCATATATGTGTGCTGTTGATTCAACGCTGTCTCAGACAAGCCTTGGATACAAAGGATAGCACAGCAACTGCTTTTTTGGAAGGCCCCATACACACGAGAGAATTTATCCGCGGATACGGTCCAGCGGACCGTTTCCACGGATAAATCCTCTCAAAGATTTCCGCAGATTTCGATGCGATGGAGTGTACACACCATCGCATTGAAATCCGCGCTGAAATCCTCTGGCGATGACGTGTCGCGCCGTCGCCGCGATTATGACGCGGCGACGGGCGCGACGCTGTCATATAAGGAATTCCACGCATGCGTCAAATCATTACGACGCGTGCGGGGAATCCCTTTGGACGAATGGATCCGGTAAGTCTGTACAGACGAGCGGATCCATCCGTTGGAATGGATTCCAGCAGATGGATTTGTTGTGCATCACAGCAAATATCCGATCTGCTGGAATCCATCCCAGAGGAGATTTCTCCGCGGAAACAGATCCGCTGGCGTGTACACACCATAGGATCTATCCGCAGAAACCCATTTGCTGGGATTTATCTGCGGATGGATTCTATCGTGTGTACGGGGCCGTAGGGTGTAAAAGCAGGGATATATTACAACTGTCTACCAAAGCAATCCAATGAGACAAGCTTAGAGCATATACAAAATACCTACATGAACACATATTATTGTTGAAAGGTATAGGCGAGTGAAGTGATGTGTTAGATTGGTTCCATTATGTACATTATGAATAAAAAAATAGAACATGTGTATCTAAAGCCAAAACCTTTTTTTTGTTTTATTTAGAATGGGGGGAATTTAGAACCTTTGCTTTTTTATAATATCTGGCTACGGAGATTTGCGCTGTCTATTTGGACTTGTGACCATTGCCACCGAGACCATTTGAGTACACTTGTTTCAGTTGTTTGACAACTGTCTGAGAGCAGATTTTCCTCATTTTGGAGAGATTCGCTCTCAGTTCCTCACATGTATGCAGGGCATAAAGCGAAGGGACACATGGGAAAGAAAATTACAGGAGTTTTTAACATTCCCTACTCTATCGAAAAAAAAACAAAAAAACTTCAGAAATATTTTTAAAAATGTAAAAAATGGCACATATGTAGTCCTCTATAGGTGCTACAGGACATGTACTTGTTACGTATATGCTATAAGGCAAGTACGTGTTTTTACATAGAAAGGATTGCTGATTTTAATACATTTGCAGTGGAATTTTCTTAAGGGGCCATTCTGCATATTTTAATATAAATAGAGCATCCTGAAAAAGCAATGAATAGTACTGCATAGAAAATGCAGCATATATGGGCCAGATTCAGGTAGAGCGGCGTACATTCGAGCGGGCGTAGCGCAGCTCATTTGCGCTACGCTGACGTAAAATAGAGAGGCAAGGCCAGTATTCACAAAGCACTTGCTCCCATATTTACGCCAGCGTAACGTAAATAGGCCAGCGTAAGCCCGCCTAATTCAAAGTAGGCAGGTAGTGGGTGTGTTATATTAAAATGAGTCGTGACCCCATGTAAATGCATGGCCGTACGAACGGCGCATGCGCGCGCATGCTCAGAATCACATCGCATATACTCCCTAAGCTACGACGGCTCAATGCGTACGACGTGAACGTAACTTATGCCCAGCCCCATTCATGTACGACTTACGTAAACAGCGTAAAATACGACTGCTGTTCCGTCGTCCATACCTTGCATGGGTTGCGCCACCTATAGAGGTGTTTTATCTTTACGCCGGATGTACGCCTTACGTAAACGGCGTAGCTTACTGCGACGGGCGCAAGTACATTCGTGAATCGGCGTATCTAGGTCATTTACATATTCGACGTGTAAATCAACGGAAGCGCCCCTTGCGGCCAGCGTAAATATGCACCCAAGATACGATGGCGTAGGAGACTTACGTCGGTCGTATCTTGCCACAATTCAGGCGTATCTGATTTAGAGAATCAGCGCATAGATAGACGGTGCACATTTGGACTTACGACGGCGTATCAGTAGATACGTCGGCGTAAGTCTTTGTGAATCCGGCCCTATGTGTTAATTTGCAATTAAATTCATAAAGTTAGGCAGAAGGGTTCCTCCTCCTGGAGAAAACATATAAAAAACACATAAAATGACATAAAAATGTATCATTCATTCTTACTACAAAACTCACGATAAAACGTGTAATAGAAACACATGCATTTTAACAGCAAAAGTGCAAACAGCCTCTTCAATACAATTGTCTTTCATATGCCCCCCAACTCCACCAAGCAGTGTTAAATATTTACCTACAGCCCTACTCTGGCGATCCTAATTCTGCAGCCTTGACTATCATCGTAGAGCCTTTAGTTTGTAAATAGTGCTGGCTGGGCCTTGCATCTTTTGTGCATGCCTGTTGCCTCATAGGTGGGGAGGTTATACTCATGCAGACACAGCCCTCCATAGAAGTATGGCCTCACTAAAAGTGAAGATGTCATTTAAACCCAACATGGACATCAGACCAGGGTGGATAAAAATCAATGATTTAAAAAAAAAAAAATCTGATATTTTTTATTTAAATCAGATTTTTTTTTTATTTAAAATGATCTATTTTAATAAGATGCTTTTGGAGTAAAAATCTATGTAAAGATAGTTTTATATTTAAGATACATTAATAATTTAGTTTATTCGGCATGAAGTGGAGCTTACTTATGTAGCACGAGGCTGTATATTCTGCAATATTTAAAATGTTGGTAAAATCATTCAATGAATCCAAGCTCTGCAAGCCGAGATAACATGCATTGCATTGATGCAGTCACACAATTTCACAGTAACCATAAGTTAAATCAAAGTTCAGGAATATTCCTTTATCCCATGGTTTTGCAAATCTACATACACTACAAACTGTATGATTGAATCGGTTCTGATATCGCTGTTTTACTAACCTGACAGCTTATTACTCTAAATAGTTAACCTTCATTTTGTTTGCAAGTATTAAAGATTCTAACTACCAGTAAGAATGAGGCCTTACATTTAAAGAACACCTGTCATTTCAGATCCATCATGATAGCGCCTGTCACCTTGTTGTGTCACTGCCGCATCACCAGTGAATGGGACTGTCGGTGAGTCAACAGCGGGTCAGAGGAGGATCCGCTGTGGGACAGAGATGACAGTTGCTCTTTAAAAATTATGATTTAAATCAAGGTGATTTAAATCAAGCCTTTTTACTAGTGATTAAAATCAAGCCTTTTTACTAGTGAGTGATTTATATCGTGATTTAAATCAACTTGATTTAAATCAAATCCACCCACAGTGGTCAATATCTGACTGTCCTCTAGCTGCTAGGGCTATGGAGAGGGGTGGTGTAGGCGTGTTGCAGATATCTCAGCTAGATAACAAGGTTGAAAATAAAAATGGTCATACTAGAATTTCTGATCGCTTCTTCCTTAGACAGCTTTGTCTGCGGTGTCCCTTAGATATTAAGCTGGATTGGTTTATCGAATGTCAACAGGCTGCTTTGTGCTCAGGGATTTCTGCTGAAAATGAAATTAGGGTAAAGTAGCCATTCTTTATTTAACTATAAAGCTGTGACGAGCTAGGTCTGCACCATTTTGTGAGATTTGACTCAGATTCAATGGGGTCAAACGTCAACTTAGGGTTACTCCCTGATAGGTGGATGAAAAGAGCCAAATAATCATTTTAGTAGGCTGAGCAAGTGCATTAAATACTACAACTTCAATGAGCACAGGGTGAATGTCAGCTTCATTATCCCTACTGACATCAGCCAGCTGCCAGCCAGCAGTTTTGTCAATGTTATCACAATGCACAGGCTATGGCTCCACGGATTAGAAGAGCTGTTTCGTAGTTCAGTCTGTTCATTGCTGGACAATACTGATTCCAGCTGTCATAATCAAGTGTGGCTTTGTTATCTGTGGGCTTGGAATCTTGATTCGGAAGCAGTTCCCTTCAAGATCAGCATGGATCAAAATGTCTCAATTTGGGAAATAGGAATGTTTGGAGTCCCAGATGCTGAAGTTGAATTAAATCACAATTGCAGTAAAAAGTAATTCATGGGTAATAACTATTTAAGCATTGTCCTGCCAGCAGATCTGTACACATAACATTGTATCTAAATGAAACATTGTATATGTAATGTTTAACCACTTCAGCCCCAGAAGATTTGGCTGCTAAATGACCAGAGCACTTTTTACAAATTGGCACTGTGCTGCTTTAACTGGTAATTGCACGGTCATGCAATTTTGTACCCAAACAAAATTTACATCCTTTTTTCCCATAAATAGAGCTTTCTTTTGATGGTATTTTATTGCCTCTTCGTTTTTTTTTTTTGGTTTTTTTTTTGCGATATAAACAGAAAAAAAAACTTTTTTTAGAATTTAGAATTTTTTTTAAATAAAATTATAATTTCTACTTTTTGTTATAAGAAAAATCCAATAAACTCAATTTTATCCATACATTGAGGCCAAAATGTATTCAGTCCCATGTCTTTGGTAAAGAAAAAGTCAATATATGTATATTTATTGGTTTGCGCAAAAGTTATAGGGCCAGATTCAGGTACAAATGCGGCGGCGTAACGTATCGTCTTTACGTTACACCGCCGCAAGTTTTTCTCGTAAGTGCTTGATCCACAAAGCACTTGAGTATAAACTTGCGGCGGAGTAACGTAAAGACGTCCGCCGCAAGCCCGCCTAATTCAAATGGGGCGTGTACCATTTAAATTAGGAGCGCTCCCACGCCGAACGTTCTGCGCATGCTCCCATAGTAAATTTCCCGACGTGCTTTGCGCGAAATTACGGCGCCCCGACGTGTTTGTGAATGGCAACGTGCGTAACGTACTTACGCCGATTTTTTTTTTTAAATTCGACGCGGGAACGACGGCCATACTTTAACATGGCTGGTGTAAAGTTAAGCCATGAAAAAGATTGCTTAACTTTGCGACGGGAAAAAACGACGTTACGCACGCGAGTAGCTTCGTGGATCGCCGTAAAAGCTAATTTGCATACCCGACGCTGGAAAACGACGCAAACTCCACCCAGCGGCGGCCAAAGTATTGCAGCCTAAGATCCGAAGGCTGCAATACTTACGTAAGCCTGTCGGATCTTAGCCAAAAGCCGTCGTATCTTGTTTGTGAATCACAAATTAAGATACGACGCGGCAAATTTGAAAATACGCCGAAATATCAGTAGATACTCCGGTGTATTTGTTCTGTGAATCTGGCCCATAGCGTCTACAAACTAGGGTAAATTTTCTGGAATTTATGGAGCTTTTAGTTCAAGACTGCCTATGTCATTTCTTGATGTGCTAAAATGGCAGGGCAGTACAACCCCCCCCCCCCCCCCCCCCCCAAGTGTACCATTGAATATTTTATTTTTGTCACAAGTGATTGAAAAATGACAAAAAAAAATTACAATTACACAAAGTTGTCACTAAATTATATATTGCTCACACATGCCATGGCTATATGTGGAATTACACCCTAAAATACATTCTCCATACAGGGATGCCACATGTGTAAGACTTTTTGTGAGCCTAGCTGCTACCAGGACCCCGAAAACCAAGCACTGCCTTCAGGATTTCTAAGGGCGTAAATATTTGATTTCACTCCTCAATGCTTATCACAGTTTCGAAGGCCATAAAATGCCAAGATACCACAACCCCCCCAATGACCCCATTTTGGGAATATATAAATTAATATATATTAAATTCCAGTTAAGAGTGGTAAAATTGGTCCATCATCAAGGGGAACCCCAGGAACTCTGGGAATGGGGAGGGGACTCTGGTTTCCAGAGACCACATCCGCAGAAAGAGTACACAAAGGTAAGGGGGGTGAGTTACTGATATAAGGGGGAAACCTTTATATCAGTGCCCCCTTATATTATTGTATTCACCCCCCTTACATCAGTGACGACCCTCAACCTGGCAGCGCTGTCACTGACCTCCTCTCAGGTGCACTGTGCAGGGCTCAGTTAGACGGCTCCAGGTTGGTGGCTCTGGTTTTATTCTATAGTCTGCTCTCCACAGTCCACACACGTCTGACTTCTCCCATGACCCCCATTCTGGCGACACTCCCACTCTTAACTCCTCTCCAGATTCCCCTTCGGAGACTGCAGACATGATATAAGACAAGAGATGGTCAGAGGTTGCAGACATGGCACAAGAGATGGTTAGAGACTGAGGACATGATACAAGTGATGTTTAGAGACTGAGGACAGAATAGAAGAGATGGCTAGAGACTAAGGACAAGATGCAAGAGATGGCTAGAGACTGAAGACATGATACAAGACACTGCAGGGTTGTCTAATCTGATGGAACACTCAAAGTGGCCCCAGGGCAGGTGACCTACCGGGAAATTTCCCGATATCCCGGTAGGCCAGCCCGGCCATGCCTACCGCAGTATAACTGCGGCAGCTGGTCCGGAACTGGTTAAACTATAATTTGTGTGCCTTCCTAAAATTATTCTTTATTTTGAAATAGATCTAAACCTTAACCCTTTCAGCGTCTAGGTAGTGGGCTTTAAACCTGGGAGCCACATATATGTGTTCTAGTGTTTGTGCTTAGAACACGTTTACTCATGCACTCCCAGCACAATCGGGACCCTGGAGAACCACATCCTTATCACATGATTGCTGTGATAGATTCTGATTGGCTATCACAGTGATCATTCACCTTGTAGCCTGCCCTAATATTGTTCCTCCCCTGTGAATTATAGGCTTTAGAAGGCTAATAATTGGAAATATATATATATATATATATATATATATATATATATATATATATATATATATATATATATTTTTAGCTAGTTTTTTTTTCATAATAAAACAGAATCAGGAGCTACCCAGTAGCATTTCCCACAAAATAAAAGCCCAATCGGTCCTGAAAAAAAATATAGGGCCAGATCCTCAGCCAGCGGTGCAAATTTAGTTTGTCCTAACTTATGTCATTTAAGTTACGTTGCCCTAAGTTGGTGTCGTAAGTGCCGTATCCACAGCGCATTTGCGTCTAAATGTGCGCCAGCGTAACTTAAATTCAGAGGCGTAAGGCGGGGTTTTTGCAAGTGGGAAGGAAGTGGGCGTGCTTCATTGTAATGAGCCGTGACCCCATGCAAATGAGGCGCCGGCCGTACTGCGCATGCGCGCACGAATCGGGACCTCACTGGGCATGTGCAGAACTGGTCTCGGCACAATCAGTGAGATAGGTAAAAGGCCAAGTGTACTTAGTTTGAGGATCGCCCTGTGTGTAAAAAGCACCACACACACACACTTCCCTTGCAAAAGTATATCCCATTGTTCCCCTTCCATGAGCAATTTGCTTCTGCTCTGTTTGTTTGTGTGTTGGTAAGTTGTGTTTGTGAGAAAAGTGTTTGAGGAGTTGGAGAGTCTAGTTGTTGTTTGTTTTTGAGAAGTGTCTTTATTTAATTTGTTTGTTATTGTTTTTGCTGATTGTTTTTTGGTGTTTGTTTTTTGGTTGTTTGTTGGTGCGTGTTTGTTTTTGAATTACTATTAGCTGTGTCCTTGTGTGTTTAGATTTTGGTTAGTTTTTTGTGGTATATAATTTTGTCTGGTTTTTGGGTGTGTATTTGTCAGGGCACAGACCTTTTACGGTCTCTTTCCCTAGTTGGTCCTGGGTGGAATCGAACCCAGGATCTCTCCATTGAAGGTCCAGCTCTTTTGTCTCTGAGCCACTGCTCAGTTCTATTCTGTGTGCTGTCCATTGGAGCCTGGTTCTGAAACCTGTACTTCTGTGGACCAATCAGTGGCCAGTGCGGCCTATTTAAGCCAGCCCCTTCCCCTTTGCTAATTGCTGGTTTGTTGTCAGCTTTATCCTGTGAGAGAACCTTGGAAACCTGTATACCCAGACCTGCTTGACCCGGATTGGACCTTGACGATTCTCTGCCATCTCCTACACTTGACCCCTGCCTGCTTATCGGATTTGCTGTTGTCTCCTGCCCCTTGACCTTGGCTTGCTCTCACGGACTTCCTCTGATCTCTCCAACTCCTGACCCACGGCCTGTGACCCGGATTTGCCTTTGTTTCCTGTTGGTCCCTTCTGGACTTACCTGCCTGATCAACGACTGTCTCCAGTCCTCTGCACCTGCCCTGTTTTCGTCAGCTGCACCAAGTCTGCCTACCAGTTCCTGGCACAGGTGCCTCCTTGTGCCGTCCCTCCTCTGTTCTAACTCCAGGGAGTGGTCTGCACAGGGTCGCAAAGGTGAGCCGCCCTCAGCATCTCGGCCTCGGTAAGTAACGTTCCTGACAGTATTGTAGATTGATTGTCGGGTGTGTTTGTTGTTGCTGGGTGGTGTATGTGATGCCCCCCAAACGCAGGAAGCTTAATTTCACCCTGGGAGAGAAGCAAATTCTTGCTCGGGGCATTGTGAAATATGGGCGATTTCTGCATGGCCCTGAGAGCCAGAACACCACCCCGGCCAGGAGGAGGCAGCTTCTTAAAAAAATCACCGACCAGATCAATGCGGCGGGGGGGGGGAGACTAGGACCCCCGCTGGCATACAGAAAAAAATAAATGATCTGAGAAGCGTCGTCCGGAATAAGATGGCAAGGATCGACGCCCATACCAGGGGCACTGGAGGAGGGGGACCCTGCCCAGTCAGACTGACGGAGGAGGAATGGGCAGTGGCCCAGTGTTTCCACCCACAGCAGGTGGTGGGCCTGCCTGGCTATACGTCAGATGTTCCTAGGAGGACAGGTAGGTTTTGTTGTTTATTCTCTGTTGATTAGCATGTGTGGGTGGGGGAAGGGAAGATGTGCCAAGTGTGTGGTTCCTCAAACATGTGATTGTTTTCTGTCCTCCACAGATGGCCAGGAGGTTACACGCCAGGAGGTTACACGCCAGGAGGTTACACGCCAGGAGGTTACACGCCAGGAGGTTGGAGGCCAGGAGGTTGCAGGCCCATCGGGCCAGGCTGCAGCACCACCCCCAAGACAGGCTGATGATGAGTCCCAAGAAGGGCAGGATTCCCCAGGGGAGGGGATTGGCCAAACCTCCACTCATGAGGAGGTTGAGGGGGAGGAGGTTGAGGGGGAGGAGGTTGAGTGGGAGGAGGATGATGAGGGGGAGGAGGAGGAAAATATGCAGATTGGCCGGGAAGTCCTCCTGGCCACTGATATGATGACCTTTGAGTCTTCCCCTGAGACTACCCCTGAGGCTGGCACCAGTCAGGCCACCATCAGGGGTAGCCCCTCCCACTTCTCCCCCAACAGGCCTCCAGTCACCAGGGTCACTCTCTCCCCTCCTCCAGGCCCGCAAGACTCAGCGGCAGCCAGGGGGCCAACCCAGGAGACCGTGGCTGTGGGCGAGCGTCTGTCGGCCAGTGTGGTGAAGGACAATGCCCGGCAGACCCGCACTCTTGGAAAAATCCTGGAAAAACTTACGCAGATGGAGCACAGCCAGGGTGAAATGATGGAGGCACTCGGTGATGTGGCCACCAACTCAACGGCGGTCATTACATGTTTGAACGACATACAGACCGCCACAACGCGCGTGGCCCATGAGCTGAGTGCCCTGACCCAGGCTGTGCAGGACAATACAAGGTCTGGCCAGGCCAATGCGGCTGCCCTCACTGCCTGTCTCACTCGCATTGCAGGGGCCATGGAGGGCAGGCCAGCAGGGGCGGCTCCTCCTTCCCCAGCTCAACCCCCCCAGGAGGCTCCTCCTTCCCCAGCTCTACCCCCCCAAGAGGCTCCTCCTTCCCCAGCTCTACCCCCCCAGGAGGCTCCTCCTTCCCCAGCTCACCCCCCCCCCAATGGACATCCTCCGCGACTGCGTGGCCGTGCCCGTGGCCGTGGCCGTGCCCCTGCCCGTGCCCCTGCCCAGCCAAGGCGTAGCAATCGCCGGCGCTAATTAATTTGCTGGGATACTTTTGTTTTTTTGTTTATGCATTTTTTTTTTTTTTTTTTTTTTTTAATTTGGTCTTCTGTACTTATGATTTGATTTATGTGTGTGAATGATGTGTGAATGTGGGGGGGTGGCATTCCTAATTAAGGGTGTCACCCTCAGTTTTGGTGGAGAAGGGATCCCCAGGACCAGGGAGAAGTGCAATCCCAGGTTCCTGAATGGTGTATGAATGCACAGTGACATAATTGGAGCCGTGGCGTGGCGTTACTGCTCCCAAGTCCCAAAGGGGGGGGGGGACTTGGATCTAATCCAATTCGATGTGCATGTGATGTGTCTGTGCAAGGAACCACAGTGGTGTGCATTCATGCATTATCATTGTGACTTTATTGATGTGCATTTACAGGGAAAAGATACATTCTTATTGTGACATTAATCATGTACATTTACTGGGAAAAAATGCCTTCGGCAAGGCCTCTCCTGGCTGCTGTGCCCTCAGCAGACCGGGTAGAGTTGGTTGGGGGAGTATTGCCTGGGTCAGGGGTCAGGTCATCACATAAGTCAATATGCAGTCCCCTTCTGAGGGCAAAGTTGTGGAGTATACAACATGCCCCAATTATTTGGCACACAAAGTCAGGGGAATATAGCAGGGTACCCCCAGACTTATCCAGGCATCTGAAGCGGGACTTCATAAGCCCAAAGGTCCGTTCAACCACTCCCCGGGTTCGTATGTGCGCCTGGTTGTAGCGTTGCTCTCCTGGGGTTTGGGGGTTCCTGAATGGGGTCATTAGATGAGGTCCCAAGGCATATCCTGAGTCACCTGTAAGGGAAAAGACAGGAGGATATTAGTCATGCATGTGCCCCTTGTGATGTGAGCATCATGGGGGGGACATACCTGACACACATGTCACTCACCAATCAGCCAGCTGTCTCCATACATGTTCTGGTCAAAATCTCTTGAGATCTGGGTCTGCCGGTAAATATAACTATCATGGCAGGATCCAGGAAATTTAGCACAGACGTGCCAGATGAGGCCATGGGCATCTACGATGACTTGCACATTGATGGAATGCCAGCCTTTACGATTCCGGAACATGTGCTCAGTATCATGGGGTGGTTGTAGTGCCACATGGGTACAATCAATGGCCCCGATGGTGCGTGGAAATCTGGCAATGTGATAAAAGTCGGTCATGGTCTTTAAACGCTGATCCTCCTGGGTGGGTTTTTGAAACTGATTTCCCATGCGCCGCAGGATTGCAGGGACCACTTGGTGCACACACCTGCTGATGGAGGATTGTGCCATCCCAGCCACGCCTCCACTTGTGCATTGGAATGAGCCAGTGGCCAGAAAATGCAAAGTGGCCAGTACTTTGGTGAGTGGCTGCAGTGCATGGGAGCGTTGGGTTAGGCTGGTAAGATCATCCTGAAGTATTGTTGTTAATTCCAGGATGGCCTCACGGGTAAATCTGTAGTTGCGGTAAACTTCAGAAGCAGGCATGCCAAACAAATCTTGCCGTGGGCGGTAGACCCTCTCCTGTGCCCTCCTCCTCCTCCTCCTCTGTGCCCTCCTCCTTCTTTGTGCCTCTATAGAGACTAATGCAGCTAGTATCATTGATGGTCCTGGCATTTTGGCAGAGAGATTTCAGTCCTGAACGTGTGTGTGCTGAGCTCTTCAGCAATGGTGTTGCTTCAGCAGACATTCAGACGGCATGTGTAAAATTAGGGCTGCTTTTATAAAGTGTAAATTCCCACCAGAAAACTAACAGGTGCGCACAGGGCGTAATCTACGGCGCACACACTTAATTCTGTGGATCGCCCTATCTCCCTCATTTGCATCTTTGCCTATCAAATAAAGCGGCGTGCCTAGCGTAATTTGCGCACGAGAATGCGCCGGCGTAATATTTTTAGGTAGGACGGAAAAGCCGGAATTTCAGGCGCTTCTCGTTTTGAGGATCGGGCGCAAAGATACACGCCGTGTAAATTTAGAAAAATCGAGTTAAGTCGGCGTATCTCTTTTGTGGATCTGGCCCATAATCCACAGAGTGGCCCTGTTTCTTGACTTCTGGGGTCCCCCAGCGGCGCTGGTAGCTCCTCCCTGCATCGTATAACCCCCCTAGGAGAAGCGCTCTCCCGAGGGGTTACCTTGCGGGCGCGCTCCCGAATCCAGCGTCCATAGACGCCGAATGTAGGACTCGGCCCAGCGCCAGCGTCATTGGATTTGATTGAAAGCAGCAGGAGCCAATTGTTGCACTGCTATCAATCTATCCAATCAAGAGCCGAGACACTGGGCAGAGGGGACGAGCCTGTCTCCAGTGGGGGAAAACAGGTGAGTAAAACAGGTGAGTAAAACGGGGGGGGCTGTGGGGCCAGTCAGTGACAAGTTTTTTCACCTTAATGCATAGGATGCATTAAGGTGAAAAAACATGAGGATTTAAAACCCTTTTAAGATTTGCTTTGACCCGTGAATGGGTTAACTGTATGACATTTTGTTTGCTAAATCACTGGGTAGCATACAACCACTGCCATGTATATTTTTCATAAAATACATCTTATCTTTTTCATTCTATTTTGCTCTTGTTTCCCTGCAGCCTTTTTTAACGACTAGACTAACGTCTACATGCACTTTGTTCCACCATTGGATGCACGTCAATGCGCTGGACCGGCTTCCTGATAGTGACTGTGCCTGAGCAATGTGCATCGGAATGGTTCCTTTAATTCTCACCCAGCAAAAGGGATGCAACGCAGGAGCACAACTAAGAGACAGTCATCAAACCGTAGCAGAAATTGCCTGAACAAGAACCTTCATGCCAGGATCATAAAGTATTCTTTTGAAAAAAGTTACATATTTACTTTTGAAATTACATTAACATGTGAATATTTAATTACATTTATTGATTGGGTTGAGACATGCTTTTAAGTGATATACGATCACCTTGTAGAACAACCCATTCAGTTAAAAATAGAAATGAAAGGCAAAACATTTGTGTATAGTTATAAAAAAAAACATTACAAATACCTATTTTTTCCTTTTTTTATAAGTGATCACATTCCATCTGTTCTCAGCTGCATAAAAGCTGGAGGAGGAGAAACAGCAGCATACTGAGCTTCCCAATGAGAGACTGTGCGTGTGTGTGTGTGTGTGTGTGTGTGGGGGGGGTTATACCCAGATCTTTCTCCCACAAAATATCTTGGATGCTTTTTATCTCTGCAGCTTATGCAGTGATACTCATTTATTTAAAAAACATGAAACCCGACATTAACAGAAAGCATAAAGGAAATGTGTCATATAATGATAATAAAAACCCTAACAGCCAAACAGCATGGCAAACATGATTATTATAAGCACATTTGGAGTACATGGCTCCTATATGTGAATTTAAACGCCCTTCAAACATCAATGTCATGAGATCACTCCTAAAGGCTATTGGGTCCTCTAAATACATGACTTTTATACCGTTCCATTA
This sequence comes from Rana temporaria, assembly GCF_905171775.1. Lineage (NCBI taxonomy): Eukaryota > Metazoa > Chordata > Amphibia > Anura > Ranidae > Rana > Rana temporaria. Next base: position 240,582,349 of record NC_053489.1, on the reverse strand, counting down.
CTGAGAACAGACATGGAGTACTGTGCGCTATGCATATACAACTAACCTACTCCTTTTTTTTTTTTTTTTTTTACTTCACCTCTTTTGGATTCTACTGATTCTTTCTGCTTTTTGTATTACTATCCTTGTCACATATACTGTAAGCTTGACCTCTTTTCAAAATGGCCTTTCTTAACCTGAAGGATCTATCATCTGCATATGAAGGAACCATCCCTGATAGTATCAAGCACAATGTATGCAGAACATTCTCACTAAGCATCAGCTTACATACTTTCTATTCTGTATCTGACAAGGTTAGGCTGGATTCACACCTATGCAGTTTTAATGCTTTTTGCATTTTGCAGATTTGCACTACAGAACTTGTTCCATAAGAAACCATGTTAAATGGCCTGCAGTGTAAATCTGCAAAATGCAAAAAGCACTAAAACTGCATGGGTGTGAATCCAGCCTTATGCCTTGTACACACGATCGGAATTTCCAATGAAAAAAGTCAGACGAAATTTTTTCATCGGATATTCCGACCGTGTGTGGGCCCCATCTGACTTTTTTCTGTCGGATTTTAGAATTAGAACATATTATTTTTTTCCGATGGAAAAAAATCCTATTGGAAATTCTGATCGTCTGTGTGGAAAAAAACATGCATGCTCAGAATCAAGTCGACACATGCTCGGAAGCATTGAACTTAATTTTTCTCGGCTCGTCATACTGTTTTACGTCACCGCATTTTGGACGGTCGGAATTTGGTCTGACAGTGTGTATTCAAGACAGTTTGAACGGAATTCTGACGGAAAATTCCATTGGATTTTACCCCATCGGAAATTCCAATCATGTGTACAGGGCATTAGAGAAAGGACCTTAGGGCCAGCTCACACCACAAAAATGCACTCCGGATATGTTCCGGATCAGCTTTTGCTTACAGTTCACACCAGACGCAGTTCCGGTGCATTTTTGATACAATATTCTATGTTCCAGTACAGTTCTGTTCAGAAAAAAATGCAGTTTGCGCTACTTTTTTTTCTGCACCGGAAATTGACTGCACTGGTGTGAACTGGTGAGCTATTGGAATACATGGAAAACACTGTGCATGCATTTTTAGTGCAGTAAAAGAGTGCATGGAACTGCATCTGGCGTGAATTAGCATGTAGATTTCTACTGTTCTATTATATTGTCATATCTTTTTCATTCCATATATTTCATGCTTTAAAAAATATTATAAAAAGATATAATGTATACAGCAATGAGAAAAGGTTGGCTGATGCAAAACTCTTCTCATTTCCAGTATTGTCATGTGGGGAAGGTAAGCAGTAAACAACATTCAAAGAAATATGGCAACCTGAAGGTGTATATGGATGTCCCCTAGAAAGGTAATTTCCTGATTGTGTGATTGGCTTACTGATTTTACCAGAAGTCTGAGATAGAAGTCAGATTATGGGCATCCTCTGCAACAAAATTTCAGTTTTCCCAAAGGGAAACCATATCTAAAGGGATTCCGACCCTGCCAGTTTCCTCATTAGAACAATGCTAGTGCAGCAGCTGATTGATTATTACTGTCTAAAGTCACTGCCACATTCACATTCACTTTGTACATAGACAAAGACAAACAAGTAGCTATTTCTTCATAATAACAAAAGGTAGGAATAAGGCACAACGTTTGTTGAAATCCCTGCATTGTCCATGGACACCCCAGATGTTTTTTTTTTCCTCAACAAACTTTCTCTTTAAGAGTTGGGATTGAGAAATACAGTTCAAGATAAAGCTATGGTATTGTTTAGGGGACACCAACAGAGCAAATGAGTGCAGTGATCTTTATATCTAGTGCTTATACACATTTTTTTTTAAACATTTTTTTTAAACAAGGGTATACATTATCAGGGAATGGATAATACACCCCACTTTGTGATCATGAAAACCACAGTGGTCATTATGACTACTAGAATTTATTTTTCTCAGCTGGGGATAATCCTTAAACAGATATGAACAAAGAAATAAAGTTTGAAAACTCTTTTGCAACTTAGGAATTTATGATGTTCCAGGCAGGCTTTTGTACAGAAGAAATTAAAGAATGTATAGTACATTTCTAGTTCGCTGATATAATGTACTATTATTTCACTCTATTCTTTGAAGTATTTTAATTGTGACTTTTACATTTGTACATGCTTGCTCAATCATATTTCTGTATTATGTGTGGAGACATAGATCAGTCCCTAGAGGGCTGTTAGTAGCACAATGTTATAACTTTGCTTGCTGCTTATCAACTGTAGAACTGAGAGCAAAACTTTGTTCTAAAATTTTAACTAAAATAAAGCTGGCCATAGATGGTTTATTTTTTTCGTTCAGCCAGCAGGGACAGCCACACATGGATTGATGTTCTATCAAAGTTTTTCTAAAGGCAAGACATTTTTTTATTTATTTTTTTACCTTAAAGTGGTAGTACAGTTTATATTTACAAAACAAAAAGTTTCACCCTGCAAGGCAATATTATAATGTACTAGTATGCACAGCATACTAGCACATTATGAAAGACTTACCTTAAAGTGCTATCACTGCTGCAGAAGCTTCCATCTTTATCTGGTCTTACAGATAAGGAGTGTTTTTTGTTTTTATTGAGTTGACTGACTCATAGGGGTGGATTTACTGTGCACTTTGTAAGTGCAGTTGTTTCAGAGCTTAATAAACAATCGCGTTCAAGCAAAAAAAATCATTTTTTTATTCCTTGTATGTGATTCAGTATTCTGTGCAGAGTGAAGTTTCGCCTCCTTTAATAAACTCTGGAAACTGTACTTGCACCCCACTGTCTTATATTATAAGAAAGAGCAGTAAAACATAACCACTGCTCAGCATTGATAAAGAGGAAGCAGAGGCTACAAATATAGGGCCAGATTCAGGTACGAGTTACGACGGCGTATCTCCAGATACGCCGTCGTAACTCTGAGTGTGCGGCGTCGTATCTATGCGCCGGATTCTTAGAATCAGTTACGCATAGATTTCCCTAAGATCCGACCGGCGTAAGTCTCTTACGCCGTCGTATCTTAGTTGCATATTTACGCTGGACGCTAGGTGGCGTTTCCGTATATTTCCGCGTCGAATATGCAAATTAGGTAGATACGCCGATTCAGAAACGTACGTGCGCCCGGCGCATTTTTTTACATCGTTTACGTCGTTTTTTCCGGCATGTAGTTACCCCTGCTCTATGAGGCGTAGCCAATGTTAAGTATGGACGTCGGGCCAACATCGAATTTTTTACGTTTTACGTCGTTTGCGTTAGTCGTTCACAAATAGGGCTGTGCGTAAGCATTGACTATTTGCGGCGTAATTTGGAGCATGCGCACTGGGATACGTTCACATTCGTAAAAAGCGTCATTTACGTGGGGTCGCGAGTAATTAGCATAAAGCACGCTTACCTCTTCCACATTTGAATTAGGCGGGCTTACGCCGGCACAGTTACACTACGCCGCCGTAACTTACAGCGCAAGTTCTTTCTGAATACGGGACCTGCCGCTGTAAGTTACGGCGGCGTAGTGTATCTGAGATACGCTACGCCCGCCGAAAGTTCGCTATTGTACCTGAATCTGGCCCATAATGTTTAATAATGGTTGCCCAAATGTATATATGTAATTATAAAGCATACTTACAAACAAGGTTTTTTTTTTTTTAACAAAACTCATACTAATATGATGATATACATCAAGTTGATCATGTTTAAATGTTCACTAAATTTGTAATTTTAAAGTCAATGTTTCAAAATCTCTTTTAAAGTTGTTGTAAACCCACTATTTGGACTTTTACCTACAGGTAAGCCTATAATAAGGCTTACCTGTAGGTAAGGAGAATATCTCCTAAACCTGCACGGTTTAGGAGATATTCCCCCCGTAATGCGGGCGGCGCATGCGCAGGGGGGAATCCACGGCTGAAGGACCGGCATCCGCCGGACCCTGCCGATTTTAAATCTCCCGCGCGCACGCACAGGAGTGACGTCATCGCCGCTCCAGCGAATCACAGCGCTGGAGCGGCGATACCCGGAAGACACGCCGGAGCAAGATGACATCCTGCTCGGCGTGGACCAGGTAAGTGGTACACACCTCGTTCCGAGGTAAGTATTTCATAATAGGCTAGTATGCGGTGCATACTAGCCTATTATGCCTTTTGCATTGCAGGTTTGGGGAAAACAAAAAAAGTTTATGCGGTTTACAACCGCTTTAACTGAAACAGGACTATATAACTATATAAATGGCATACTGCCCCATCTCCTATACATTTTTAATGTGATTCCTACCATACTTCATTCTCACTAAGCATAAACAAGAAGGGGATGTGACACTCCCTGATTTCAAACTTTACTACAAAGTGGCTGTCCTTAAAGCGGAGCTCCACCCTAAAATCATACTTTGCTTCAGTAGCTTCCTTTTAATAGTGTTAAAAAAGTTCTGTGTGAAAAAAATGTTTTACTTGCCTGGAACGCCCGCAAAAATTCCTAATCTGCCTTCTTCCTGGACCGTGGTGGTTCTCCTATCCTACCTAAGCCGCACAGAGTGTCATCATTTCCCAGGACTATGTGCTTGTCTGTGTCGATGTTTACCGCACCATGTTCAAAAAGGGCACAAGGCCCTTACTTATAATATATAAGATATATTGGAAAGGGGAGTCATTCAGAGTTTTATTCGAGCGTAGATTGTGTTATCACTGTTGCAACGGGGCGGGACGTTCCTCCATCGCCGCCCGTTGCCATGACAAAAGAATAAACGAACTGTGCTGCGAGCGCCGCTCTACAGCGCACACGCGAGATGTAGGTTACCCAGCATGCACCGCAGGCAATCCAGGAAGGGAAACAAACTGGGCTTCAAATGCCCACACACATAATGGATTCCGCCAGATGAGGAGAAGAAAATAAGGCAAGTGTGTACCAATATTACTTTAACGGCTGGGGAGCTATTGCCATCTTATGGGGACTATGTTATGTGACCATTACAATCTTGCAAAAAAAAATAAAAACATTTTTTTGACCGGAGCTCCGCTTTAAAGTTAAAGTATAACTAAAGGCAAAACTTTTTTTTTTTAGTTTTGGATAAAGTAGAAAGGGTTAATAACACCTATTGAGTTTTTGTTGTGGTCTGTGCCCATGTTAGGCAGATTCACCCTCTCTATTTGTCCTGTTTTCCATTTTCATTGAAAGTAAAAGAAAATTACAAACTATGGGTTGTCCCCAGAAAAGTAATTGACAGGAAGTGAAGGTAAACCTCCACAATGGGATGCAGATGATTAAAAATAAAAATCTGGCAGAAGTTATAATCCTCCCTTCTATATCCAGAATGAAATTTTTTTTGCCTATAGTTGTAATTTAACAGAACATCGGACTGGTTTTTACCACACCTCAGAACAAAGTACAGTCTCCTCTGTAAATCTGGGACAAGTTTGTTGTTCCCAAAAAGCTCTCACATCACTCTGGACATCTATGACAACCCCGCCTTTTACCTAAAGTAAAATCCCATACAGTAGCTGGAGGCTCCAGCAGTGATTGGCTTCAAAAAATGATACTTCAGGCTCGATGACTCCTCACCTGGTATACAACCATGCTCTCACAACTGGTTGACATCTAACCAATTAACCTGTTTTCTACTTGAGATTAAAGAGATTAAAAAATAACTTTCAATATTTCCTCAAGGTAGCCTTAGAGACTACGCTTGGCCCAGGATTTTACCCCACTACATCCAGTTTCTCAATTATACTGCATGTTGAGATAGGGGACTTTCAGGGACATGTTTTAATTTGTCTTTAAATTAAAACAATATCTGAACAAAGCATTTCTGCTGACAAAAAGGCAACAATGCTTTATCTTTACACATAGATTATCAATGCCTTGCTATTTTCAGGCAAACAAAAACTACAAGCTCCCTATGGTATAGAATCCCTGTTTAATTTGTTCATATCTTTGCTTCCACCTACATATATTTCTGGAGATGTTTGGAGGGTAAAGTAGTAATAATCATTTTTTGGCAGAATGTATTTACCATATACAACAAGATGTCTATTGCTAATGTTGCGGCCTCTCCTGACTGGCCCCTCTTTTTTTCACTTAGATTTTATTGAAAACCGAGATGGCTGCTTACAGAACATAAATATGTTATGCAATAACAATGATAAGAAGAACAACAACCAGAAGGCACATTAACTGCCAAAGAAAGAACAATTGAAAGGATTAGAAATAGATTTGGAGGGAGATTGTCTCCTCTAACAAGGCAATAAAAATTTTGAGCATTAAGCAGTAAACATAAATGTCTGTTCCCCAGTCCAGTCAGCATTAACGCAATAAGCAATCAGAAAGCAGAGTGGTACTAGAAATTGTGGTGTGCACTCATCTCTCAAGAGATCTTGTCAGAAAATCCAGTGAACAGATTGAGATATATTTACGATAGTGTAGTTGGTTGTAGGACCAGTTATGGGTAGCGCCTAGTCATGCAGGCACAAGATGGTCCCCAGGCAGTGGGAGCCATGACAATAAGTAGAAAGGTAAGAAGAAAGGAGAGGGGAGAAAGAGAGGAAAAAAAGAAAGAATGGAAAACAGAGGAAGTGTGTGGGGGAATCGTTTCTACCCCCGAGGCTCTTTGTGGATATATCGATACACCATATTACATTACAACTTCAAAAAGCATACAGGTGGTTGCATAGATGGGAGATCTGGGTCAAAGTCTGGATAAGAGGGGCTAATTGGCAGCATACAAAGTCAAATATGTTGAGATTGGGGAGATTCCTAAGTATGGATTGGAGGCAGACCATTGGAAGGGAAATTGGTCCTGCACTGGAAAGTATGGAAAGTATCATCCACCAAGGATATGTTTAGTGCACAGGATTTGGTCTGATTGACATGGAGATCATAATGACACACAAAACTGTTCAAGAGAGTAATTAAACTGGGAAGCGTAACATGTGGAGATGTAATGTACATCAAAATATCATCTGCAAGCATTGCTAACTCATGATAAATATTGTAACGGTCAGGGGTTAACGCCGTTTACGATATTGCATTCCACCAACCCATGACAGCTTATCGACACTCCACAATCCGGCAGATGAACACGGCCCATATGGATTCCCCAGAAACGAGACACACAGCTCTGTTCTCTCGTTCAAAACGGATAGACACTTTAATGGTAAACCCAGGCTTTTATACAGTTAGAAACCCCAAGGAACAATGACTTAACTCCACCCACAACATGACACAAGGAGCTCAATACACATCTTTTAGGAGACAGACATTCCGTCTCCAAGATAATCTACATGAACTAATTACTAATCACAAGGTGACTCCGAGATAAGCGCTTCTCACCTGCTATACAATACACATTTATCATCAATAGAAATTCACACAATACAGTGTCAATTAGCATCACACAATGAAAGGTTCTTGAGAGCCAGACTAAGGTTCATTTAAATGACAGTAGCAGACAACATTAAACACCTTAACAGTCTGTGTTCCCACATTGAACGAATCACTCTTTCTATTGACCGGTTGGGTTTAGAATCAACAACCTGTAATATTTCAAGATATCCTGGAATACATTGTGAATTATCATTATTGTCCCATCTCCTGTAATCCAAGATATCATTTCTCAGTCATCCTATGCCCCTAGTGGACATAGGATGACTTTAGACACAAGAGTCATCGGTGAAGCTGAAACAGAAGTACCCCACACCCTGCAAGAGCCTCTGGGTCCCATGGGCCCTCCCGTTACAAATATGTATGGCCAGGGGTTCCAGAGCAAAGATAAAAAGAAGAGGGGATAAAGGACAACCTTGACGGGTGCCACGAGCTATAGGAAGGGAAGAGGATTCGTGCCACATATATTTCACAGTAGCCAAATGATCTTTATACATGGCATCAATCCATGTAATAAACGAATCGCCCACTCCTCTGTGGTTTAGAGAGGCCCCAAGATACACTATATTGTCAAAAGTATTTGGACTCTGATTTTACACGCCCATGAATTTTAATGGCATCCCAGTCTTAGTCCGTAGGGTTCAATATTGAGTTGGCCCACCCTTTGCAGCTATAACAGCTTCAACTCTTCTGGGAAGGCTGTCCACAAGGTTTAGGAGTGTGTCTATGGTCTATGGGAATGTTTAAACATTCTTCCAGAAGCGCATTTGTGAGGTCAAGCACTGATTTTGAACTAGAAAGCCTGGCTTCACACTAATTAATCCCAAAGGTGTTCTATGGCGTTGAGGTCAGGACTCTGTGCCGGCCAGTCAAGTTCCTCCATTTAAAACTCGCTCATCCATGTCTTTATGGACCTTGCTATGTGCACTTGTGCGCAGTCATGTTGGAACGGGAAGGGGACATTCCCAAACTGTTTACACAAAGTTGGGAGCATGAAATTATCAAAAATATCTTGGTATGCTGACGCCTTAAGAGTTCCCTTCACTGGAACTAAGGGGCCAAGCACAACCCCTAAAAAACAATCCCAAACCATAATCCCCCCTCCACCCAATAATTTGGACCAGTGCACAAAGCAAGATCAATAAAGACATGGATGAGCGAGTGTGGGGTGGAGGAACTTGACTGGCATGCACAGAGTCCTAACCTCAACCCGATGGAATGATCATGTCTGACAGTTTTTTATAGAAGAGGACCGCAAACTCATCGGGGCCTTGATGAAGTCCTTGATGACATGGCACACTTCCCTTTCTGTAATGTCAGCTCCTAAGGCACCCTGGTGAGCAGGCTTTAGAGATGGAAGAGCCATTTAATCGAGGAAAGAATTAAGATTGAGGGAAAGTTGTTCCCTCGGAGAGTAGCAAAGTTTCACCAGATGATGTTGAAACTTATCTAGAATTTTGGCAGGGGTGGAGGTGCACACTTGAAATCTGGTTCTGAGAGAGATGGTGAATTGCCTGTGGGCAGAGGACTAAAGCTTATTCGCCAGAAGCATGCCTGATTTGTTACTGTTAACAAGGGATGAGCCGAACACCCCCCAGTTCAGTTTGCAGCAGAACATGTGAACAGGCAAAAAATTTGTTCGAACACACGAAAATCGTTAAAGTCTATGGGACACGAACATGAAAAATCAAAAGTGCTAATTTTAAAGATTAATATGCAAGTTATTGTCATAAAAATGTCAGGGCTCCATTGAGCTCCCGCGCATGCGCGGGGCAACTGGGCACGGGCGCACGTCCGGGCGCAATATGTGCGCGCGCATGCACGGTACAGCGGCGCGCCGTGTGCATGGACGCGCGCACGGGCGTGCACGTGACAGCTCTGTGGCCAATCAGAGGACTGACTCTCCTATTTAAACTGGCCTCATCCCCTGAACAAGTTGCTGGCTTGTCTTCAGCTCCTATGTGTTTCCCTGTTGCCGTACCTGCCTGTTTTGACCCGGAATTCTTGACGACTCTCCTCTCACCTGGAACCTCTGACCCTTTGGCTAACGTTACCTGGATTGCTGTTGTCTCCTGCCCCTTGACCTTGGCTTGCTCTCATGGACTCCCTCTGAACTCTCCTGCTCTTGACCCTCGGCCTGTGACTCGGATTTGCCTTCATCTCCTGTGGACCCTACCAGACTTACCTACCAGTTCCTGCCTGACCAACGCTTGTCTCCAGTCTTCTGCACCTGCCCTGCTTCTGTCAGCTGCACCAAGTCTGCCTACCAGCTCCCGGCACCGGTGCCTCCTTGTGCCGTCCCTCCTCTGTCCCAACTCCAGGGAGTGGTCTGCACAGGGTCGCAAAGGTGAGCCGCCCTCAGCATCTCGGTCTCGGTGAGTACAGGTTCTGACAGTACAAGCCAGCCAGATGTCTGAGACCGACAGGGCGCGCTCACCCTTTGAGACGCTGTGCCAACAGGTCTCCGCCTTAACAGAGGCAGTCCAGAAGCTTCAGGAAGGCTACCTCCAGATTGATGGCCGCCTCCAACAACTGGCCGGTTCCCCAGGTCCATCCGCTGCAGCCCTAGCCTCTTCACCCGGACCTTCTGCTGCCCAAGCTCCTGCAAGCCCTGCCATGATGGGGAGTAATCCCGAACCTCGGGTCTCCATGCCCGAGCGATTCTCAGGCGACCGCCGGAAATACCGGGCTTTCAAGAATGCCTGTTCTCTTTATCTGGCCTTGCAACCTAGAACTTTTGCGACCGAAGCTGTTAAGGTTGGATTCGTAATCTCTCTCCTTTCTGAGGAGCCTCAAGCATGGGCACACTCCTTAATGGAACAACGCAGTCCAATACTTGACTCTATTGACACCTTCTTCACCCACATGGGGAAATTATACGACGATCCTCTACGTGCAGCCACAGCAGAGGGTACTCTGCACAACTTGAATCAAGGGAGACGGCCGGTGGAAGACTACACCGCCGAATTTAGAAAGTGGTCTGCTGACACAGGCTGGAATGAGTTGGCCCTCAGGTACCAATACCGCCAGGGCCTCTCTGAGAACCTAAAGGATGAGCTCGCAAGGTCGGCACCCCCTGCCTCTCTGGAGGATTTGATCCAAACCGCCACTCAGCTGGATAGGCGCCTTCGAGAACGTCGTTCGGAGAGGTTCCAGTCCAACTGGCCTAACTGGGTTCCACCAAGATATGCTCCAGTACCTCCGCCTCACCCAGCTCCACCAAACACCTCATTACCCGAACCAGAGCCGATGCAGCTTGGTATAGTACGGGCCCCTCTGACTCCAGAAGAGAGACTCCGGAGGCGTCAATCTAACCTCTGTCTGTACTGCGGAGCCGCCGGACACTTTTTGCGCACCTGCCCAGTAAGGCCTTGTAAGTCGAAACCTCCATCTGCTATCAATTTCCCTGTTACCAGTTTGCCTCAGACTTATGTTATCCTCTTTCTTTCCCTACAGCTCCCGGAAGGGGCAACACGTCTGCCGGCGATAATTGATTCCGGGGCCTGCAGCTGCTTTTTGGACTCATCCTTGGCCCAAAAGCTGCGTATCCCCTGCCGTACCAAGGATTTTCAGCTGCAAGTTCATCTGGCTGACGGCTCTCTCCCCCGTTCCGGATTGATTACCCAGGAAACCCTTCCTCTTTGTGCCATCTCAGATTCTGGGCACCGGGAGTTCCTCTGTTTGGACTTGATTCCGTCCCCCATGTTCCCTATCATTCTGGGTCTCCCTTGGCTACAAGTTCATCTGCCCTGCATTGATTGGCTCAAGAAAGAAGTCAGCTTTTCTTCCACCTACTGTTCCCAGCACTGTCTCGCACCTGTTCCAGTCTCCTGCTCCACGTTAGCTGCTCCACCTGAAGACCTACAGCATGTTCCTCCAGCCTACCTAGACTTCAAGGATGTCTTTGACAAAAAACAAGCCGATTGTCTCCCACCACATCGGTCATATGACTGCCCCATTGACCTCTTGCCCGGATCTGAAATTCCCTTTGGGCACATATTCCCCTTGTCAGAGACTGAGTTGAAGACCCTCAAGGCCTATATTGAAGAAAATTTAAGAAAGAAGTTCATCCGTCCCTCCTCCTCGCCAGCGGGGGCGGGGATCTTCTTTGTCGAGAAAAAAGATGGATCGCTTAGACCCTGCATTGATTATAGGGAGTTAAACAAAATTACCATCAAGAACCGGTACCCGCTGCCTCTAATCCCCGAGGTCTTTCAAAGGTTCCGATCAGCTCAGGTTTTTTCTAAATTGGACCTCCGGGGCGCCTACAATTTGGTCCGAATAAGGGCAGGAGATGAGTGGAAGACTGCGTTCAGGTCCAGATTCGGGCACTTCGAGTATCTGGTCATGCCCTTTGGGCTTTGTAATGCGCCCGCCACTTTCCAGCATCTAGTCAATGACATTTTTCGACAATTTTTAGATGACTTCCTCGTAGTCTACTTAGACGATATTCTCATCTTTTCAGCCACAAAAGAATTACATCGGCAACATGTCAGGCAGGTTCTCACCATCTTGAGACAACACAGGCTTTATCTCAAATCAGAAAAATGCGAGTTCGAAAAGACATCAGTGCAATTTTTAGGATTCATCATTTCTGTGAATGGGGTAGCCATGGATCCCCAGAAAATCAGTGCTATTCAGGAGTGGGCACCTCCAACAGACAAAAAGGGCGTTCAGCGCTTCATTGGCTTCGCCAATTTTTATAGATGATTCATCATCGGTTTTTCATCAATTGTTTCTCCCATCACCAAGTTGACCCGCCAGGGGCACCGCTTTCAGTGGCCACAAGAGGCTCAGGAGGCCTTTATCAAACTCAAAGCGGCCTTTACCTCGGCACCTGTACTTTGTCATCCGGATTCTACGCTACCTTTTGTTCTAGAAGTGGACGCCTCGGAATCTACTACAGGCGCTATTCTTTCCCAGAGACAGGGACCGAAGTCGCTTCTTCACCCAGTAGCCTACGCCTCTCGGAAACGAAGTCCTCCTGAGCGCAATTACGACGTAGGCGATAGAGAACTACTGGCCATAAAATTTGCACTGGAGGAATGGAGGTACCTGCTGGAGGGGGCAGCGCATCCCATTATCATTTTCACGGACCACAGGAACCTGGAATACTTACGGTCTGCAAAACGCCTTAGGCCCAGGCAAGCCCGTTGGGCTCTTTTTTTTGTTCGCTTCAATTTCCATATTACCTATCGTCCTGGCGCAAAAAATGGAAAAGCTGATGCCCTCTCCAGGATGTTTCCAGAGACGCCCGATACTTCCGAGCCCAGCACTATCCTGTCACCTCAAAATTTTTTGCTTCTCCCTTAAACAGATTTGTTGACTGCTCTAAAGACTGCATGCCAACGGTGCCCTGATCATGAGGTTTCCTTCTTGGAGAAAAAGGACGACCTGCTGTGGTCTCGTGGGAAGATTTTTGTTCCAACAGAGGCAAGACAGTTAATCCTCAGCACCTTCCATGATCGTAAATTGGCTGGCCATTTTGGTACTCGTAAAACTTCCGAACTGATCTCCCGCTCCTTCTGGTGGCCTAAATGGAGGTCCGACTACAAGGATTATGTCTCTTCCTGCATTCGCTGCCAGCGGAGTAAGGGGCCAAACACGAAGACCTGGGGGCTGCTGAAACCCCTTCCTATCCCAGAACGGCCCTGGATTGACATCTCCATGGACTTTATTGTCGATCTGCCTCCTTCAGCCGGGTTTACCACGATCCTAGTCGTGGTGGACCGTCTGTCCAAGATGGCGCATTTTTTGCCCATGGTGGGTACGCCCTCCGCGGCAGACACAGCCAAAATCTTTTTTAAAGAAATTATCAAGCTCCATGGAGTGCCCAAAAGCATAGTATCTGACAGAGGTACTCAATTCAATTCACAGAGCTTTGGAAGTGGAGATCTGTCTGTCCTCGGCCTATCACCCCCAAAGTAATGGCCAGACAGAGCGCACTAATCAAACGCTGGAACAGTATCTACGATGCTTTTGCTCAGTCTCCCAAGACGATTGGTCCTCCTTGTTATCTACAGCTGAGTTCGCTTACAATAATTCCATACATTCTTCCACAAACCAAACCCCGTTCTGGGCTAACTTCGGTTTCCACCCTTCCTTTTTGCCAGACTCCATCCCGGAAACATCTGTGCCAGCGGTCCAGGAACGTGTGACCTGCATCCAGCAAAACTTTCAGAAGTTACAGGAAAGCATGCAGCAAGCTCAGCAGGACTATAAGAGGTTCCATGACAAGGGGAGGAAGGATTGCCCTGTCTTCAAAGTGGGTGAGAAGGTCTGGCTATCCGCCATCAACCTCAAGTTACCTATTCCCTCTCGGAAGCTGGGTCCGAGGTTCATCGGGCCATTTGAGATCAGGCGAGAAATCAACCCAGTAGCTTTTGAGTTGGCTTTACCCAGGTCCTACAAGATCCATCCTGTGTTTCACACCTCCCTGCTTAAGCCCGTTGTGTCTGACCCCTTCAACGGTAGAGAAGAACTGCCGCCACCACCAGTGGAGATTGAGGGGGAAAAAGAATTTGAGGTGGAAGCCATCTTGAATTGTAGGAAGAGAGGAAGACAATTACAATACCTCATCAAATGGAAGGGGTATCCCCCTGAAGACAACTCCTGGGAGCCTTCCCGAAATCTCCATGCCCCTCGTCTGATTCGGGCCTTTCATGCGGAGCACCCTGAGGTGATGGACAGTTTGGGCGTCCGGAGTCCGCCCCTTGGGAGGGGGCACTGTCAGGGCTCCATTGAGCTCCCGCGCATGCGCGGGGCAACTGGGCACGGGCGCAATATGTGCGCGCGCATGCGCGGTACAGCGGCGCGCCGTGTGCATGGACGCGCGCCCGGGCGTGCACGTGACAGCTCTGTGGCCAATCAGAGGACTGACTCTCCTATTTAAACTGGCCTCATCCCCTGAACAAGTTGCTGGCTTGTCTTCAGCTGCTATGTGTTTCCCTGTTGCCGTACCTGCCTGTTTTGACCCGGAATTCTTGACGACTCTCCTCTCACCTGGAACCTCTGACCCTTTGGCTAACGTTACCTGGATTGCTGTTGTCTCCTGCCCCTTGACCTTGGCTTGCTCTCATGGACTCCCTCTGAACTCTCCTGCTCTTGACCCTCGGCCTGTGACTCGGATTTGCCTTCATCTCTTGTGGACCCTACCAGACTAACCTACCAGTTCCTGCCTGACCAACGCTTGTCTCCAGTCTTCTGCACCTGCCCTGCTTCTGTCAGCTGCACCAAGTCTGCCTACCAGCTCCCGGCACCGGTGCCTCCTTGTGCTGTCCCTCCTCTGTCCCAACTCCAGGGAGTGGTCTGCACAGGGTCGCAAAGGTGAGCCGCCCTCAGCATCTCGGTCTCGGTGAGTACAGGTTCTGACAAAAAAGTGTTTAGAAACCTGGGGCCAAATCCACAAAGATCCGGCGTAACTTATTTTTTTCCATTTAAGTTACACTGCCTTAAAATTTCTACCTAAGTGCCCGATCCACAAAGCACTTACGGTACCTAGAAATTTTGGGCTGTGTAACTTAAATTCTGCCGGCGCAAGGCGTTCCTATTTTCATGGGGGCGATTCCCATTTAAATTAGGCGCGCTCCCGCGCCGGCTGTACTGCGCATGCTCGTGACGTCATAGCGCGAAATTACGTTACGCCGAGCTTTGTGGATTGCGACGGGTCAATAAAGTTGCGTCGGGAAAAAAAAAAACATACGGCGGGAAAAATAAAATTCAAGATTAAAAAAAAATTGCGTCGCTGCACAGAAAGGTCTGCTTTTACATGGTGTACTAACTTTACACCTTGTAAAAGCAGCCCTAATTTTGCGTATGCAAACTAAAACTTACGGAGAAAAAACGAAGCTGAAAAGCTTCGTGGATCTCCGTAAGTGCTAATTTGCATACCCGAGGCAGCATTTCGACACGAAATGCCCCCAGCGGCGGATGCGATACTGCATCCTAAGATCCGGCAGTGTAAGTCCCTTACACATGCCGGATCTTTTGCCTAACTATGGAAAACTGATTCTGTTGTTACGCCGTCGTATCCCTTTTGTGGATTTGGCCCCTGGGTCCTACCCCTGGGGACATGTATTAATGCAAAAAAGTTTTAAAAATTGGCATTTTTTTGGGAGCAGTGATTTTAATAATGCTTAAAGTGAAACAATAAAAGTGAAATATTCCTTTAAATTTTGTACCTGGGGGGTGTCTATAGTATGCCTGTAAAGTAGCGCATGTTTCCCGTGCTTAGAAAAGTCCCTGCACAAAATTACATTTCTAAAGGAAAAAATGCGGCTATAATGAATTGTCGGGTCCCAGCAATACAGATAAAAGTCATTGAAAAAAACGACATGGGTTTCCCCCCAGTCCATTACCAGGCCCCTTGGGTCTGGTATGAATATTAAGGGGAACTCCCCTCAACCAAAAAAAAATGCATGGGGGTCCCCCAAATTCCATTACCAGGCCCTTTATGTCTAGTATTGACATTAAGGGAAACCCTGTGCCAAATAAAAAAAAATGGCATGGGGTTCCCCCCAAAAATCCATACCAGACCCTTATCTGAGCACGCAACCTGGCAGGGCGCAGGAAAAGAGGGGAGGATGAGAGAGCGCCCCCTCCTGAACCGTACCAGACCACATGCCCTCAACATGGGGAGGATGTCCCCATGTTGATGGAGACAAGGGCCTCATCCTCATTGTGGGGGTCTGCGGGCGGGGGGCTTATCGGAATCTGGAAGCCCACTTTAACAAAGAGGACCCCAGATGCCGCCCCCCTATGTGAATTGGTAACGGGGTACATTGTATTTCACTTTTATTGTTTCACTGTTTGCATTATTAAAATCACTTTTCCCGAAAAAAAAAGGCAATTTTTAAAACTTTTTTTTTGCATTGATACATGTTCTCTGGGGCAGGACCCAGGTCCTTATGACAATAACTTGCATATTAACCACTTAAGGACCGCCTCCTGCACATATACGATTTTTTTTTACCAAAAATAGGTAGAAGAATACATATCGGCCTAAACGGAGGAAAAATATTTTTTTTTATATATATATTTTTGGGGGATTTTTATTATAGCAAAAAGTAAAAAATATAGAATTTTTTTCAAAATCGTCGCTCTATTTTTGTTTATAGCGCAAAAAATAAAAACCGCAGAGGTGATCAAATACCACCAAAAGAAAGCTCTATTTGTGGGAAAAAAGGACGCCAATTGTCGCAATTGTCAGTTAAAGCGACGCAGTGCCGAATCTCAAAAAGGGGCAAGGTCCTTTAGCTGCATTTTGGTCCGGGTCTTAAGCAATTAACCTTTAAAATTAACATTTTTGATTTCTCCCATGGTAATGTTTCATCAGTGTTGTGGCCGTTTCTAGTTCGGTTTCCAAACGAGAAATCTGAGTCTGTCCATCTTTCTTCTGTTTGGAAGCAGATTGAATCAAGTCACCTCAGATTACCACCTTATAAGCCTCCCACAGAGTAACCAGGGATAAAACTGAACCTTTGATCAGCCAAAAATATTCAGCTGATCGAAGCCGATATTCTTCAATTACAGATGAGTGAGACAATAAGGAATCGTTCAGACACCACAAAGAGGCTTGAGCACGAGAGAATTACAGGTAACTAAAATCAGGTCACGGTCAGACCAAGGGACAGTTAAGATATTAGTGGACAGCACCTGGTGGCTATGCTGTCGCAGGACCAATACGGGAGTAGCATGCATGTGGGTGTGAGTAATATATATTGTCCTTGGTCAGAGGGTGAAGATCCCTCTAAATATCCACCAGGCTAAAGCTGTCCTATAGGTCTCTATAGGATCTGGAGGGGGCCTTAGAACCATATTTGAGTCTCTGCACAGCAGGAGTGTACCTTTTAGAGTGGGTACATAGGGGTTCAATTAGGTGTGACAGAAAGGGCAGCTGCCACTCATTGTGGCCCCTCTTTCAATGATCTCTGGATCCATTTCTACTAAAAAGGTATTTTGAGGCACTGCTTTATGGCAACATGGGTAGCTGGAAATCTACCACCTCACCACACATTTTAGACATTTTCTCAGATCACTGACAACATTTTGACTGTTGAAAATCTAGTGGGCGCAGACAGCAATGATCCTGAAAAAACTCAAGCTATCTGGACATGCTAGTGAGCAAGACTAATAGTTTCCATGCTCTTTCATTTTCGTGAACTTTTCTTTAAATAGGCCAGACTGTTTCATATGTGGTGTCCATATTTAAAATGGTTCTAAAGCCTGAAGTTTTTTTACCCTAATGCAGCTTGGAAGTAAGCCCATATGAGTGCCCCCATAGAAAGGGGCTTTCTATAGGGGCTTCCTGTGTGGAGGAAGATTGGGGCTGCTCTGTGCAAAACAATTGCACAGGGCAGGTAAGTATAACATGGTTAATATTTTAATAAAGAAAAAACAGGAGGCTGTAATATCATTTTAAATGTTTTCATTACCGTTTCTCAAACCTCAGTAACTATCACTGGTCTGAGTTTCCCCTTACCCCCTGCTTCTCTCTTCCCATCTCTATTTTATTATGCCTTCCTGCTTTGGAAAAAATTGACATTATTTTCTCTCAGATATTTTTTCTTTTTGTGATTTGGATTGTAATTTATTTGGGAAATTTTGATGTGGGATGTCAATATTGATGACTTTTCACTACTTCTTGTGCCTTTTATAATCTTTGTATTCTGAAAAACTTGAATAAACATATTTTTTTAACTACATATTCAATGAAAAGATTATGCATTCATGTTAAACAAAAAAAATCACAGCTGAATTGCCAGTGTATAGTGATTTATAGTTCCAGAATCAATACGACTCTTGATTACCTTTTATGCTGACAAATCAATATAGCCTATACATCTTTATTAGCGGAAAATACACCAAAAGTCTGTGTTTTTGTTCTTTCAGCTCTTTTGTTTTAGTGAACTTTCAGGTGATTGCAGAAACAGTTACCGCAAAATCGTATCTGAATAACAGTGATTTGTTGGGAAGCCGTAAATGACTTGAATGATTAGTATGTTTTAAAGTGTACAATTTATTGTGCTCATTTGTTTACATGCACATAAACTCACTGTAATTAAGCCGCCAGCCACCTAGAATTGAAAATGCTTTCTTGGGAGGTTATAACCCAATGCTGCGAATGAGTGTGCCATTGACTTGAGCTAAACAAAGATTAATTTTATTGGAAATGTTCTATTTTGGGGTCTGTAAAATAGAACACTGACAACACTAGTCAAAATGATTGAGCACCACTATTGTTCAAATATAAAATGATACATGCTCACATATACCCTTAAAGAAAGGCAATGATTGTTTAACGTGTTATTGGTTTGAAGCATGTGAATGGATCCATATTAATAGAAGCAAGACAGGAAAAGAAGCAGGGGGGGGGGGGTGGTCGTGAACAGCAGGTAGATAAGCTTGAAGAGATGGCAGGAGTATCTAGAAATGATGAAGACAGGCAGAAATTGGCATGAAACTGTAGATAAATGAGAAGCACATACATGAAGAGGCAGAGAGAAGGGAGCACAGCCTGACTGAGAGTGAGCGCTGCAGAAGGAGATAGTGATATGATATGTTATACATCTGTCTATATCTCTCATCTGAACCAAGATCTCTCCCTTCCATATGGGCACATATTTACCTCATAGAAGAGCATGCCAGATCTCAAAAACATTAAACATGTTCTCAATCTTTATTAAACCTGAAACGCCCAGATCGTTGTGTTCAATGTACTATTTTTACTTCCAGATAGCAGTGGTTGTGTTACTCACGTAGAGACAAATGAATCCATAAACTATAATTAGTGTCTTATTGAGCTCTTCATAGGCCCGGAGTTGTAAATAAAGATGGATTATTCTGTCATTCTGAATTTATAAGTGTACTTATTCACACCTAAGACTTCACTAGCTATCATTAGACCAGAACATTATGTATATAACTATTCACTATGGGCCAGATTCACGTAGGGGAGCGGCGGCGTAACGTATCGTAGATAAACTACGCCGGCGGACCTACTGCGCATGCTCCGTTTCGCAATTCCCGCCGTGGTTTGCGCGCCGTGACGTCATTTTTTCGAACGGCGACGCGCGTAGCGTACTTCCGTATTCCCGGACGTGTTAACGACGTTAAATTTTAAATTTCGACACGGGAATGACGGCCATACTTTAGACAGCAATACGTTTGCTGACTAAAGTTAGGGCACCCAAAACGACGACTAAATTTGCGACGGGAAACTAGACTAGCGGCGACGTAGCGAACGCGAAAATCCGTCGTGGATCGCCGCAACTCCTAATTTGCAAACCCGACGTTGGTTTACGATGCAAACTCCCCCCAGCAGTGACCGCGGTACCGCATCCTAAGATCCGACAGTGTAAAACAATTACACCTGTCGGATCTTAGGGATATCTATGCGTAACTGATTCTATGAATCAGTCGCATAGATAGAAACAGAGATACGACAGCGTATCAGGAGATACGCCGTCGTATCCCTTTTGTGAATCTGGCCCAATATAGGCACAAGCAATCTGCGAGTTGTATGAGTTACATATGCAATTAACATATACTTCATGATGACGGTACTCTCATTATCTATACTCAGGCAAACATGTTTATCACACCTGTCCTTGGTTCTCCAGGCCTCTCACACACTTAAAGTGCCTTCTGTTGTATTCGCTCATGGCTCATGCCCTTTTTTCTCAGATGAGCTTCTTCTCCACAGGACCTGCTAACGTATAGACTAGAGTGTTATCAGGTGTCTTTTAGTTGCTGGAAGCACTTGGTTGCAGGTTACATCTCTAATGCCGTGTACACACGATCAGAATTTCCGTTGGAATTTCCAATGAAGCTGACTTCCATCAGTCTTGCATACACACTGTCAGACTAAAGTCCGACTGTCCAAAAAACGCGGTGATGTAAAACACTACGACGAGCCGAGAAAAATGAATTTCAATGCTTCCGAGCGGAGTTGCACACAGAAGATAGGAATTTCCTATCGGTTTTTTTTCCATCGGAAAAAAATAAAACTTGTTCTATTTCTAAACAGAAACGTAAAAAAGTCGGATGGGGCCCACACACGATTGGAATTTCCAATGAAAAAAGTCCATCTGACTTTTTTCATTGGAAATTCCGATCGAGTGTACGCGGCATAACTTATCTTTGCTCGAAATTCTATAAGTATACGCTCATTGACGTAGGCCTTTGAATGGGTGACAGGAATAACTCAAGATTTACACATGGGACTTGCCACAGAAATTTTACTTGCTTTCTTGTCGGCTGTCCATTATATTGGCAGGGGAAAAGTTAAGACTGAAATGACTTTACATGCTGTAATTTTAGTAACTTTTGTTCCTTACTTTGCACACACTGGGCCAGATCCTCAAAAGAGATACGCAGGCGGATCTGCTGTTCCGCCTGCGTATCCCTGCTTCTATCTTTGGAACTGATCCACAGAATCAGTTTCCAAGAGATAGACAGAAGATCAGACATGTGTAAGGGACTTACACTGACGGATCTTAGGATGCAGTACCACATCCGCCGCTGGGGGGCATTTCGAGTTGAAATGCCGCCTCGGGTATGCAAATTAGCACTTACGGAGATCCACAAATCTTTTCAGCTTCGTTTTTTCTCCGTAAGTATTAGTTTGCAATCGTAAAATTAGGGCTGCTTTTACAAAGTGTAAAGTTAGTACACCTTGTAAAAGCAGACCCTTCTTTCCAGCGACGCTGTCTTTTTTTTTTTTTTTTTTCGCCGCAACTCGTTTTTTTTCCTGACGCAACTTTTTTGACCCGGCGCGATTCACGAAGCTCGGCGTAACGTAATTTCGCGCTATGCACGTCGGGAAAATGACGTCACGCGCATGCACAGTACGTCCGGCGTGGGAGCGCGCCTAATTTAAATGGGACTCGCCCCATTTGAATTGGGAACGCCTTACACCGGCCGGATTTAAGTTACACAGCCGAAAATTTCTAGGTAAGTGCTTTGTGGATCGGGCACTTAGGTAGAAATTTTCAGCCAGTGTAACTTAAATGGGAATATTTAAGTTACGGCGGCTGGCTGTGGATCTGGCCCACTGTTACCAAAATGCCCAGGGGACACTTGGTATTTCCAGGGTTCTCTTGAGCTTGAGAGGGCTTCTAGAAACTAAAGTGGTGGAAACAATCTTAAAGTGGATCTAAATTCTCTCAATCAACATTAAAAATGTTAATCCTTTTGGTGCTAGCATTAATAAATCGATAGGATGGTATTTTTTTTTTGTATTTCTTCAGTTGATTCCTGGTTTCTGGCCTAGGACAAATTACGTCATACTTTAATCTGGAGAAGGGTAGGAGGGGCTTTCTCAGCTAAGAACATTACCATGACTGCACACTTGAGCTAAGGGCAGGTGGCTTCCAGGAAGTAAATGCTACAAGATCGTCTTTTGGGAGTCAAAGCAGCAGCGATGTTTTGGGAGGAAAAAATGTACCGGTATATACTGTATGTATGTGAAGGGGGTCAGTAAGGGTTTGGGTGATAGGCGAAGTTCTGCAGTGCAGCAAGCAGGCCTGACCCTACTTGTTTGAATTTCAGTTTTTCGATGCACATAAGATTGCTGGCAGCTCATTAGGTATATTTCTAAGCTTAGGGAAATTTTAAATGGATAACATATGGAAGCACGAGAGAGTCACTAGCTGACCAGTGCTATGGCAAGTGGTTCTGGAACAAAGTACCTTTTATTTAATTTTTTCAAATTTAAAATTAAATTTTGTTTTGGAAGAAACAGAAAGCAAAAACAAAAATGACAGGGTACATTCCATATACTTCTTGCATCACACCTGTCTTTTGTCTGCTATATATAATATACCATAATGTACAATATTCCTATATCTTCATATTCTTAATAATCACCTATCGCCCTGAACCTTACTCGTGTTACTTCAAGTCAAGAACCTTTGTTTTTTCATGCACACGCAATTGGGCACCCGTCCCTTTTCTATTCATCCTATCTCCGTGCAACTCTCTTTGTTTAACATTTTTCCATTATCCCCCCCCCCCCCCAAGATAGAGAAAAAAAATCAAAAATAAATCCCCGCTCTCTCTCTTTCGCACCCCCCGAGTCCCTCAATAGCATCTGCTCAGTTTACATTATAAGGGTTCTTCCCTCCTCAGAGTATTTAAAAAGATTCCATGCAGACCATGTCTCCAAATAGACCCCCCGTTTCTGCCAGGAAGTCCAGACCAAATCCTCCATCATATTCAAATATTCTACTCGTTTAAGCCACATTCCTACTGAAGGAGAATGGGTCTGCTTCCACATTACTGGGATACATGCTCTTGCTGCATTTAGGAGATGACAAAGGGTCGACTTCCTATACCGTTTAACCGCGGTATCAGAGTCCTGTAGTAAAAAAAGTCAGATCCTCCGGGATCTCCTGCTCTCCAAACTTTTGAGCAATTTCCCGGAACCTCCTTCCAAAAACTCTTTATTCTGGGACAGGCCCAAAAAAATTGTATTAGCGTCCCTCCTTTTCCCCCACACCGCCAGCATTTATCTGGTATGTCTGGGTAACATCTATTTAGAATGGCCGGGGTATGGTACCACTGCGATAAGATCCTAAAATTAGTCTCCTGCATTCTTAAGCAGACTGAGGATTCGAACATATTGAGTAATATCTTATTCTGTTGCTCCTCCGAAAAAAACCCTATCTAGCTCCATCTCCCACCTCCTAAAGAAGGGCAATCGGAAATCCTCGGTGGGTGTGTTCAACAATTCACTCATTTTGAAAGAGAGTATGACGCAGTATACCACTCCTATTACAGTACTCCTCAAACCTTGTTAACGTTCGTTCATATCTACTCTGTAAACTCAAAGTATCAAGGAAATGTCTCAAAAATCCAGTTGATAGAGTGTGGGACATGTTATCTTTTCCTGTATCGTAGGCCATGCTCCTGCTCTCACAAAATGGGAGGCTTGAAACAGCCCCTGTTCTAACACCTTACTAAAAGGTCCCTTTTCAGTCCCGGCCCGAACTGTGGGTTCCCCAAAATGGGGAAGTGAGTCTAATTAAAAGAACCTTTTAATACCGTTTTGTGATTTACTAGTAGAGCAAACTGCCTGATTGTTGCAACATAAAAGCAGCTCCCTTTACCACCTACTTTCCTCCTGCAAAACTTAGCTTATAAAAGGCTGCTAAATTCAGCCTTTATATATGTTACTAGGCTTACCTCTCCTGAAATCCTCCAAAAATCTTTGCAAACTGATGGCTTTTCTTTTACTGGCAGCCAAACGTGTCATCCCTCAACGTTGGAGAGATACCTCCCCTCCCACTTTTGCACAATTTTTATCGACAATTGCCGATATTAGAAGGATGGAACGTCTTACAGCTGTTATAGATGATTCTCTACCCAGATTTGAAGCTATTTGGGAGAGATGGGACTCTTCTGATTTTAACACAGAGCTTCATTCCACCCCACAAAAAACTGATTACCCATTGCCCATATCCCCTACAGATTAAAATAGGATGATTCCCCTTTTTTTATTTTCTCTTTTTTATATATAGGTAATAGATTGTTGATATATGCTTCTGCTCAGCAGAGCCATGATCAGTTGTTCTTGTTGAACCCGCCACTTAATTTCTATTTTATGATATAACTAACTAAAAGGCTGCTAAAAGCAGAAGTCACATCTTGTGTAAATCTACCAAGCAGCAGCAGAGTTAAAGGTTTTCAGAACCCTCACAAAACATTCTTCCTTTGAAAACAAAACCAAGTTAACCCCAATCCCTTGAAAGCCTGGTAAGCGTACCAATGACTCACAAGACTTTCAGCACCACAGTTTATAATTCAATAATTTATTTATATTGTATTTGCTTTAAAAGTTATGGTTTCTGCTTTCTTGTTACAAAGACAAATATTCACAATCTTCAGCTGTGTGTCAGTCCAAATTTGTTGAAGTAAAAATCCATTGCAGCAGATAATTTTAGAACAATGAAAGTTGAATGGGTGAGTTAAAGTGACCCTGACAGGGTCACCTTGTACTGTATGTAAAAGCATATACCTTTCCAGCGGTCTGTTTGCGATGTTTTCCACTCGCTTCTATGTCACTACAGGACATACAAGCAGGCAGTAAGAACCACAGCTTGTGGTGGGGAAAACAGGTATTTAACCTATCTGACCAATCTAATACATGCAGCGACCAGAGAGCAATGAAGAGGCAGCATTCCAGGTTGCCAGAAACATAAGTGTATTCCCTTCTATTTTACATGTGTGTATGTATTTGTTACCTCCTGCAAATATGTGATTTCTGCCCCATCAATAGACAAATGGTTGTTTTTTTTTTATTGCAGGTAACTTACTATGAAAAGCTCAGCTAAAGCTGGTGTATTACCTTGCAACATTTAGTAATATGGCTTTGCTGTAGCCAGCTGAATTGAGATTTATATCATTAGGTAGATTCACAAAGAGTTAGGCCGGCTTATCAGTAGATAAGTCGACCTAACTCAGAATCTACGCCGACCTAAGTTTAAGCGTATGCTCAAACAGAGATACGCTTAAACGTATCTAAGATACGACGGCTTGCGCCGTCCTATCTTAGATTGCAATTTTTCCGCTAGGTGACGCTTCCATTGCGGCCGGCGTAGATTATGTAAATGAGGGGATACGCGATTCACGAACGTACGCCAGGCCGACACAGTACTTTTACGCCGTTTACGTAAGAGATAGGCCGCGTAAAGTTAGTGCTAGGCTCTAGTGGAATAGTAATGTTAAGTATTGCCGCCGAAATGTTTACGTCGTTTGCGTAAATCGTCCGCGAATCGGGATTTACGTCGAAATCAATAGGCCCGTACAGCGTACTTAGCCGCAATGCACACTGGGAAATGTAGTCGCCCGGTGCAAGCGCAGTGACAAAGAAAACATCAAAAACGTGAAGTCAAGCCTCATTACCATGAAACACGCCCCCCCTACACCTGGTGGTTGGATGTTTCTGTCGTCTGCTGCTGCAAGAATATTCCAGCACATAGAATGGGAGGATCAATCACCGGAGTTCTGAATAGGGATGAGCTTTGTATTCGAGTCAAACTCATGTTCGACCCGAACATTGTATGTTCGATCATTCGTCGAATTACGAATGTTTTGGGCCGTTCGCGCCAAATTCGAGTGGCGTGTCATGGCCCATAATTCACTGCGGCATCGCAGTGCATTGCTGGCTGATGATTGGCCAAGCATGCACTATGACCCGCATGCTTGGCCAATCACAGTGCGCAAAAAACAGGGTGGCTTTGGCCAATTATGGCTCAGGGGGTTTAGTACACGCCCCACACTATAAAAGGCTGCCCGCAGGTCGGCCTTGTGTAGTGTGTTGCGGTGGTTACGAGAGAACCGAGAGATACAGAGAGAGAGTGTAATTTTTTGCAGGTAGATAGATGCAGGCAGGTAGGCATGCAGGCTAGTAGGTTAGAATTACAGTGTGTAGAGGATATATATGCATCCCAGGTGTTGTATATAAATGTATACACTGTATAGTTTAGCTAGATCCTCTCTTCCTAATTTACTGACAGGCAGGCAGGTGATTGTGCTAGCTGCAGTATTTTCACGTGGTGTACTGTCTGTGTCCTCTGTACTGTGTGCAGCTACGTCAATAGATTTGCTGGTGTTTCTCATATTAATTCCTAAAGGCAGTAGAGCTGCACGATTCTGGGAAAAATGAGAATCACAATTCTTTTGCTTAGAATGAAGATGACGATTCTCTTGCGATTCTCAAAATAATGCATGGTGCTTTTGTTAGCATGCATTTTTGTGATTTTTTTATTTTATTTACATGCACAGAGTATGTGCCATGCTACAGAACAGCCTATTAATTTGAGAATGAACTGCCTGCCACCCCTCAAAAAAAAATCACAAAAATAAAAATGCATGCTAACAAAAGCACCATGCATTTTGATGCAGCGGCATTAAAAAATAAAATTAAAAAAAGGCCCATGCACTTTGGTGCTATTGAGGGGTGGCAGGCAGTTCATTCTCAAATTAATAGGCTGTTCTGCAGCAAAGCACATACTCTGATGCATCGCATAGATGTGAAGTTGAACCTTTAAAACACAGTCAGGAGGCCGAGGGGCACCAAAAAACCCAAATTTTCAATAAATCATTTGTCATTGGGACAGAAAGTGAGGTGTAATCTTCTGAACAGATGCGCACAGACAGCAAAACAAATGTTACAGGGGTGATAACCCCTCTCTATGTTTTCCAAAAAGCTTAAAAAATAGGGGCCAGATTCACATACCCGCGGCGCAGCGTAACGTAAACCGTTTACGTTACACCGCCGCAAGTTTTCAGTCTAAGTGCCCGATCCACAAAGCACTTACCTGGAAATTTGCGGCGGTGTACCGTAAACACGTCCGGCACAAGGCGGTCCAATTCAAATGGGGCGGGTACCATTTAAATTAGGCGCGCTCCCGCGCCGGACGTACTGCGCATGCTCCCGTCGCAAATTTCCCGACGTGCTTTGCGCGATATTACGACGCGCCGACGTTTTGTGAATCGCGACGTGATCAAATGACTTACGCCGGGAAAAATAAAACATTTAAAAAAAATTCAAAAGCGACGCGGGAAAGACGGGCATACTTTAACATGGTGGAGTACTTTTCCACCATATTAAAGGTGCCCTATCTTTGTGACGGAAATCTAACACTTGCGACGACGTAACGATGGGAAAAATCTTCGTGGATCGCCGTAACTCCTAATTTGCATACCCGACGCTGGTTTACGACGCAAACTCCCCCCAGTGGCGGCCGCGGTATTGCATCCTAAGATCCGACAGTGCAAGTCCATTACACCTGTCAGATCTTCTGGCTATCTATGCGTATCTGATTCTATGAATCAGGTGCATAGATAGGACCAGTTTACGTCAGAGATACGATGGTGTATCTGTAGATACACCGTCGTATCTCTTTGTGAATCTGGCCCTATGAATCAGTCGCATAGATACTCTGAGAGATACGACGGAGTATCTGAGATACTCCGTCGTATCTCCTTTGTGAATCTGGCCCTAGATTTTTTGGCTGGAGCTACACTTTAAAAAAGTACCAGTTCAAAATGACAAACAGATTATACTTAACAACAAACCTACAGTCCCTGTTTTGTTTGCACCGCCTGTATACTGCTGTTAAAAGTATATAGGGCCAAAGGGTCTGGTATTGACGTGAGGGAGGGGGGCGGGGAAACCCATGCTATTTTTCTCAATGATTTTCATCCATATTGCAGACATTACATTAAAGCCGCAAGCAGTTTTAAATTACTTTTTTCTTATAGTAACACCCAGCAGGTACGATATTTAAAGGAATTTTTAATTTTGTTTTTTTCACCTTAAGCATCATTAAAATCGCTGCTCCAGAAAAAAAAAAACGTTTTTAAAACTTTTTTTTCCATTGATACATGTTCCCTGGGACAAGACCCGGGTTCTCAAATCCGTTTTACGACAATAACTTGCATATTAGGCTTTAAATTAGCACTTTTGAATTCGAACGTTCGAGTCCCATAGATGTCAATGGGGTTCTAAATGTTCTCGCTAACGTTCAGTCCGTTCGAAGGTTCTGGTGCGAACCGAACGGGGGGGTGTTCGGCTCATCCCTAGTTCTGAATGTTTATTCGATCCTATGCAATCCCCAGAAGGTGTGGCAGGGGAGAAGGTAATATTTGTGGGAATATGATCGGTTTCTCTCTCTCTCCTGGTAAAATAAATTTGGGGTGTTTTTGGATTTCCCCTATTTATTATAAATATGTATTATCTTGTCTATTCCTATAGTGTAGATATTGTATATAGATAGCAGTTAGGTTCATTAGTTATTCTTGTTCTTGTTTGCTGGAGTGGTTTACAGTATGCTTTCACTGGTTGCTGTGTATGTTTATTGGTGTGTGTTCACTGTAAATAAATATCACTTTAATGATAAATACTTTGATTGGTCTCAGTTCCTCTGTGTAGCTATGTGTCTAATGGCCTTAGCTGCTGATCGTGACATAGCTAGACTATCAATGCTCTGATAAGGTAACAATAAGGATACGATAACAATGTTGGCTATAAAAATAAACACACTGCTTCAGAGCCGGTTCACACTCCCGCGGCACGAATTCAGGGGTGACTCTGCAAAGTCGTGCAGGAACCTTTTCCTAAGTCGGAGCGACTTGCGTCGCTCCTATTAGAACGGTTCCATTGCATTGAATAGGACGAGTCGCCCCAGTGTGAACTGGCTCTAAATAAGCAAGAGTCTCATTTATTTACAAAGAAAGCAGGAATGCTAACATAAAACACTTAAGCCCTGTACACACGATCGGTTTGTCTGATGAAAACAGACCGATGGACCATTTTTATCAGACAAACCGATCGTGTGTGGGCCCCATCGGTTTGTTTTGCCATCGGTGAAAAAAAAATAGAACATGTTTTAAAATTTTCCTATGGATAAAAAAACGATAGAAAAAACGATTGTATGTGTGGAAGTCCATCGCTCAAAAATCCACGCATGCTCAGAATTCGAAGCATGCTCGGAAGCATTGAACTTCGTTTTTCTCAGAACGTCGTAGTGTTTTACGTCACCGCGTTTGGACACGGTCAGATTTTTGACTGATGGTGTGTAGGCAAGACTGATGAAAGTCAGCTTCATCGGATATCCGATAGAAAAATCCATCGGATTAGATTCCATCAGATATCCGATCGTGTGTACAGGGCTTAAAATAAGACTAAAGAGCATATAAGACAATAAGAACATAAATGATACTTTACGTATGGGCATCCTCAAGATGCTGTCTCGGCTGAGCTCAATGGAAAAGAGGGAGAACTCTAGCTGACCATTACCTTTTAACCGCTTGCCAACCAGCCGCCGCAGTTTTACGGCGGCAGGTTGTCTCTGCTGGGCGAGATCACGTAATATTACGTCATCTCGCCGAGCAGCCAATAAGGGGGGGCGCCCCCCGCTCCCCCTGACGCCGACGCGCGTGCCCGGCGGCCACGATCACCGCCGGGCACCCGCGATCGCTCGTTACAGAGCGAGAACCGGGAGCTGTGTGTGTAAACACACAGCTCCCAGTCCTGTCAGGGGGAGAAATGCCTGATTGTCTGTTCATACAATGTATGAACAGCGATCAGTCATTTCCCCAAATCAGTCCACCCCCCCCCTCAGCTAGAACACACCCAGGGAACATACTTAACCCCTTCCTCGCCCCCTAGTGTTAACCCCTTCCCTGCCAGTGGCATTTTTATAGTAATCAATGCATTTTTATAGCACTGATCGCTATAAAAATGCCAATGGTCCCAAAAATGTGTCAAAAGTGTCCGAAGTGTCCGCCATAATGTCGCAGTACCGATAAAAATTGCTGATCGCCGCCATTACTAGTAAAAAAAAAATATTAATAAAAATGCCATAAAACTATCCCCTATTTTGTAAACACTATAACTTTTGCGCAAACCAATCAATAAATGCTTATTGCGATTTTTTTTTACGAACAATATGTAGAAGAATACGTATCGGCCTAAACTGAGGAAAAAAAAATTTTTTTTATATATTTTTGGGGGATATTTATTACAGCAAAAAGTAAAAAATATAATTTGTTTTCAAAAATGTCGCTCTATTTTTGTTTATAGCGCAAAAACTAAAAACCGCGGAGGTGATCAAATGCCACCAAACGAAAGCTCTATTTGTGGGGAAAAAAGGACGCCAATTTTGTTTGGGAGCCACGTTGCACGACCGCGCAATTGTCAGTTAAAGTGACGCAGTGCCGAATCGCAAAAAGTGGCCTGGTCTTTGACCAGCAATATGGTCCGGGGCTCAAGTGGTTAAAGTGCCTTCAGACACACCCCACACAAACACCCTCTTTTTGTCTGTATAGTCCTCTGGCCAAAGAAACTCCACATGAGGCTGTTCGTCCTTATCATTAGGAAATATATTCTTCCCCCGTCCATCTTCCAGGAAGCATGCTGTGGTCTCCACTAGCACTGTTAGATCACCATCAAACTTCTTGTCCCAGGTCAGCACTCCAGCAACAGTTGGTCTTTGACGTTGCTTTAACTCAGGAAATCAGTCATTTTAATTTGCACCTTCCCAGGAGGTCTTAGCTGATGCTCTTCTACACCTAGACATCACATCAGGAGGCCTATGCGAAAACATCCTGTTAGGAGATGAATTCTCTTTTGTGACTCCTTGTTATACACACCCTGCTGGGTAAACTTGCTGTACTGGCATTCCAAGATGATGATTTTCAACATAAGCCAAACTGGCTTTATCCACCAGGCATTAAAAATCAAGAAATGGAGCTGCGGTGGCTCAACGCGATTGGCACTGCGCTGACAAGCATTTCACCTCTGCAGCTAGGGGTTCGGATCCCGGTCTCGGCTACATGTGAATTGAGTTTGGTGGTCTCAGCCCGGCTCCCGGTGGGTGTGCTATGTGAGGTAAGCCTGCGCTTAGTACGCCCACCCCCCTCCCACAAAAACCACCACACCTGCACACGCACTCGAAATTGGGTTAACACACACGCACTTTGAAATTGGGTTAACACACACGCACAGAGAGGCGAAGGACTAACGGGGCTGGTTGAGCGGGCTAATCCTCTCACTCCCTTATAGGGAGTCCCTCTGCCCCGTTGGGCTTCAAAGCGGAGCAGGTAGGGCGGGCTGTGTGGGAGGACCCCCTCACATACCCGCCATTGCCACCTGGGGCATGGAGAAAGGTGGCAGATTGCCTCTGGGGGAGACCTGCCTACTCCCAACTCCTGAAGTCCGGCTCCTCTCTCGAGTACACGCACAAAATACACTTAAAAAAAAAAAAAAAAAAAAAAAGAAATGTAGGATATTAAAACATGTTGCCTTCCAGCATATGCCGCTTTGTGCCCGAAGGGCACACATCACACTTCTTCAGAGACAGCCTATGGAACAGTCCATAAATGTCTAAACCTTGAGATATGTTGTGCTTCCCAACACCTGGGGCTTCACCTGGCAGGAACCATGTGTGGGTTTCAGAAAGGCAACTACTTGGTCTCGGTAGGTGCTATCTACTGAAGCCTGAGGAAACTTACTTGTGGAAGTTGGGTTGGAGAGGAGGGACCTTTTGCCTAGATCTCCAGGTACAGAAGTACTCCTTGAGGATAAGACATCAGTAGGTGCTACAGAAGGACTGTAACTGCTCTCATAGGGTCATAGATTTTCTTGGCTGTCCCCTCTCCATCAGCATTATTTTTTGAGGCTGCTACTAAAGGGCCTATACTGCTGGGATAAGATTTTT
Source organism: Rana temporaria (assembly GCF_905171775.1). Lineage (NCBI taxonomy): Eukaryota > Metazoa > Chordata > Amphibia > Anura > Ranidae > Rana > Rana temporaria. The sequence continues at coordinate 240,550,750 of NC_053489.1, read as the reverse complement.
CGGGAATCTGTCCTCCAAATTTTCTTCATGTGCTTTGTCCTCCCTGCATTTTTTGGTTGAGACCTACAATAAACCTTAAAACAGCCTCTAGACTGAACCATGAGTTTGTTAGTGTTCTACTGGTACTGGAAACAGGACGGGCAGCCTAAGGACAGGTAAATGACCAAGTAGTCATGTGTAGTTTCCACTAGTTAAGTTGTTCTCTCACCTGGAATTATTGACCCTACTATTAAGTAGGGCCAAATCTCGCTTTTAATCATATGCATCCTCCTATTATTGTCATAAATGGTAGATCCAGTTTTTGGTGTACTTATGCTTCAAACAACTCCACCACCATCTCCTCAATTTTACCACATGGTGCCCTATCCTTTAAGTAAACCTTGTATTCATTCATATACTCTACTCACATAATAAAAATGTACACCATGTCTTTAATATTATGCTATACGTGCCACCTTTTCCTCTCACTCTTACTTCCGCTCATTCCATATGCAGAGAGAAAAATATTCATAGTGTCTTATCCTTGATTTTAATCACCGATCACTTGACTTCCTCGCTGACGAAACGCATAGGAGCCGGACCTAATTGATGATGCTGGGAGTACTGTCTGAGGCGAGTGTATGCAAGTTGTGCTAAGCAAACCTGACACTGTATGATGATATGTTTTTTGTACACATTGAGAAGCAATGGCTAATAGATGTAAATATGAGTTTCAACTCAGCATTTCTGCCAGTGAGGTTTTAAAGGAATCAAGCACTATTAAACCTTTTCTGCCTTATTTGCATATGGCTGGAGTGGGAGAGAGGACTGGAGAACATCTAAAGAAGAGGATCATTTTTGCTGACAATCGGTGGCTGTAGATTTGCCTATTGAGGTGAGGGTACATGTGATGGAGTGGGTTTAACCCCAGTTGCAGTGGCGGCCGGTCCATAGGGACGCACGGGCGCCGCCCCCCCCTCCCACAGTCACAAAAAAAAAAAAAAAAATTAAAAAAAAAAAAAAAAAAAAAAAGGGCCCTTTAAGAACTTTTATTTGGCTAAAATGTCATTTTGACATTTTAGCCGCAGTTCTGGCGGCCGTCTATAGAGGGCGCTGCAGCGCCACCCCCTCTCGCAAATAACACACATTCGTGCATAAATGCACAAATGTATGTTATTGCTGGTTGCCAGCGCTGCCTGGTCTATTCAGATAACCGGATGCGGGACGCCGGTTACCCGAATAGCGGCAGCTGGTTGGCTGAGGGGAACTGCCTATCAAAGCCAGCGCCTCTGATAGGCTTTTCTCCGTCTCTCAGCTGTCTATACTCTGAGCGCAGGCAATCTGCGCTCATTGTATAAGACAAACGGCTGTTTCAGCCAATCAGGTTCCCGGATTCTGGTTATCAGGAACCTGATTGGCTGAAGCTTCACCACAGCGGCAGAAGACATCGAGGGAGCACATGGAATCCTCAGGTAAGTGCTTTTTTACAGGGAAAGGGGCACAGTGACATCATGGGGCACAGTGGTGACAAAGGGCACAGAAGTGACAATTGGCACAGTGACATCATGGGGCACAGTGGTGACAAAGGGCACAGAGGTGACAATGGGCACAGTGGCATCATGGGGCACAGTGGTGACAATGGGCACAGTGGCATCATGGGGCACAGTGGTGACAATGGGCACAGTGGCATCATGGGGCACAGTGGTGACAATGGGCACAGTGGCATCATGGGGCACAGTGGTGACAATTGGCACAGTGACATCATGGGGCACAGTGGTGACAAAGGGCACAGAGGTGACAATGGGCACAGTGGCATCATGGGGCACAGTGGTGACAATGGGCACAGTGGCATCATGGGGCACAGTGGTGACAATGGGCACAGTGGCATCATGGGGCACAGTGGTGACAATTGGCACAGTGGCAACAGTTGAGGGGCATAGTGGCTGCGTTTGATGGCATGGCACAGTGGTGACAATTGATGGCACAGTGACTGCGTTTGATGGCATGGCACAGTGGTGACAATTGATGGCACAGTTGCTGTGTTGCATGGCACAGTGGTGACAATTGATGGCACAGTGGCTGCGTTTGATGGCATGGCACAGTGGTGACAATTGATGGCACAGTGGTTGCGTTTGATGGCATGGCACAGTGGTGACAATTGATGGCACAGTGGCTGCGTTTGATAGCATGGCACAGTGGTGACAATTGATGGCACAGTTGCTGTTTGATGGCATGGCACAGTGGTGACAATTGATGGCACAGAGGCTGCGTTTGATGGCATGGCACAGTGGTGACAATTGATGGCACAGTTGCTGTTTGATGGCATGGCACAGTGGTAACAATTGATGGCACAGTGGCTGCATTTGGTGGCATGGCACAGTGGCTGCGTTTGATGGCACAGTGGCTGCATGTGATGGGCACAGTGAGGCTGCAATTTTTTTTTTTCGTTTGCGCCCCCCAAAAATTTTGAGCACCAGCCGCCACTGCCCAGTTGGATATCTCTGATTATGCACAGTAACAGTAACGCATATGATTATTACTGAAGGGAATCTATTGCTGCTGGTGGGGATCTACTGGTGCTGGGGGGGTCTATTGTTACTGGCTGCAGTGGATCTGATTTTACCGCCTTTCTTGTTATTTACACACTTCATAGAAATTACTTAGCACAACAAAATTATATTTGGTTCTGTATTGTCTAAAAGGGGCAATACTGAGAGCTGGGTAAGGGACAGAGACACGGGGCGGTGCTCAGAGGTGGGTAGTGGGAAGAGGCAGAGATAAGAATGAAGCAGGGTGGGGGAGATTGCCTGCACTTAGTCTCTGAGAAAAATAGGCATATATAGTTACAAGGGGCCAGATCCACAAAAACCTGGCGTAACTTAAAAAATCCCATTTAAGTTACACTGCCTTAAAATTTCTACCTAAGTGCCCGATCCACAAAGCACTTATCTAGAAATTTCAGGCTGTGTAACTAAAATTCCGCTGGCGCAAGGCGTTCCTATTCAAATGGGGCGAGTCCCATTTAAATGAGGCGCGCTCCCGCGCCGGCCGTACTGCGCATGCGCGAATTTACGTTACGCCGAGTTTTGAGGATCGCGACGGCTTAAAAAAGTTGCGTCGGGAAAAAAAAATAAAAAATTACAGCGTCGCTCGGCATGCATTCCTGAGGGAGAACTCCATGCCAATTTTCAAAGAAAAAAACGGCATGGGTTCACCCCCCAGGAGCATACCAGGCCCTTAGGTCTGGTATGGGTTGTAAGGAGACCCCCCTACGCCGAAAAATCGACGTAGGGGGTCCCCCTACAATCCATACCAGACCCGTATCCAAAGCACGCTACCCGGCCGGTCAGGAAGGGAGTGGGGACGAGCGAGCGCCCCCCCCCCCTCCTGAGCCGTGCCAGGCCGCATGCCCTCAACATGGGGGGGTTGGGTGCTCTGGGGCAGGGGGGCGCACTGCGGGCCCCCCCACCTCAGAGCACCCTGTCCCCATGTTGATGAGGACAGGACCTCTTCCCGACAACCCTTGCCATTGGTTGTCGGGGTCTGCGGGCGGGGGCTTATCGGAATCTGGGAGTCCCCTCAAATAAGGGGGCCCCCAGATACCGGCCCCCCACCCTAAGTGAATGGATATGGGGTACATCGTACCCCTATCCATTCACCTGTAGGCAAAAAGTTAGTTAGTAAACACACAACACAAGGCTTTTTAAAATAATTTATTATTCTGCTCCGGATGCCCCCCCTGTCTTCTTTATTAGCTCTATTAGCAGGGGGGGCTTCTTCTTCCGCTCTCCGGGGGTCTTCCACTCTCCGGGGGTCTTCTCCGCTCTCCGGGGGGGGCTTCTCCGGACTCCGGGGGGCTTCTTCCATCTTCTCCCCTCTTCCGCTGTTGACTCGGCGAACCCCGGTTCTTCTGCAGATGTCCGGTGCCTTCTTCTTCAGCGCTGGCTGCCTGCTATCTTTGTGTGTTAGCTCGATTTCAAACAGGCAGCCGGCGCGGTCTTCTGTGACGTCAGGGTCTTCTGTTCTTCTCCCCTCTTCCGATGTTGACTCGTCGCCTGTTGTCGCTGTAATGATGGAAGCGCGCCTTGCATCCCATTTATATAGGCATCACCGTCCCATCATGCTCCGGCAGGTACCCACGTGGTGGGTGCCTACCCACGTGCACCCACCACGTGGGTACCTGCCGGAGCATGATGGGACGGTGATGCCTATATAAATGGGATGCAAGACGCGCTTCCATCATTACAGCGACAACAGGCAACGAGTCAACATCGGAAGAGGGGAGAAGAACAGAAGACCCTGACGTCACAGAAGACCGCGCCGGCTGCCTGTTTGAAATCGAGCTAACACACAAAGATAGCAGGCAGCCAGCGCTGAAGAAGAAGGCACCGGACATCTGCAGAAGAACCGGGGTTCACCGAGTCAACAGCGGAAGAGGGGAGAAGATGGAAGAAGCCCCCCGGAGTCCGGAGAAGCCCCCCCCGGAGAGCGGAGAAGACCCCCGGAGAGTGGAAGACCCCCGGAGAGCGGAAGAAGAAGCCCCCCCAGCTAATAGAGCTAATAAAGAAGACAGGGGGGGCATCCGGAGCAGAAGAATAAATTATTTTAAAAAGCCTTGTGTTGTGTGTTTACTAACTAACTTTTTGCCTACAGGTGAATGGATAGGGGTACGATGTACCCCATATCCATTCACTTAGGGTGGGGGGCCGGTATCTGGGGGCCCCCTTTTTTGAGGGGACTCCCAGATTCCGATAAGCCCCCGCCCACAGACCCCGACAACCAATGGCAAGGGTTGTCGGGAAGAGGTCCTGTCCTCATCAACATGGGGACAGGGTGCTCTGAGGTAGGGGGGCCCGCAGTGCGCCCCCCTGCCCCAGAGCACCCAACCCCCCCATGTTGAGGGCATGCGGCCTGGCACGGCTCAGGAGGGGGGGGGCCGCTCGCTCGTCCCCACTCCCTTCCTGACCGGCCGGGTAGCGTGCTTTGGATACGGGTCTGGTATGGATTGTAGGGGGACCCCCTACGTCGATTTTTCGGCGTAGGGGGGTCCCCTTACAACCCATACCAGACCTAAGGGCCTGGTATGCTCCTGGGGGGGAACCCATGCCGGTTTTGTCTTTACAAATTGCCGTGGAGTTCTCCCTCGGGAATGCATACCAAATGCCGTCGCTGGAATGGGCTTTTACATGGTGTGACTAGTTTACACTTTGTAACATCAGCCCTAGTTTTACACTTGCAAAATAACACTTACGGCGAAAAAACGAAGCTGGAAAGCTTTGTGGATCGCCTTAAGTGCTAATTTGCATACTAGCAACGGCATTTCGACTCGAAATGTCCCCAGCGGCGGATGCGGTACTGCATCCTAAGATTCGGAAGTGTAATTCAATTACACATGCCTGATCTTCTGCCTAACTTTGGAAAAAGCCTTTTGAGGATCGTTTCCAAAGTTAGACACAGACTGAACAGCAGTTAAGTCTGCGTATCTCTTTTGAGGATCTGGCCCATAGTTACATAGTTAGTCAGGTTGAAAAAAGACACAAGTCCATCCAGTTCAACCACAAAAAAAATAAACAAACAAAATAAAAAACACAGTACAATCCCATACACCCAACTCCATACCCACAGTTGATCCAGAGGAAGGCAAAAAACCCCAGCAGAGCATGAGATCCAATTTGCTACAGCAGGGGAAAAAAATTCCTTCCTGATCCCCCAAGAGGCAATCGGATTTACCCCAGGTTAAACTTTACCTACAAATCTTAGTACTCAGTTATATTCTGTACATTTAGGAAATAATCCAGGCCTTTCTTAAAGCAATCTACTGAGCTGGCCAGAACCACGTCTGGAGGGAGTCTGTTCCACATTTTCACAGCTCTTACTGTGAAAAAACCTTTCCGTATTTAGAGGTGAAATCTCTCTGGGTAAAGGAAGTAGGCTGGAGGTGATTGTAATCGGTTAAAGAATGGCTTGGTATACTACAGGATACAGCTCTTCTATAACATATCCAGGTGCTTGACTAAGAGTGGAAAGTGAGAAATACACTGGCTGCAGCTGCTCTCTGTAGCTGCTGTCCTGCAGTGGTGAACTGGTCAACAGCTATATCAGCAAGAGGGGGGAGCTGCTAAGCAGAAGGAGTTCAATTAAATGAGTCAGGCAGCACTCCACTGTGGGAACTGTAGTCCAAAGGAGAGAGACTCTTTTTAGCCAAGAGATTTTGCACTGCATCTCCCAGAGACAGATTGCCAGAAGAAAGGAAGAGTTGCATTTTCTCAGGCTGTACAGGACACAGCTTCCTCTTGCCATGAGGGAGCCTGGAGAATAAACTTAACTGTCCAGTGTGCACTTGGACACTGCTGCATGTCAGCATCAGGATCCGGAGTGCCGAGTTTGAGAGTAGACTAATTGCTGTGTGTGACCGGATGGTGAGCTGCAATATCTCTGGTGTGCTGCTGCTAGGACTGCTAGGACGATATACTATCTGCTGCTGAAAAGACTGAGCCCACTAGGAACTGACTATACAGCAATCTAGTAGCCTTATTGCTAAAAGTAAAAGCAGCGCAGTGCTCAAACTCAGAAAAAGTGTGATTCAGCTAAAAACTATTAAAAAAACTGTTCCTTTACAGCTGCTACACAAATACCTTTACTTATTGCCATTCTCATTCTGCTGTCTAGACTGGTTGTAGTATTATAATTCAGATTGTAGTTAATGTGTATTTATACTTGTGTTCTTATAAGTGCTTGCAGTATCATTTAACCAGGTGTGTCAGAGGGGCCGAGAGTAGGAGTCGAGGTGCAGACTAGAGAGCCAGATTTACCAAGCAGGGTAGCGCTACATTAAAGAGGAACTGCAGTCTGCTCACATAATTTGTAATAAAAACATCTTTGCTATTCTGAAGCTTCTCTCCAACCAATTTGGACATATTTTTATATATTCTGTACTTGCCAAATATGTTGTAGAAATCTCCATCAACTGAGTCTGGCTGCAATCATTTTAACTGTGGGCAGCTGAAGCTGTTGCAAGTTCACTTCCTGGATTTACACAGACAAGTAGAGGCACACGTCCAGGCCTGCAGCTCTCATTGGCCTTCTTATGGCTCATCCCCCCTCCCTTCCTGGCAAACTCTCAGGAGAGTGAGAGAGAGAGCTGTGCATGATGTCATATGCCTAGAAAAACACAAAAGAAGCTGCATACTAAATAAGTTATCAAGTCAGCAGCTGAAAGTGCTTAAATAGGGAGTTAATATGACATTTTTCCAGACAAGAAACAGAAAGTGGGCTGTATAAGGTATTTACGGGCATAAAAAAAATGGTTTACTACTCAAAGTTAAAACAACAAGGACAGAGTATTTAGTAGATGGAAAGATTAAAAAATGGCTGAAGTTCCGCTTTAAAGTCATGTAGCGCCCCCTTACTTTCAGTATGGGCACTACGCTAAAGTTAGTGGGGAATGGGAGAGTTTTTGTGCTCCAATTCACAATTTTCTAAATTTGAGCTGCTGTCATTCCTGAACTGTCCTCTAGGTCAGTCTGCGCTCCGGGGTGTTGTTTCCACCCCTGGGCGACAGGTGGCGCTAGAGGGGTTCTGGCGGAGCCGCTTTTCCCCAGCAGCCAATTGGAGGGGGTTTTCCCTCGCGGTGCATGCTGGGGGAGAGTATATCTGTGGCAGACGCCATTTTCTTTGGTTCTTCCCGCGGGTTCCAGGTTCCAGGTGCGGCATCCACCTTTAGGGTGCGCCCATCCAACGGACCCTGGCGATGGCCTTCCAGGCCGGGGTCATATGCTACGCGGAGCTCAAAATTGCTGAGAGGGGCCCCAGTGACTTACTGGGTCCTCCGCTTTACTGAGAAGATCCCAGGCTGGGTGCCGCACGATTGGGGGGTTGGCTTGAGGAGAACCTGGAGGCAGGTTGTCCAACAGAGCTTGAATGAACCATCGGGGATCTAGTGACTGGAATGCTGACAGGTACTCTTTGCTGTCATCCAGTGACCTATGTTCAATCTACTGGGAGGATTCACTCAATTCGTCCATTTAGCTCATGCAGGTACTGGGCCTGTGGCAGAGGCCCTAGAGCCAGGCCTGCGGCAGAGACCTGTTCCTCCCAGCAACTTAAAGTGACACTTCGGCTGCCAGGCTTGTGACGGAAGTCTGTCCGGGGGCTCTGGCTAGAGTGGCGACGAACGGTGACTATCATTGTGCTGCTGAGAGCAGGATTGCTCTTTCTATATCCAGGCCTGATACCGCAAGTTCTCTATCGCTTCATCAACCTTTCCTTCCTACTGCATGTTGATGTTGGCTATGTTGGTCCTGAAATAAAGCATTTGAAAATCCTTCTTCATGTACTGGACATTCGCTAACTACTTTATTCATCAGCCGCACCCCTAGACAACTTTGAGGTAACTTAATATGCCGATCCCAACAACAAACCAGCGGCTCCTGCGGGGGTAGCGCTACAGTCATATTAACTCCCTATTTTCTAAGCACTTTCAGCTGCTGACTTATTTAGTATGCATCTTCTTTATATTTTATTTCTTGCCCATGTTCCATTTTAAGCTGGTGCTATGACTGCTGCCCCAGGTTTCCTGTTACAGAGTAGCTTCTTTTTCTCGCAGTGTCCTTTGGAGCAACCCTTGCAGGGACTAGACATGTGTCTTTCTACCCTGTGTGCATCAAAAGAAAGGCACAGCTCAGCAGCCTAGGATGGCAAAGCACTCACCTCTCCCTCCCTCTTTTTCAACCTTCTCCAAGCTAACAGACTGACTGCAGATAGCACTGTCCACTGTTAACTATTTCCTGTGAAAGGGTTGAAAGTTATAAACTGAAAATGCTGAGGTAAGGATTTTTAACAAATATTTAACTGGGGAAATGCATATATACCTGAGGGGCCACTGTGGAAGTGGAGAATCACTGCAGTAATCGCCATTACTACAGTGATAGTGACTGTCTTCCAGGTCCTGTGCTGAGCGGCTTCCCTGCTGCATAGTAACCACAGGGAGTCACTCATTCAGCAAGGGCAGCATTAACAGAGCGCCTTTTTTCTCAATGAATGCAAAGTGTTCTCCGGACGAAGTAAGGATTGTGACTGCAATTCCCTGCCTTTCCAATTCCAATCAGAGTATGCCTTGCATTCATTGAGAAAAACACAAGGCCCTCTGTGTGAATGGCATCTATGCCGAATGAGCAACCCTCTGTGTTTACTATGCAGCAGAGCAGCTGCTCAGAAAGGGACCTGGAAGACAGCAGCAAAGTCTGTGGTAGTGGGGACTACTACAGTGATTCCACTGCAGTATGCCATATACATACTTATGTGGGGATCTATACCTGGAGAAAATTTACACTCAACTGTCACTTTATTGGGTACACCTGTTTAATTGCTTGGGACACAAATTGCTAATCAGCCAATCGCATGGCAGCAACTCAATGTGTTTAGGCTCACCAAAATTAGACAATAGAAGATTGGAAAAACGTTGCCTGGTCTGATAAGTCTCAATTTCAGCTGCGACATTCAGATGGTAGGGTCAGAATTTGGCGTAAACCTGCCTTGTATCAACGGTTCAGGCTGGTGATGGTGGTGTAATGGTGTGGGGGATATTTTCCTGGCACACTTTGGGCCCCTTAGCACCAATTGAGCATCGTTTAAATGCCACTGCCTACCTGAGTATTATTACTGATAATGTCCATCCCTTTATGACTACAGTGAACCCATCTTCTGATGGCTACTTCCAGCAGGCTAATGCATCATGTCACAAAGGTCAGATGATCTCAAACTGGTTTCTTAACCATGACAATGAGTTCACTGTACTCCAATGGCCATACCTGAGAAATAAAAAATAGATTGTCCTCAGCCAATCCTCAAGTAAATGTCAAAAAAGAGAATTGTATTCAACTCACTTAGCTAAATGGAAAACATTTTATTGATTACAAAAACATATACTGAATATAAAAAAACATACTTTTCAGGTGTAGTTCTCCAAAGTGGTCTCTATATTCGATCCATTGATGAGCAGTCCATTATTCATAGCATCCTTTACCAAGTTTGTCACTATTTGTTCATAGTTGAGGAGGTGGAAAGATGGTGCTAAAACATAGCCTGACCGGTTTCGCCAGACCTCTGCCCACTGCTTCAGAGGCTGTTCAGGATCTGAGGTCTTTCACCATGTGTCTCTTTTTTAGTTAAAATAGCCGCCATTTCGTGCTCCCGCACCAACACCACAGCTTACGTGCGTGCGCCAATGCCACAGTGCTTGCCCCTTCACGTCATTGCGCACCCTTGTTGCGGCGGCGCCTTAACACATTTAATGCATGGATGTCATTGTGACAATCGTCAGCCCGTGGTGACAACCAACATACAAATAATAAAAAATGCATCAAAACTCGCCCAGTCCACCAAGATAATTGGGGGGGGGGGGGGAGTAGTGCAAAGAGTATGGTGCCGTGCATCACAATACATTGATCATTCCCACTGTAAGGGCTGTCCCAATTCATCTCAATCAAAAAAGAAAATAAATTAAACACTTACACATGTTGACTCCTTAATTACTTATCCGGTATTTCAGTGAGTTCTAAAATAATAAGTATACTATATAGACAAAAATTGTGGAGAAACATGCAAGAAACATACAATATATATATATATATATATATATATATATATATATATATATATACTTTGAGAAAGGGCACCAAACGAAGGCTGTCATTCAGGCCAGGTGGTTTTGTAGCCTCCAGCTCCCATATCCACCTGGCCTCATGTTGCAAAACTAGCTGATCAAGTTCCCTCCTCTACCATTCTAGAGGGACTACCTCCACGACCCAGCACTTCAAACAGCTGGGATCTCTGTTATGTTGTGAGCAGAGTTGGCTTGCTATGGGGGCCTTGAGATTTTATGTCACAATCTCATATATGTTTCTAATGTCCTGAATGTACTCGTTAAGTCCAGGAAAGTAACTCTTTCCCAATGAAACTCATTTGTGAATTTAAAATTATAGGGATTGTTCCCAGAGGCATCCATAAATGCTTTCAATTCTTCTTCAGTACCCGACCAGAAGATGAGGATGTTGTCGATGTACCTGTAACATGATACAATTCTGGGCATGCACACCAACGACGCCCCCCCCCCCCTCCATCCAACAGGTCTCCCAATTACCTAAATAAATATTGGCATTAGCCTTGGGCTTGTCGATAGTACCTGCCATTGAATTGGAATTTGTTGTTAATAAGAATTTCAATCATTTTACCAACTTATTGTGAGCCCTCTTGTTTATAGGTCTACTGCCTAAGATCTTATTAACAGCCTATAATCCCCTGGCCTTGTTGAATCTATGCCATGAAGAATTAAGGCAGTTCTAAAGGAAAAAGGGGGTCCAACCCATAACTAGCAAGGTGTACCTAATAAAGTAGCCAGTGAATGTATCTGGAGCCAGATCCTCTTCAAGCTCCTAGTCTCCTATGTATACCCTATACCCCTAGATGGTAGCGTTCTCATGTAAACTGCACACATACTACATTTCATGACCATAACCTACTTGTTTACTCACCTATAGCTATAGCACCTGCTATAGCACCTGCATTGTATACTTCCCTACTTTGTACTGTATTCCTTATCTGTACAAAAACTGTCTGATAACCTGTTCTATATATAATATTTGTACTGAAACTTGCTGCTTTGTCCCATGCCTGCACACATCTCTCTGTGCTCCTAGCCTAGATCTATCGTTTAAACACAGATTTTTGTAAACTCACTGTATTTAATCTATACGGTGTTCCATTCTGTGCAAGTACATACAAGTCTTGTAACAGTACTACTCCTGATTTAATGGCAGAGCAATGAATCCCCAGCACAGCTGTCAAAGTGTCAGATGCTGCAGAAAAGCCTGGCTCTGTTCACCTCGTAGAATCCCTAATGCTGGAAGGAGAGATGGACACATTCCCCTGATCCAGTGTATCTATCGCTGTGCAATCTTGTCTAATGAGGAGAGGGGCGGAGGAGGAATTCCCTTGCTTTTCTAAAATACCTAATCCACAAGATGTCTGACTTCAAACTGACATCCCTGGGTCACTGCAAACATATTCTGACAATCTTGCACCACAGCCAACTGGCAGATTTTTAAAATAAGTCATTATGTTCTGTGTTTTTGTAACCTCCTGCTTACCAATACTGTATATGAATTGGACTACACTGTTTATGTGAATATAGAGACACAATGGTATTGGCAAGTGTTTTGATGTATGTTTTGTGTCAACCATCAATAAGATGACATGGGAAAATTATTAGTCCTGATAGCAAATGCTTGTCATATAATCCAATTTGTGTTTAAATAAATAAGTGAGTAGGTCAATGAGATGTAATGAATTCAATCTACCCGTTGTCACACTACGATGCATAAGAAATGCATTTGGTAGACTAAATAAAAAAAATAAAAAAAATCTTGCAGTTAGCAGTACCTTCTTTTGCAGTCTTTGAAGTGACTTTAAATGCTAAGTTCACCTTTTCTAGAACATAACCGATACAGTTGAGGGGCCGCATTAGGTATTAAAAACCGTGCAGCTTTGTAAAATATGCATTCATTATATTGTCATACCTGTAGGCCATCTGAGCTCCCCCGGAAGCCTTGCCAAAAAGCTCCCAGTTAGCAAACTCCACATCCTGCAGTGTTGCTAGGACATGAAAACTGTTGGATACATACTCTCAGCATTGCAGGATGAAAACCAACTGTTTTCATGTCCTAGAAACAAGGCAGGATGTGGAGATTGCTAACTGGGAGTTTTTCAGCCAGGCTTCCAGGGAATCTGAAATAGTCTACAGGTATGGTAACATAATGAATGCATATTTTACAAAGTTGCACAGTTTTTAATATCTACTAGGGCCCCTTGACTGCATGCCTCATGTCTCTTTTAGCCAAGGTTCGAACTGGATGCGGTGTGATGCAGTGCGATTTTCATGCGGTTTGGGTACAAACTTGCAAATTGTGCTTGACAACTGCAATTGTAATAGTCAATGGGGCTTAAAATTGATTGCACAGTCTTTTACACTGAACTAGGGTGCTTAAACCCATGCATCAAGGCCACTGGTATTAAGGAGGAGGGGGGAGAGGATGGGTTCTCTGTAGCAGACTCCTGTCTGATGCTGTTAGATCATTTTTCTTGTGTGAGATCTGCACTGCTTCTGAAGGAAGGATGTTTTCTGAGATCTTCCCCAATCTGTATTACACATCCCTAGAGTCCCTACCCATTACCTTCTCACCAGTCCAGTACAAAGGCATAACCTTCTCTCCTGCATTACCACCTCAGGTGTCTGTGGCTGGGGCACTACAAATCCAAACATGCCAGGAGAGGGGAGGAAACAGCAATATCAAAGATCAGGCTGTTTGTCTGTACAGTGTGTCTGGATACTGTATGATAATTGTATATTTGATTATTTATTGTGTTTGATGGTCTTAAGGTGTTTATTATGTATATAGTTTTTATCTGAGTAAGAAGTGAGCACATTTGGTGTGGAAGCGCTCTAGAGTATTTTTATTTGTTTATAATGGTGGATTGGGGAGGTAGATGGACAGAATAAGGAGTAAGTAAGGGAAGGAGGTAGAGATTGGGTGACAGTGAAATGGATAGATGAAGGAATGGAGCAAAGCATGGAGGAATGGTGAGAGAGATAGAGAAATGGAGTGATGGAGCAAAGGATAGCGGGATGGGGTGATGGAGGGATTGAGTTATGATAAGATAGAGGGAGAGACAGAATAATAGAGTGATGGAGGATAGAAAGGGTGGAGGGATATAGGGCACAAGGATTGTTGGATAAACAGTATGGTGAAGGGATGGAGGGTGGGATGGAGCAAGAGATAAAAGGATGGTGTGATGGTGTTATGGAAAGATGAAAGGAGGGATGGAGAGAGGGATAGAGTAACAGAGTAACAGAGGGATGGAGACAGGAGGTGAAGGAGGGATGGAGACAGGAGGTGAAGGAGGGATGGAGACAGGAGGTGAAGGAGGGATGGAGACAAGAGGTGATGGAGGGTTGGAGTGATGGAGACAGAAGGTGATGGAGGGATAGAGTGATGGAGACAGGAGGCAATGGAGGGGTGGCGTGACGGAGACAGGAGATGATTGAGGAATGGAGTGATGAAGACAGGAGGTGATAGAATCTTGAGAACTGGGGTCATTAATTCTGGTGATCATGCTAGATACCTGGGATTTCCCCTCACTTTCTGTGGTGGCTACAGAATAGAAACTAAGGGGAAATCGCTTCAGTTTAACAAAGGTGTCAAAATCTGAAGGGTTATAATAATCTGCCCTTTCTATATCAAAAATAGATACTTCTAACTTTTAACTGTAATTTTGTAACTTTTGGAAAATGTCAGTAAAAACTTGACTGTGTCAGTAAATTTTGAGTGTAGTTTCAGTGAATTTCAGTCTGGTAGGTTGGCAACACTGGTGTGTATGTATTTACTTCAGGGGAGGATTTGTGTTTATTTATTGGAAAAAGGCATAAGCAATGATTTTTGTAGATACGCCACCAGAAGAAAATAATCCGTCCTTTACTTAATATTCATAGCTTGAAAGACTACCAGTCTCATTAGCTAGGGATTCTGGCTAGTCTGGCTATCTGCTGGAGGTACTGAATCAGTCTAACCCTAAACTATTCAGAAAGAATTCCAATCACAGGAGTCCCAGTAAATACGCTATGAATCAGTATGAATTCCTAGTGGAAAGCCTGGCTTGGTTTAGGATCAGACTGATTCAGTACCTTCAGCGGACATCCAGACTAGCCAGAATCCCTAGCTATTGAGGCTGCTAGTTTTTCAAGCAATGAATATTTAGTAAAGGAGGGATTATTTTCTTCTGGTGGCTGTATCTACAAAAATCATTGCTTATGCCTTTTGCCAAGCAATAAACATGAATCCTCCCTTGAAGTAAATACATACACACAGTCAAACTTTATTTAAATTATATAGAATGTATTAAAGCGGAGTTTCGGACACAATTTCACTTTTTAAATATAAATACCCCTGTAATACACAAGCTTAATGTATTCTAGTAAAGTTAGTCTGTAAACTAAGGTCCGTTTTGTTAGGTTGTTACAGCATTTAGACACTTTATAAAATAGATAGATCAGAGTGTTGGCCCGGAGCATCTGAACAGCGACGGGGACCCAGTGAGTGACTGGGTTCCCACCTTTGAGGATCCCAAGCTGTATTGCCGTTTGGTGGAGAGTCCGTCTGAGGAGCGCCATTGAGAGGCTGGAGGTCCAAAAGGGCCTCGACAAACCACCAGGGATCAAGGTAGCCGGACACTGAAGGATTGATCACCTGTCAGTCGGTACCTGGGCGACAAGTTGAAGGAGATCCAGGCGTAATTCATCTAAAGAGTATTATCTCCGTAACTATCAATCAGAGAGGGCCTGTGGCAGAGGTGTCTTTCTGAGGTTCACCAAGGAGGGTCTGTGGCAGAGACTTTTCCTCAAGTTCAAGTTCACCAAGGAGGGTCTGTGGCAGGGACTTTATCCTACAAATATTCGAGTGATACTCCGGCTGCCAGGTCAGTGAGAGAGGCCTGTCCGTGTACGCTAAACCCACTCACATAGGAGTGGCGCAGAAAGTGTTACGCTTGGGAGCAGGACTGTTTCCCTACCATCACGCCTGAATCTGCTGTTCTCCTTTCTTCTTCAACTTTACTTTCCTCACCACAAGTTTATTGTTTTTACCCGGCTGGGTAATAAAGAGCACAGCAAAGAGCACCTGTTGTGGACATTCATTTACTTCTACCAAATGCAATACGCATCATCCACCCCTAGGAATTCGGGGGAGCCATGAGGTAAATGTGCCACCCAAAACAACCAGCAGCTCCTCCAGGGGTAGTGTTACACAATGAACAAGCTGCAAGGTTGAAAGATGATGACTTCACTGTCCAATCACAGGCTGCAGAGAGATGACCATGTTGTATAATTTTAATTGCAGCACAAAAAAGTCAGGCCATCAGGGCTGTGTGAATCCCAGAACTGGATAAAAATGTAAATCCTTTGGCAGGTAATATACATTATTTCAAATGTGTATTTAGGTGTTTGGAGTTTTAAAAGAAGTCAGCTTTAAGATAGGGGCTTCTGCCTGCTAATCATCTGTCTATTGGACCCAATTCAAACTACCTCTTTTTAAAATTACTGCAATAATTCTGCTCTCCTCTGTGTACATTTAATGTTCTAAATTGCTAATTGTCCTTTCTCTGTAATAAAGTTCCTATTTCATGTCTGCAGCTAAGCAGCAAAGCCCATGTGGACTGTGCATTGGGAAAGAAAAAATCGAGCTAAAGACTTGTGAGAAATATATAAACCAGTAAAAACATATACTGAAATAAATGGCAAAATTAACAATCCTCATGTGCTAATAGTGAATAAATATTCAAAAAGCATTGATTGCATTCAACAAAAAAGTACATAAATTAAGTGAATAGATGGAAAGGTGTCGCATCGATAACCAAAACAAGGGAAAAAAGTCTTCCTCCACCAGTGTGAAAGTCCTTAGTTGGTGTATTCAAATTATATCACATATGAAAGTGACAACCCATCCACTGAAATCCTCCACCGACAGAGCACACAGATCTGCTTACCAGATCCCGGTGGTCCCTTAATTATGAGGGACCCCAGGTAGCATGTAGATATACAAAACTGTTGGGCTTGACGTGGTTCAGACAGCCTGATAGGGATCATTTCCTCATCTCAATACTACAAAACAGTGGTGACCACGTTACATGGGTATGGAAAAAGACAAAAAATGCCTCGATCGTGTAAAACCTTTAAAACTTTAATGTATATAAAAAAACGTACACACTAAACACTCACAATTTTGCAGTGATTAGAAAGCCTTAAGTCTGCTGTGCCGGCCGGACACAAGCAGACAGACCCGTCCATCTAGGGAATCCGAGCAGTCCAGGAGGGTGACGTCAGCGTGCCGCTCATTCCGCCCTACTAGTTTCGTGAAAATTCACGTCTTCCAGGGGCACGAGTGGCACACCGCATCATCCCCCTAAGTATACAGCAGCGTCAAACCTAGCCTCCCTCCCGGTTCGCACGCACACCGCCGTCGCGAGGAAACCAAGCCTTACTTCAGAACACAACCAGCGGTTCGTGTTCACGCACGCCGCAACCCTAAGGAAGCCAAGCCTCGTTCTAGACCTCCACCCACGCCATGGCTAAGCCAGAATGGGAGTGAAGGGCCATGTGACATAATACCCCGGAACAAAGAACCGATGTGATTCATGTCACGGGGACCAATAAGAATAACAACAACAATAACAACAAAGGCCGTTTCGTTTCACTGAAAAAATCAAGCGACACAGTGTCAATCCCATCCGCACCTTACTACAGGAAGCGAATGGCATGGGACCAACACATCGTCCAGCATAAATATGCTTCAAACAGATGTATTACTCCGAACGTCACATTCCTTAATAGCTTTAATACAAAGAGGCTAAAATGAAAGCTAAAATTTGATTAATTTACACAAAACATATCCATCAAAAATATAAAAACATAATCCAATGCATGTTGGTATACATATATTGCTAAACTGTGGGCGTATGAACCGCAACCACAGAGTGCTGCACAAATATAAAATGTGAAACGAAAATGAAATTTAGAAATAAAAATTAATATAAACATAAAATTAAAAAATATATATGAAATATGCAAATCAAAAATCAAAGACCCCAAATACTCAAGTCATCCAAACTTGAGTTACTAATTGGAATAGTGTTGTTCTACCCCCATGCATGGTCTGGTATCTACGACCAGCAACATACACAGGCTGTGAAACAACCAGTGCTGATTGCAAATTCCTTGACAATAGGCCCTGTATTAGAGAATTATTATTTTAAAACCAATAGGCCAGAAGAAAGTGGAGGGGCTAGAGATAAATCACAATACCCATTTGAACAAACGTATCCCCAAAGGCTCCGAAGGTCCCCAACCGCTCGTGTAATAAGAAATTAAGTGACTAATCTGTAAATCTATGAGGATAGTAAAAAAAAAATTTTTTTTTTTTGGACAAACCATAAGCATGCTCCCAATACTCCAAATCAGATGTACGTAAACTCTATTCAACGTATTCTGATTTGGATATCACAAATTATTAATAAAAGCGTTAATATCTGTGTCTATGTTGAGACCAAATGGCGTGTATGTTTTTAGACTGTGCATTGTCTGTCTGTTCTATAGGCTAAATGCAGAATTTCTAACAACTTCACAACACTTGGAAGAGTGAGCACCATTAAAGCTTGCCTACAGCATAATGGTGGAGCTGGAGAAGAAAGACAGGGGTCATCACATGTAATATGCCCATAATTTGAATATTAATGCTTTAAATTATTCAAATTAGGTGTGTTGAGGTATGCAAACTATGGAAGGGAAAGGGAACTATGTCAAACTAGCCCATTGTGTTCATTGGGAGCTTACTGCAAGCCAAATGCTTGGCTCGTGATTGTGGTGTCATTTTTTTTACCACAAAACCCTCCTTGGCCTGCCAACTGCTGCTATATTGCCTTCTGGAAAGAGATCTGCTGCAGATCACTTTTTAGAGGGCGGTAATTAGTGTTGCTCACGAATATTCGCATTGCGAATATTCGACTCGAATATAGCATATTCGAGAAATCGCGCTATATTTCGAAATTCGCGGTGAATATTCGCAATTCCGAATATTCGATTTTTTACAATTTTTTTTTTGAATCAGATCACATCCTAGATATCTCCATCGACGTCTAAAAGCATTGCTGGTATCATTAGAGACCCTGGGCCGAGTAGCTGAAGCGTTCATTGAATTTTCCAGAAAGATCGCAATGCGATTATTCGGCAAACGCAATATCGCGCGATTATTTTCCTCGCCCCGATCTTCCGCATCAGAGCGATTTTTACAGTTTCATTTTTAAAACAGATCACATCCTAGTGATCTCCATAGACGTCTGAAAGCATTGCTGGTATGATTAGAGCCATTGGGCCGAGTAGCTGAAGCGATCATTTTATATTGCCGAATATTCGCAATGCGAATATTCGGCAATAGGAATATTGCGCGATTATTTGCTCCGCCCTTTTGCATCAGAGCCAATCAGAGTTCTCCTTCCACACTCGTCACAGGTTAGCAACCAATAGGAACCTGCCTGCATGGACATTATATAAGCTCACTCCCAGCACCATTTCATTGCAGATTCAGAAGCTGGCTATAGAGTGTGGAGGCTGTTTCTGTGTTCCTGGTTTCCTTTGTCTTTGTTCTTGATTGATTTAGATCATCACCAGCATTGCTATTTAGTGATTCCAGTGGATCTTTTCCAGTATATCAACTGCTTTTTTCAAAGCAATAGACCCAAGAGCTTTTTTCAAAGCTACGTTTTGTGCTGTTTTGTGCTGTTTTTTTCATTTGTGTTACTGTTTGATCCTGCAATCCTCCCTGTTCAGTTATATTTGCAAGAGATTTCAGAACACATATTGATCTGAGCTTTATAAAAGAGCTTTTCTAAAAGCTAAGTTTTGTTCATCTTGTGTTACTGTTAGATCTTGCAGGTTCGCTGTTCAGTGATATTTGATAGGCATCTCAGTTCAAATTTTGTTTAGTTTTCCCTAAAGAGCTTTTATAAAAGCTAAGTTTTGTGTTCAGTTTAGTTAAATTTTGTGTAGTAAGTGTACACACTGTTAGTGTACATTTATTTCATCTAGCTTAGCTTAGTGTGTGTTTAGTGTCTGTGTTTTGTGTTTAAAAAAAAAAAAAAAAAAAAAGTTAGTGTTTGTTTAGTGCTTTTTTTTTTTTTCTTTAATTTTGTAGTCCTTGTCTGGTGTACTACTTTTCTTATAGTTTAGTAGCTGTCTGTGTACGTCTTTGTCTGCGTGCCTGTCTTGTAAAAAAAACACAAAAACACATTTTGTTCACATTTTCCCCCCCAATAAAGTTTAACCCCCCCACACACATATCAGCAATAATGAGCGGCATCCGTGGCCGTGGCAGCAGGGGTAGGGGAGTTACTCCCAGTGCTGGATCGCTGCCAGCACGGGGTACCTCTCGTGCCCCTACTAGTGGTAGAGGATCGGGTGCAAGGGGAGTACGCCTGATCCGGGAGTTCTTCCCATCGGGCAGCCGCCCGATATTGCCATCTCAGGCTCAAGTAGTGGTGGACTACATGGGGCACAGCAGTGCCACTGAGTCGTCGGTCCCGACTCACAGTAGTACCACCATTACACCGTTGCCTGTACTACCCCCCCCCCAGCCCCCAAGAGTCCAGCATCTTACTGTTCGACAGCGACAGTGATAGGGATCTCTTGGGGGAGGCCATGCATCAGGCAGACCTCCAGCTCTGTCCTGATGGTCAGGACCTTTTTGAAGGGATGGATGAGGAGGATGGGATACCTGCTGGCAGTATCCCAGAGACATCCCTTCAAACTGGTGCTGCTGTTTTGGTGCAGGAAACAGCAGCACCTAGTCAGACCCAGGCGTGGGTGAGGGGACAGCGGAGCCAGGCTAGAGGCTCCATGTCACGTGGTTCCCTCAGACCAACACATCTCAGCCCTTGGTCTGACATCTCTGGGGGCGAAGAGGGTGACCCATCATGGTTGCCATCTGACGCGTCGGCTCACTACGTCAGTGACGACGGGGAAGGTAGGCACCCTGGTGAAACGGTGCGCCAGGTCACCACCAGGGAGACCATCGTCAGGGTCTCCACTGGTGATGGCAGCAGGAGGTGTCAGGAGGAGGAGCAGCAGCAGCAGCAGCAGCAGCAGGCAGCTCCACCTGTGCGCACCGAATCCCAGCAGGTGCAAGTAAGCGTCACCCCATCTGACAGGAGGGCGGTGCTGAAGTCACCTGTCTGGAATTTCTTTACCCTGGTGGCAGACAACCCTACCGTGGCCATCTGCCGGATTTGTAAAGTGAGGGTGAAGAGAGGGAAGTGTTTGGCTCGGGTGGGTACCACAGCCCTGAACCAGCACCTGAGGATAAACCACTGGGCGTTGTATGAAGAGATGAAGCGTGGTGGTGGTAGCAGCGCCACCACCACACGTGAGCAGGGTACAGCAGCCCCTGCCACATCTTCATCTGTTTCCAGCAGGTCATGCCCCCCCGCTCCCTCTAGTAGAGGTACTGGTACCGGCAGCCAGACCTCTACTTCCACAGCACCCTCCACGTCTGTGTCCCGCACTGCCGTCCGGCGCCAGGCGTCGATTTCAGACGCCTTTGACCGCACCACTCCCTTCCCCCCTGGAGACCGACGTGTGCGTTCCCTCAATGGGCTCCTGGCAAGGGTTATTGCCCAACATCTGCTGCCCTTCAACATAGTTGACAGCAACCCCTTCAGGCAGATGTTGGAGCAGGCCCAACCCCAATGGCGTGTCCCCAGCCGCCATTTCTTTGCCAGGACTGGTGTCCCTGCCCTACACCAGCACATTGTGCAGAATGTAACCCTGTCGCTGGATCACGCTGTCAGCGACAGGGTTCATCTGACAATGGATGGCTGGACCAGCAGGCATGGGCAGGGACGCTACATCAGCTTCACGGCCCATTGGGTTTCCCTCCGAGGCGTCGGTGAGGGATCGTCGGCAACCGATCTTGTGGTGCCGCCCCGGGGTGTCCAGGGGAGAACTGCTGGTCTCCCTCAAGCCACTGTCTCCGCAGCTGCTGAGCCTCCCAGCAAGCGCCCCCGTAGCTACTCAAGTGTGGGGCACGTGCGCTGTCAGGCCGTGCTCCAGCTTGTTAGTTTAGGGGACCGGAGACACACTGCAGAAGAAGTGCTGAAAGCACTTCAAGCTCAGGTCCAGAAGTGGCTGACACCCCGAAGGCTCCAGCCAGGTATGGTTGTCTGCGATAACGGCAGCAACCTACTCGCCGCCCTCCATGCTGGCAGTCTGACGCACGTGCCCTGTCTGGCACATGTCCTCAACCTGGTGGTGCAGAAGTTCCTGCGCACTTATCCAGGGTTGAGTGACATTGTGGCAAAGGCGCGTAGGATTGCCAGCCACTTCAGGCGCTCCCCAACCGCTACCGCGTCCCTGTCCAAATTGCAGCGGAAGTACAATCTGCCCCTTCACAGGCTGATTGTGGACAGTGTGACGCGGTGGAACTCCACCCTCCACATGCTGAAGAGGTTGTGGGAGCAGCAAAGGGCGGTGAGGGAGTACCTGATGGAACTAGGCACTCAGAGGGCTTCACCACAACTCCCTTTCATCGCCTGTGCGGAGTGGGGGCAGATAAACCAGGTCTGCCAAGTGTTGTCCTCCTTCGAGCAGGCGACCAAGATGGTCAGCAGTGAGCAAATTGGCCTCAATAGCGTGCTGCCAATACTGTTCATGCTGGAGAGGACACTAGATCGCCTGCTCGAGGCTGGGGAGAGTGCCTTGGTGGAGCAGGAGGAGTCAGCAATGCTCCACCGAGACCAGGGCCAGGACCAGGAGGAGGAGGAGGATGATGATGAAGAGGAGGAGGAGGTGGTTGCTGGTGTCGTCCCGGAGTCAGGGCCTGGTCAGGAGGGAGAGCCGGTGTTGGGGGCACCGATAGTCCGGGGGTTGGGCATGTCTGAGTTTGACCAGCAGCGCCTCAGGGAAGAAGAGTCGCACCTCATTCACCTGGCCAGCATTGAGGAGTCACAGCGGGCTGTGCTCTTCCCCATGGCTGCCCACATGCTGAGATGCCTCAGGAGGGACCCCCGGGTTAAGACCATCAAGACGAGGGATGATTTCTGGATGGCCACCCTTTTGGATCCCAGGTGCAAGGGGAAACTGGAGCAGTTCATCCCAGCCAGCCGGAGGCAGCACCGGATGGAGGAACTGCAGGCAGCCATTGTCAGACGGTTGGAGCAGGCAACTCCCCGGCCTCCAGTTGTCCCCCCTCATCTCACCCAGCAGGTGGCTGCACCCAGCTGCAGCCGAGCAGGGGACCTAATGGAAGAGATGAGGATGTTCTTCCAAACCGAGCGACCCAGTACCACCACCAGCAGCAGCAGCAGCAGTCACCACCAGCGGCTGGCCCACATGGTGGCAGACTACATGGCGTCCGTCGGTGCTTCTGACAGTATGAGCACCGACGACCCCATGGAGTACTGGGTTGCCAGATTGGACACCTGCCGCGAGCTCGCTCAGTATGCGCTGGAGTTATTGTCTTGCCCCCCCTCCAGCGTACTATCTGAGCGGACATTCAGCGCGGCAGGTGGGGTGGTCACGGACAAGAGGACCCGTCTGTCCACAGACTCCGTGGACAGACTCACATTCATAAAGATGAATGAGTCCTGGATCGGCGGTGACTTTCTGGCACCCGTCGTCGGTTCAGGGCGCTGAAGGGTCCCTTGCCATGCATTCCCTGATGAAGCCCCGGACCTGATGTATTTACAGTGCTGAATATAACTATTTCAACATCAGAGAAAATCAATGTTAATATTTGGTACAGTAGGCTTTCTTTGCAATTACAGCGGTCAAACATTTCTTGTAGTTTTACACCAGCTTTGCACACACTGGAGGAGGGATTTTGGCCCACTCCTCCACACAGATCTTCTCTACATCAGTCATGTTTCTGGGCTATCGCTGAGAAACACGGAGTTTGAGCTCCCTCCAAAGATTCTCTATTGGGTTTAGGTCTGGAGACTGGCTAGGCCACGCCAGAACCTTGATATGCTCCTTACAGAGCCAATCCTTGGTTATCCTGGCTGTGTGCTTTGGGTCATTCTCATGTTGGAAGACCCAGCCTCGACCCATCTTCAAAGCTCTAACTCAGGGAAGGAGGTTGTTGCCCAAAATCTTGCAATACATGGCCCCGGTCATCCTCTCCTTAATACAGTGCAGTCACCCTGTCCCATGTGCAGAAAAACACCACCAAAGCATGATGCTACCACCCCCATGCTTCACATTAGGGATGGCGTTCTTGGCATGGTACTCATCATTATTCTTCCTCCGAACACGGTTAGTGAAATTATGATCAAAAAATTATATTATAGTCTCATCTGACCACATGATTTTCTCCCATGACTCCTTTGGATCAGTCAAGACAATTATGTCAGCAGTTATTTCACACCCTATATACTCTTATTAAGACTGCTGTACATCATGGCAACTCCTGCCCATGTGATATGACTCTGTATCAACTACTACTGTTAATACTGCTACTGCTGCTTCTGCTGCCCAGTCAAGACACCTATGTCAGCAGTTATTTCACACCCTATATACTCTTATTAAGACTGCTGTACATCATGGCACCTCCTGCCCATGTGATATGACTCTGTATCAACTACTACTGTTAATACTACTACTGCTGCTTCAGCTGCTGCTGCCGCCCAGTCAATACACCTATGTCAGCAGTTGTTTAACACTCTATATACTCTTATTCCTACTGCTGTTCATCATGGCACCTCCTGCCCATGTGATATGACTCTGTATCAACTACTACTGTTAATACTACTGCTGCTGCTTCTGCTGCTGCTGCTGCCCAGTCAAGACACCTATGTCAGCAGTTATTTGACACTCTATATACTCCTATTCCTACTGCTGTTCATGATGGCACCTCCTGCCCATGTGATATGACTCTGTATCAACTACTACTGTTAATACTACTGCTGCTTCTGCTGCTGCTGCCCAGTCAAGACACCTATGTCAGCAGTTATTTGACACTCTATATACTCCTATTCCTACTGCTGTTCATCATGGCACCTCCTGCCCATGTGATATGACTCTGTATCAACTACTACTGTTAATACTACTGCTGCTGCTTCTGCTGCTGCTGCTGCCCAGTCAAGACACCTATGTCAGCAGTTATTTGACACTCTATATACTCCTATTCCTACTGCTGTTCATGATGGCACCTCCTGCCCATGTGATATGACTCTGTATCAACTACTACTGTTAATACTACTGCTGCTTCTGCTGCTGCTGCCCAGTCAAGACACCTATGTCAGCAGTTATTTGACACTCTATATACTCCTATTCCTACTGCTGTTCATCATGGCACCTCCTGCCCATGTGATATGACTCTGTATCAACTACTACTGTTAATACTACTGCTGCTGCTTCTGCTGCTGCTGCTGCCCAGTCAAGACACCTATGTCAGCAGTTATTTGACACTCTATATACTCCTATTCCTACTGCTGTTCATGATGGCACCTCCTGCCCATGTGATATGACTCTGTATCAACTACTACTGTTAATACTACTGCTGCTTCTGCTGCTGCTGCCCAGTCAAGACACCTATGTCAGCAGTTATTTGACACTCTATATACTCCTATTCCTACTGCTGTTCATGATGGCACCTCCTGCCCATGTGATATGACTCTGTATCAACTACTACTGTTAATACTACTGCTGCTTCTGCTGCTGCTGCCCAGTCAAGACACCTATGTCAGCAGTTATTTGACACTCTATATACTCCTATTCCTACTGCTGTTCATCATGGCACCTCCTGCCCATGTGATATGACTCTGTATCAACTACTACTGTTAATACTACTGCTGCTTCTGCTGCTGCTGCCCAGTCAAGACACCTATGTCAGCAGTTATTTGACACTCTATATACTCCTATTCCTACTGCTGTTCATGATGGCACCTCCTGCCCATGTGATATGACTCTGTATCAACTACTACTGTTAATACTACTGCTGCTTCTGCTGCTGCTGCCCAGTCAAGACACCTATGTCAGCAGTTATTTGACACTCTATATACTCCTATTCCTACTGCTGTTCATGATGGCACCTCCTGCCCATGTGATATGACTCTGTATCAACTACTACTGTTAATACTACTGCTGCTTCTGCTGCTGCTGCCCAGTCAAGACACCTATGTCAGCAGTTATTTGACACTCTATATACTCCTATTCCTACTGCTGTTCATCATGGCACCTCCTGCCCATGTGATATGACTCTGTATCAACTACTACTGTTAATACTACTGCTGCTGCTTCTGCTGCTGCTGCTGCCCAGTCAAGACACCTATGTCAGCAGTTATTTGACACTCTATATACTCCTATTCCTACTGCTGTTCATCATGGCACCTCCTGCCCATGTGATATGACTCTGTATCAACTACTACTGTTAATACTACTGCTGCTTCTGCTGCTGCTGCCCAGTCAAGACACCTATGTCAGCAGTTATTTGACACTCTATATACTCCTATTCCTACTGCTGTTCATCATGGCACCTCCTGCCCATGTGATATGACTCTGTATCAACTACTACTGTTAATACTACTGCTGCTGCTTCTGCTGCTGCTGCTGCCCAGTCAAGACACCTATGTCAGCAGTTATTTGACACTCTATATACTCCTATTCCTACTGCTGTTCATGATGGCACCTCCTGCCCATGTGATATGACTCTGTATCAACTACTACTGTTAATACTACTGCTGCTTCTGCTGCTGCTGCCCAGTCAAGACACCTATGTCAGCAGTTATTTGACACTCTATATACTCCTATTCCTACTGCTGTTCATCATGGCACCTCCTGCCCATGTGATATGACTCTGTATCAACTACTACTGTTAATACTACTGCTGCTGCTTCTGCTGCTGCTGCTGCCCAGTCAAGACACCTATGTCAGCAGTTATTTGACACTCTATATACTCCTATTCCTACTGCTGTTCATGATGGCACCTCCTGCCCATGTGATATGACTCTGTATCAACTACTACTGTTAATACTACTGCTGCCCAGTCAAGACACCTATGTCAGCAGTTATTTGACACTCTATATACTCCTATTCCTACTGCTGTTCATGATGGCACCTCCTGCCCATGTGATATGACTCTGTATCAACTACTACTGTTAATACTACTGCTGCTTCTGCTGCTGCTGCCCAGTCAAGACACCTATGTCAGCAGTTATTTGACACTCTATATACTCCTATTCCTACTGCTGTTCATGATGGCACCTCCTGCCCATGTGATATGACTCTGTATCAACTACTACTGTTAATACTACTGCTGCTTCTGCTGCTGCTGCCCAGTCAAGACACCTATGTCAGCAGTTATTTGACACTCTATATACTCCTATTCCTACTGCTGTTCATCATGGCACCTCCTGCCCATGTGATATGACTCTGTATCAACTACTACTGTTAATACTACTACTGCTGCTTCTGCTGCCCAGTCAAGACACCTATGTCATCAGTTATTTCACACCCTATATACTCTTATTAAGACTGCTGTTCATCATGGCACCTCTTGCCCGAGTGATTTGACACTGTATTGTCAATGTCTACTACTACTATTACAGCTCAGTCAAGACACCTGTGTCCCAATTTTTTGGTACACTATTGACTACTATGACCACTACTGATGCTGTAAAGTATTCCCCAAGTGTTTTTATGCTATGTATTACTATTACCACTACTGCTTGTAAATCATGCCTGTGTGATACTTAGTGGGAATGCTTTAATAAGCATTCCTAGTATGGATACCCGTAAATGTATTAATCTTAATTAGTGTGAATGCTTTAATAAACATTTCCAGTATTGATATCCGTAAATTTAGTAATCTTATTATTCCTTACGTTTTTTGGTTCTGCGTAACTTCGGCATACTTTCAGCTATTGAGACCATTCAACTGTAAAAATGTTCGTCTCGTTCAGCTAATGATGGGACTTCTTCAAGTTTTTTTCTACTTTTTACACTTTTATAAATTTTAAGCTTTTAGACCCTTTTTTTAAACATTGAAGTCAATGAGAACATCCTTTTCCCCTTTGAATTCACATGCCATGCCAAAAGTTTCAGCTACTTCATACTTTCACTTACAGACACTGAAAAACCTTTAAAGCGGTCACAAAATATTTAGCTATCCGGCTATGACTTTTCAGATCGTTATCGTTTACAATTTTTTGGTGAAAACGCAATTTACGTTTTGCGAATTTTTCACAAAAATGCAATAGGTTATAATGTAATCCTATGGAGGGGATTTAGAGTCTGTCATGTGACCTTAACATTGGAGATCTTTGTAATTAAAAATATCTTTACAAAAAGGGGAAACAAATTGGTCTCACGCCCACAAGATCTACTTTTCATACACAATTTTTATATCAAAACGTAGCTATGCTTGTCTGGTTTATGGCAATGTGACCAATTCTGCGATACGTATTTTAGTTTTAATTATTGGAGCAACAGCCAGAAATTATGTCTCATAGACTCTCATGTGAAATTATCTAAAAAATGTTGCTGCAGAACTCACAAAGACGCTCTTTTCTAAATCGCAGACATGGCCACATTTTTAAGTTTATCTACATAAATTTCATATCGATGCGTTTACAAGGGCCGTGTATTTCAAACGGTGTAGTCGTTGTATCAATTGCATGTACGTTTGAGGATTTATTAAGCTTTGTTTGGAGGCTTAAATCATGTATTAGATCTGTGAATTAAAAGCGTTTGTAATGTTATTTCTTTCCATAAATAACTTTCCTGACCTCAGTGCAATATTCCTCCTCACTGACCTGGGGGGGAGGGGAAACCTATTGAGGGGGGAGGGGCGACCAGGAAGTCAGCATATTCTATACTTTGCAGATAGAGAAAGAAGCTGTGTGTCCTAAAGATAGTGTAGTGGTTATGGTGAATGTCTTTGGCAAGGGGCTCACCAATTAAGCTATTCAGCATTCCCACTCGCATTTTCCTCAGGAAATGCATTGTCTAGTTATATTATATTTTAATACTCCTGCTGCTGCCTCCATGCTGAGTAAAGCTTCATGACCTTTCTGGCACAGCGGATCCACCAACAGCCTCCGCTACAAGCTACCAGACCGGACTACCAGACCGGATCTAAACAGCAAGTGTAACTATAACAATGAACCTTATGTTAAACCCTGTTTTGCGGCATTTATACTGCAACCATTGGGCTGACTGCAAGAGCTCATCTGCATTCTCTCTCTTTCTTGCTCTCCCTCTCTCTCTCTTTGTATATATATATATATTGTTGCTTTTGTTATGTTCATTTTTCAACAGTTTATTTTGTGTTCGTCGTGTCTGTGTCGTGTGCTTTAGTTTGTCCTAGGTTAATGTTAAATAAAATAATAGTATAAAATGTTTTTGCTTATTATGAAGTTAAATGTGTTGATGTTGATTTGTTTGATGTGAAGTTAGATGTGTTTAAAAACCTACAACTCTATCTCAAAAAGAAATGAAACATTTCCAAAAAATAAGTTTTTTTAATACAAAAATAAATTTAAATATAGCTCTCAATCCGTTTCTGAATGCGGTGCATTTCCGCAATCTGACCCGATAGCTGCTGCTCTAGCAGAGCATTTTGTTGGTTGAGGTAGCTCATCTTCCGCTGGTTCTGAAGGATCTTCTGGTGCGTCTTTTGGATGAGTATATTTTGCCTCCTCAGATCTCTTGATGCTTTTAGGATATAATAAAAAAACATTTGGATTTCAAATAACGTTACCAAATAAATAAATATTTTTTTTTGCTTATTAATCAATCATTATCATGTGTATACACTTGTTATGTGTCTAACACATCCCGGGAGTGCAGAATTATTAGGCAAATGAGTATTTGGACCACATCATCCTCTTTATGCATGTTGTCTTACTCCAAGCTGTATAGGCTCGAAAGCCTACTACAGATTAGGCATATTAGGTAATGTACATCTCTGTAATGAGAAGGTGTGTGGTCTAATGACATCAACACTCTATATCAGGTGTGCATAATTATTAGTCAATTTCCTTTTCTTTGGCAAAATTGGCCAAAAGAAGGATTTGACAGACTCTGAAAAGTCCAAAATAGAGAGATATCTAGCAGAGGGATGCAGCACTCTTAAAGTTGCAAAGCTTCTGAAGCGTGATCATCAAACAAAAGAAGCGTGTGGAAAAACAAAGGTGCAAAATAACTGCCCATGAACTGAGAAAAGTTAAGCGTGCAGCTGCCAAGATGCCACTTGCCACAAGATTGGCCATATTTCAGAGCTGCAACATCACTGGGGTGCCCAAAAGCACAAGGTGTGCAATACCCAGAGACATGGCCAAGGTAAGAAAGGCTGAAAGACGATGACCACTGAACAAGACACACAAGCTGCAACGTCAAGACTGTGCCAATAAATATCTCAAGAAAGATTTTTCTAAGGTTTTATGGACTGCTGAAATGAGAGTGAGTCTTGATGGGCCAGATGGAAGAGCCCGTGGCTGGATTGGTAAAGGGCAGGGAGCTCCAGTCCGACTCAGACGCCAGCAAGGTGGTGGTGGAGTACTGGTTTGGGCTGGTATCATCAAAGATGAGCTTGTGGGGCCTTTTCGGATTGAGGATGGAGTCAAGCTCAACTCCCAGTCCTACTGCCAGATTATGGAAGAGACCTTCTTCAAGCAGTGGTACAGGAAAAAGTCACCATCCTTCAAGAAAAACATGATTTTCATGCAGGACAATGCTCCATCACACGTGTCAAAGTACTCCACAGCGTGGCTGGCAAGAAAGGGTATTAAATAAAAAAAAGTAATGACATGGCCTCCTTGTTCACCTGATCTGAACCCCATTGAGAACCTGTGGTCCATCATCAAATGTGGGATTTACAAGGAGGGAAAACAGTACACCTCTCTGAACAGTGTCTGGCAGGCTGTGGTTGCTGCTGCACGCAATGTTGATGGTGAACAGATCAAAACACTGACAGAATCCATGGATGTCAGGCTTTTGAGTGTCCTTGCAAAGAAAGGTGGCTATATTGGTCACTGATTTGTTTTTGTTTTGTTTTTAAATGTCAGAAATGTGTATTTGTGAATGTTGAGATGTTATATTGGTTTCACTGTTAAAAATAAATCATTGAAATGGCTATCTATTTATTTTTTGGTTAAGTTGCCTAATAATTCTGCACAGTAATAGTAGTCACCTGCACACACAGATATCCCCCGAAAATAACTAACACTAAAAACAAACTAAAAACTACTTCCAAAAAAATTCAGCTTTGATATTAATGAGTTTTTGGGGTTCATTGAGAACATGGTTGTTGTTCAATAATAAAATGAATCCTCAAAAAATACAACTTGCCTAATAATTATGCACTACCTGTATACTTCTAGCATCAATACCATATTATGGTTCTACAATCTGACAGGTGCGCTTTATATGTTGTCCATTTTTATATCTACATTTTGTTGTTGAAATGTTATTAATCATTGTGCACATATTTACCTTCCTGAATGAGGCTCACAGGACCGCTCTCTTCCTCCTGCTCTTCTGCTTGAGAAGTTGGGGTGGTGGGGGGGGGAAGCTCCTCAGCTTGCTCCTCAACAGGAGCTGGGGTTGGGGAGTGGGAGGGCCCTGGCTGCTCCTCCTCATCCATCTCCTCCTCTGCCGCATCCTCCTCTGCCGCATCCTCCTCCTCCTCATCGGCCTGGCGCCTTCTGCGCTTGGCGCGGACAACTGGCATTGGAGCTCCTATAATAACACAATGTTCATATATTATAAAAATGTTTTCTAATGACGTATGCAAATTCTGTGTACTGTGCTGTATTGTATATGAATACAAATTGATTTATATAGACAGTTAACCAATGGGACAATGTTATATTAAAGGGTCTTGTGGGCACTACAGGGGACTGAGCGTGAGCTGGGATGCAACCATGTTAAAATGAGCTGTTTTTGTCTCCTTTGTTTTGTTCAGACCATCTCATGTTAAAAAAAGGGCCTGATGGAGCACACGGGATTACTATAACAACCCCACTCCTAACACAGGAATTTAGTGGTAATCTATATATATAAAACTCAACGTGTGTGTGTGCATAAATGTATGTATGTATGTATGTATGTATGTATGTTCCAGCATCACGTACAAACGGCTAAAGATATTTATATGAAACTTGGCACACAGGTTACTTATATGTCAGCCACAAACATAGGATAGGTGGTTTAAACCTTACCCACCCCCACTTGCCATGGTCGGGGTTTTTCTTTAAAGTCCCATGCAAAGCAATGGGAAAATTATGTTCCCACATAACTTCTGTGTTCCTGTCTGCTGCCCCATGTATTTTTTCAACAGTACTATGAATACCTTGGCCGGTGGTGATATATGTTAGCACAACATGGCATCTTGGTTAACAACATCTGACCTTACATGAATTACATATGACCTTACATAACTGTCACCAAAGGAGCTGCGGTGGCTCCACGCGATTGCCACTGCACTGACAACTGATTCACCTCTGCAGCTAGGGGTTCGGATCCCGCTCTCGGCTACCTGTGAATTGAGTTTGGTGGTCTCAGCCCCGCCCCTGGTGGGTGTGCTATGCGAGGTTGGGTTGGGAGGACCCCCTCACACCCGCCATTGCCAACCGGGGCATGGAGAAAGGTGGCAGATTGCCTCTGGGGGAGGCCTCCCAACTCCTGCAGGCCGGCTCCTCTCTCTTTCGAGTTCACGCACAAAATACACTTTTTTAAAAAAAAACATAACTGTCAACAATAACTTACCTGGATGATATTTAGCCCGAAGACGTCTGACATGAACCATTTGGCGCCTCTTCAGGTCAGACCACTTCTTAACAATGGCCTTGTGGTCATGTTGGCCGCCAAAGTCAGCGATTAGGGCGCTGACCACAGCCCTTTTCTGTGGCTGCCTCCGCAGCTCATCGTATCCTGTTTCCAGGAACTTCTGCAAGATGAAGAACAAAGTATATTGTAATACTTCTGTTGACAGCCTTATGGATATATGACGTAAATGTATGCTATTCAACAATTGGAAGCATTCTCGCCTTATTAATCAATGACAGGGGTAACATGAAAGATTTTATATCCTGCCATTTCGGTCGCCACCTTTTTTGCATAAATATAGCAGCCATTATCATTTGCATAATTATGAATATATTATTAACAACACAGGATACACGTATAGGGGAGATATGCGTTGCTAACTCTTTTCCCTGTCAGGAGCCTAACGCCCCGGGGGGTCAGAGACGGGACCTTTTTCGGAGGACCACTGACGTATGTACCAGTCGCAGTTTTTTGTGATGTCACTCTTTAGGTGTGTGCACATTTTTCACTGCATCCGGGTGGAGTTTTTGGGTTGTGTTTTGCACGCCACAGGCTTTTCAACAGGAAAAAAACAGCTGGAGGCAGAATGGTTGCAAAACACTACGTGTTTGTTACTTAACTCTGGGTTTCAAGACCAGTCCACCTCCAGCTGTTGCAAAACTACTACTCCCATCAGCCACGGTCTGTCAGTGCATGCTAAGAATTTTACTTTTGCTGCATTTAGGGTGCCACAGTTTAGAGACCCGTGCATAAAGGCCTGAAAAATGGGGGCCTGCAGAACTTACAATACTAGAAGTGCCAGCATTCCCAGGCATGCTGGAAGTTGTAGTTCTGCAACATCTAAAGGGCAATATGTATTCGAACGTCCTTGGGCCTTGAGGACACTGAAGTCAGGACGTTCGCATACGTCCTATGTCCAAAAAAATTTTAAATTCATTATGCTAAATAACAAGGAAAAGTGCCTAAATACACATTTGCCAACCAGGGTGTCTGCAGCTGTCCAGGCATGCTGGGACTTGTAGTTTTGTAAAAGCAGGAGACACATTTTTTGTGAAATACTAATATATGATCATATATACTAACTTTTAAACTAGACTTAAATGCTGGGCTGGGCTGGGACTTGTAGTTTTGTAAAAGCAGGAGACACATTTTTGGTTAAATACTAATATCTGATCATATATACTAACTTTTAAACTAGACTTAAATGCAGTTGAAGATGATGAAATAACAGTGGTCAAAATACTTACACAAATCAGCAACTTTTCCTCAGACTTAGTGAAATTGCTTCCAACCATGTTGCTGTGTGATTGCGCTGCGATCATAAGTTGGAAACTGGCAAGGCTCCAGGAAATGGTCGCGTGTTGTTCGCGTGTTGATTGCGCTGCTTGGACCGAGATGGGTCCATATGGCTTCGGCTGTATGGACCACAGTAACTCTTTTCCCTGTCAGGAGCCTAGGAGCCTAACGCCCCGGGGGGTCAGAGACGGGACCTTTTCGGAGGACCACTGACGTATGCAACCGTCGCAGTTTTTTGTGATGTCACTCTTTAGGT
The DNA here is from genome assembly GCF_905171775.1 of Rana temporaria. NCBI lineage: Eukaryota > Metazoa > Chordata > Amphibia > Anura > Ranidae > Rana > Rana temporaria. Next base: position 240,516,800 of record NC_053489.1, on the reverse strand, counting down.
GTGTGCAAATTTTTCCTTGCACCGGGTGGAGTTTTTGGGTTGTGTTTTGCACGCCACAGGCTTTTCAACAGAAAATAACCAGCTGGAGGCAGAATGGTTGCAAAACACTACGGGTTTGTTACCTAACTCTGGGTTTCAAGACCAGTCCACCTCCAGCTGTTGCAAAACTACTACTCCCATCAGCCACGGTCTTTCAGTGCATGCTAAGAATTTTACTTTTGCTGCATCTAGGGTGCCACAGTTTAGAGACCCGTGCATAAAGGCCTGAAAAATGTGGGCCTGCAGAACTTACAATACTAGAAGTGCCAGCATTCCCAGGCATGCTGGAAGTTGTAGTTCTGCAACATCTAAAGGGCAATATGTATTCGAACGTCCTTGGGCCTTGAGGACACTGAAGTCAGGACGTTCGCATACGTCCTATGTCCAAAAAAATTTTAAATTCATTATGCTAAATAACAAGGAAAAGTGCCTAAATACACATTTGCCAACCAGGGTGTCTGCAGCTGTCCAGGCATGCTGGGACTTGTAGTTTTGTAAAAGCAGGAGACACATTTTTGGTTAAATACTAATATCTGATCATATATACTAACTTTTAAACTAGACTTAAATGCAGTTGAAGATGATGAAATAACAGTGGTCAAAATACTTACACAAATCAGCAACTTTTCCTCAGACTTTGTGAAATTGCTTCCCACCATGTTGCTGTAATATTGGGAAACTGGCAAGGCTCCAGGAAATGGTCGCGTGTTGTTCGCGCAATTGCGCATGCGCGATCGAAAAATCGCAATCGCAATATGTATTTTGGTTAAAATATCATACATATTCGATTTCAGAGTGCTGCTACAGCAGTTTTCGAAATATCTGCAATAAATTTCGCATTCGCATGTTGCGATATTTCGATAAAATATCAGGAATATTCTGAGCCAATCAGAGCGCTCCTCCAGCATATCTCGAAATTGCGCAATAAATATCGCATTCGCATGTTGCGATATTTCGATAAAATATCAGGAATATTCTGAGCCAATCAGAGCGCTCCTCCAGCATATCTCGAAATTGCGCAATAAATATCGCATTCGCATGTTGCGATATTTAGATAAAATATCACGAATATTCTGAGCCAATCAGAGCGCTCCTCCAGCATATCTCGAAATTGCGCAATAAATATCGCATTCGCATGTTGCGATATTTCGATAAAATATCACGAATATTCTGAGCCAATCAGAGCGCTCCTCCAGCATATCTCGAAATTGCGCAATAAATATCGCATTCGCATGTTGCGATATTTCGATAAAATATCACGAATATTCTAAGCCAATCAGAGCGCTCCTACCGCAGTTATTAAAAAAATCGCAATTATTTTCGCATTCGCAATAGCGAAAAATCGCATTCAATTAATTTCGATAAAATATCACGAATATTCGAATTTAGCGAATATATCTCGAATATTCGAATATATATTCGAGATATATCGCGAAATCGAATATGGCATATTCTGCTCAACACTAGCGGTAATAATTGCTCCCTGTCTGAAAGAAGCCAAACAGCTAGATACACATTTGGAATACATATGTAGTAATAGGTTCACCTGCATAGTGATTTCTAATTTTACATAGCTACTGTAGCTTTATGATCCAGACACTTTTAACAGCATAGTCTCACCCTCCACTGCTGCAGCAAAGCATGAGCTTGGTCACAAACACCCCCCCCCCCCCCCCAAGCCTGCTGATTGCGGGATAAAGAAGCAGCAGTACTTGTTTCTGTTCACTCTCCTTTTGTTGGCATGCTCACTGTAGCGCAGTCTTATTAGCAACTTGGACTGGCCCTCCCAGTGCTTTTGTATAGAGGATTACAAATTATTGATATCATATCAAATTCAGTTAATACACATTTTATGATTTGGAATGAATACATAACTGCATTCATTAGTGAGTTTTAATATCTGCCTATAGTTCAGCCTTAATAATGGTGCAGTTAGACATGATGTGAAGTAAGCCACAGAGCAAATCATAAATGGAAAATGCTTAATATTCAATGCACATTGTAGATTTACTCTTGTAATAGATTGTTTGTGAGGGAAAAAAATAAATGACACTTTTTATTCCAGTTGAATAGGTTTACACTGCTTAAACTGTTATCCCTAAATCCCTTACTATAGGAGGAGGGGGTAAGATGTAACGTTGGCTGTATTCGAGTATGATAATATAAAACTCTCTCCACAAAAGAGATGCATAAACAAACAGGGAAGGCGCAATGGATTTCGATACTGAATGAACAAAAGGGGAAAAGTATTTTTTGGGGAAAAAAAACAAGGTCATGTACTGTAGCTCTTAAAGAAAGTTGTAGACCTTACTAACAATTCAAGCAGGTTAAATTGATATCTAATTTAAAAGTTTCACAGACTGAAATTCTTAAACATTTTATATCTCTAGATTTATTTATTTTTCACTGTGTTGTGAAAGTATGCATAATAACATTTGCAATATGATTTTACAGCTTATAGAGGGAAATCATGTTGATATGTTAAAGCTCAACTCCAGTTTAGGCGCAAAGGGATAAACATGGCCTACGCCAGCTAAAGAAAATATAAACATGCAGCAAATAATCAGTATCTATATGAAACTTCAGGAGCTTGGACTATGTGGTCATCCTTGTAAGCATGTGCATTTAACTAGTCTGCCACTAGGTGGCTGTGTCCTAGAATAGTGTGTGGTAACAGAGAATAGTGTAATCAGTTGCCAGGTCCCTTTTAGCAAGAGCAGTCTTTTTCGATCAGGGTGCCCAGGCACCCTGGAGTGCTTAGAGGTTTATTCAGAGGTGCCTCAGCAAAATGCCTAACATTTGCCCAAAAATTGTATACAAGGCGGCGGGTGGAGGAAGCCTGCCTTTTAGTTACACAAAGTCAAGGGTTTTCATTGTGCATCATTACGACTTTATAAATGCTGACCTGCTAATGACCAATGACATCATCATAGCATGCTTGTTTGACCCTCCCCTGCCTCTCTCCATCAGTTTTGGGGTCACATTAGCTGAGTGATGGAAAAAACTGAGGAAGAAGAGAAACATTGCAATACTAGCCAGTACCAACTTGCTGCTTTAACGTTGGGTGTCCTACATGTGTGGATGTTGCTGCATTATGTAAATTATAGGATGGGGTGCCTCAAGACTGTCCATAATTAGGGAGGGTGCTTCAAGACTGTCCATAATTTGGGAGGGTGCCTTGAGATTGCCCATCATTTTGAAGGGTGTCTTGACTGAAAAAAGGTTAAGAAACATTGAGCTAGAGCACCCCTATAGTGATGTTATGGGTGAGTCAATGCCCATATTTAAAGTGGAGGTTCACCCTAAAAACAAGTATATACCATTCAATCCAGCATACTGCCGACATGTACAGTATGCAGTTTTTTGTTTTGGTTTACATACCGTAGTATAGGTATTTTCCCCCCGTAGTGAATACCGCGGGAGTGGGCGTTCCTATTCAGAGACTAAGTGATTGACGTATGACAAAAGCGTCACCCCCGGCGCATAATGCGCGTCACCATTTTCCGAAAGAAGCCGAACTTCGAGTCGGCCCTATACGGCGCCTGCGCACCGACGTTCGGCTTTTTTTGGAAACTGGTGACGCGCAATATGCGCCGGGGGTGAAGCTTTTGTCATACATCAATCACTTTGTCTCTGAATAGGAACGCCCACTCCCGTGGGATTCACTACCCAGAAGCCGGGGGGGGGGAATACCTATACTACGGTATGTAAACCGAAAAAAAAAAAAACAGCATACTGTACATGTCGGCAGTATGCTGGATTGAATGGTATATACTTGTTTTTAGGGTGAACCTCCGCTTTAAGTCAAGTTGGGAGAACCTTAGGGCAGTCAGGGCATGGGAGCCAGAGACACCATCAGCATGCAAATATAGTCATCTAAGTGGAGGCCCTGGACAGGGCTGGAGGACAGGGAGAGGTATTCCTGCACTCATAAGAGCCGTCTGTAGTCATCCTGTCTTTTATGGTGGTGGGGCTAGAGCAGATTATAAAAGGTCTTTAAGGCTAGGCCAAGTGTTCCCTGAAGTGAGGCTATCCTTCTGGAGGTCCTTGGAGAAGTACACCCAAGCCAGAAGTGACCATAGTGATCCTCTCTCAGGAGACTATCTGTAAGGAGCAGTGAGCTGGATAGAGACAGCCTAAGGCAAGTCAGAGCCCTCTTAGTGAGTACTAATGACCCCATAAGAGTAAGGAGAGAGACAAAATAAGAGTACCGTGTGTTGCTTTCACATGTGACTGCTGCGGATTGTCTATTATTTGTTATCAATAAAATGCTCAAAAGTGATCCCAGAAAGTATGTCTGTGTGATGTGGCTGTAAATGCCATCTTAAAGTAACTTCAGTAAAGTGTGTAATTCTAACTTTTTGTGTGTCTATCTCTTTGTGTTCCTTGGGATATAAAAGTTAATGGCTGGGAATGCCATGAGAAGGACTTTGGCGTGGAGATGGGACTAAGATGGTGGAAGGTTAAAGCCTCAAGCAGGAGGGTTGTAGTTCTGGTAAGTAAAAAAGCGGGGCAGGGACTTGTGCTTTTGGTGCCAATACACATCCAATCACAAGTCCCCTTACACACTACCTAATTTTCTCTAAAATTCACAAGTTGGGAACAAAAATAGTCAGATTTAAATCTTGTGTCTATTCTAGAATTATTATTTTTTTAAAAGCCTATGGCGTGTGAACACACACAAAAACTCCACCCGGTGCAGAAAAAACGTGCACACACATAAAGAGTGTTCACAAAAACGTGCAGACGGGTGCAACGTCAAGTGGTCCTCCTGTGAAGAGGGACCCAAACCCTGATCCCCCGGGGCGTTAGGCTCCAGACGGGGACTGAGGTACTGTGGTCCGAGCAACCGAAGCCGACACGGACCCAACTTCCTCGGAGGGACTGCCGAAACAGAACCCTCCCAGTACTACAGTAGGTGGGGCTCCCCCGAAGGGAGACCCCATGAGAGCGGGCAGACCAAGCCAGAAGGCCATGTCCACCTACTCCCAAGACGTTCAGGGCTGGCCCGAGGACCCGCACCCTACTAATCACACAGTGACACAAAATGCGCACAACAAAAAAAGACAAAAAACGTGACAAAACATAGGCAATAAATTAAATAAAGTGGGGGAAAGGGATAGTGAAGAGGAGAGTGAAAGAAGTGGTCATTGTGTTCAACAATGACCAGGCCCTCCGGCCAGGAATAAAAAATTCCTCCGGTCCTAGCCAAAAGGCCTGGCCGAGGAGGCAGGTGCTAAAAAAAGCGTGTAGCTGGTGCAGTGACCGTGGTATCCTTAAATCAAAGTGTCCCTCACACACAGTGATTCTCAGATACCCCTAGACTGTCACTCCAGGGGCACATGCACCATAGGCTTTTCCTTCCAAATCTACCCCCCCGACCAGCCAGTGCAGCCCTCCACCCCTGCCAGCTAGAGAGCCCTTCAAGGTTTTCTTGGGGAGAACTGCTGCTCCAGTTAGCAGCCTACACCAATACTAGCCCTTCCAGACCCCCCATCAACCCGGCGGATTTGCATGGCCTTACCCCGTCTACTCTCAGGGCAGTACCAGCTCCTCCTACCAGATCGCTGACAGAGATAGCACTTACACCAGCCAGCCAGAAGGCCAGACTAGAACTCGGCAAAAAAAAGAAGACCAAGTGCAGCCACCCATCCTCACCAGAAGCACCCTTCCAGATGGCTCAGACTCAACCATGGGCCGGCCCCCAGTATCTATCGGGCAGCACGGCGTAGTCCCTGCTGAAACCATCCTTCCAGGTGCAATGACGTCTTTGGATTGCATCCGCCCTCCCCATGTAGGAGGTGCTTCAGCGCTCCGCTGACAACTGATAAGAACAGATACCACACCTGATCCTAGCCAAAAGGCCGAGAAGCGGTAGGGAAGACACCACGATCAGCACGGCCAGAGTGCAATGGTCGAGCCTCGCCCTGGGAGAACCACCTTCATGATCATGGTGTCTCCCCTGCCAGGTATTCTAGACATTTATGGAAAGTGATAAATCTCCACTAGAGTGCCTTCAAAAGACTTCTAAAAGGGCCCTATGTTGGGCCCTAATCTATGTTTAAAGCAGATTTCAGAGAGACAAGTACTGTCTACCCAGGATTTTTTTTTTTTTTTTACTGATATTCTGTTGCCACTTTAATGGCTGGAAAAGACTTGTTCTTTATATATGTGTGTGTGTGTGTGAAACATAAGTAAAATCGATAGTGAAATTAATGTTTGCAGTGTGTCATCTTTCAACCCTTTGTAGCAGTGTTTTGAATTTGTTGGCAGTGAACAGATGCACATCCTTGAATGTTCCTAGAAAGAATCATAATGAATCATTTTGTACAATATCAACAGAAAGTGTTCATAAAAAAACTCTTCTTACTACAAAAGTGGCTGGCTTAATTGAATTAGAAGATATAAATAAAAACATATCCAAAACCAAAATGCCATAAATATATTCCCTGATTTTGTAGATGCTATAACCTTTGTGCAAACCAATCAATATACGCTTATTGCGTTTTTTTACCTGAAATATGTAGAAGAATATATATTGGCCTAAACTGATGAAAAAAAAAATTTGGGGGATATTTATTATAGCAAAAAGTATAAAATATTGTTATTTATTTTTTCAAAATTGGCGCTTTTTTTGTTTAAAGCGCAAAAAAAAAAACCGCAGAGGTGATCAAATACCACCAAAATAAATCTCTATTTGTGGGAAAAAAAGGACATACATTTTATTTGAGTATAGCGTCGCACAACTGTGCAATTGTCAGTTAAAGCGACACAGTGCCGTATTGCAAAAAATAGCCTGATCATTAACCACTTAAGGACCCCTTCACGCCGATATACGTCAGCAGAATGGCACGGCTGGACACAATCACGTACCTGTAAGTGTCTCTTTATGCCCAGCCATGGGGTCGCAAGCGCGCCGCCGGCGGCGCGCTCGTGAACAGGTCTGAAGCTCCCTTGACCACGCCCGCGGGACCCGCGGACCCGATTGCCGCCGGTGTGAGACGGCGAGAGACGGGGAGAGGTGTGTGTAAACACACCTTCCCTGTTCTTCATTGTGGCAGTGTCATTGCTCGTCTGTTCCCTGATATAGGGAAAGACGATCAATGATGTCACACATCCAGCCCCGCCCCCCTACAGTTAGAAACACATACGAGGTCACACTTAACCCCATACAGCGCCCCCTAGTGGTTAACTCCTAAACTGCAATTGTCATTTTCACAGTAAACAATGCATTTTTATAGCTCTTTTTGCTGTGAAAATGACAATGGTCTCAAAAATGTGTCAAAGTGTCCGATGTGTCCACCATAATGTCGAAGTCACGAAAAAAAAAAACGCTGATCGCCGCCATTAGTAGTAAAAAAAAAAATTATTACTAAAAATGCAATAAAACTATCCCCTATTTTGTAAACGCTATACATTTTGTGCAAACCAGTCGATAAACGCTTATTGCGATTTTTTTACCAAAAATAGGTAGAAGAATACGTAACGGCCTAAACTGAGGAAAAAAAACGTTTTTTTTATATATTTTTGGGGGATATTTATTATAGCAAAAAGAAAAAAAATTGAATTTTTTTCAAAATTGTCGCTCTATTTTTGTTTATAGTGCAACAAACAAAAACCGCAGAGGTGATCAAATACCACCAAAAGAAAGTTATATTTGTGGGAAAAAAAGGACGCCAATTTTGTTTGGGAGCCACGTCGCACGACCGCGCAATTGTCAGTTAAAGCAACGCAGTGCCGAATCACAAAAAAGGGGCAAGGTCCTTAACCTGCACAATGGTCTGGGTCTTAAGTGGTTAAGGGGGCAAATCCTTCTGGTCCTTAAGTAGTTAATTCATAAAGTGCATAGATATCAAAAATACATCAATAAATATATGATTAATTCATTAAATTGGTGCTGAGAAAGTGCCAAGTGCAATTAGTGTACTCTTTAAAAGTGTCTCTTTAAATGCAGAAATACATACCATCATCAAAATTCATATACAATAATGTGCTGATATAGTCCAATAGATAATCATGCAACATAATACTTAAAGTGCAATGTGCAATTCATACACAAAAAAAAAAAAATAGCATTAAAGTGGAGGTTCACCCTCAAAAAAAATTCTGACATCACACGGAGTCGCGCCATCCTACCGACAGAATGCCGGTGTTTTGTTTTTTTCTCAGCACATACCTCTTAATCCCGATTTTCACCTCACGGCAATTGATTGTTGAACACGTTCATGAACCTTGGACTTTTTATTTTTAATTGTATTTTTATTCTTAATCCTGTATTTATTTTTTGTGTATACATTGAACATTTCACTTTAAGCATTATCCTGCATTCTTATCAATTGCACTACATGAGCACATTAAGAATATTAATGTATACACATTTTGATGATGAATTATGTAAATACTGTATGCATTTTTGCATTTAAAGAAACAGTACACTGTTTGCCTCTTAGCACTTTCTCAGTTTGGAAGTTGCACCTATTTGATGAATTGATCATATATTTATTAATTTATTTGTATATATTTATGCACTTTATGATTTAAAGAGACAGCACACTCACTTATAGACTATTGAGTTTTTTAAAATTGTGTTGCCCGTTCTTTTTACTACTACTTTTTGACCATGTAGGCACTAAGCGTAGACAGTAACGTTTTTTTATTTATGAAAATATAAAATGATATTATATTTTGTGATGTGGAACCTGGAGTGAGTGGTGTTCTGTCCTTTGCAAACCTATGCTCTCATATCCTCAGTTTTTCGACCAGCTTTAATTACATGGTCAAATAGATACTTTACCTAATACAGTAGATAGACCGCAAAGCTGCATATAGGGGTTTTTGAATGTGAGGGAATATATGAACCCCACATGTGGCTTTGCGGTCTATCTATTGTATCAGGTAAAGTATCTATATGATACAGTACTGTTTTCTTGTAAGCTTGTTTGTATAGTTTGGGCTATAGCAGATTTTATTTATTCACCATTACAGTGTGTTGCGGCTGTGCTTTGAAATATCGTAGAGGCCCCCCACTCAGATTCATGCATTGATTGCCATGGTATGTTAAGTACAGCTTTTAGCTCCATTGATTATCCTCACTAGCTAAGTTTCTTGGCTTATTACTACTACCAATCTATTCAATCTGCCTTTTGACCAGATATCAGATGTGTCTCTCCTGCGTGTGGTGCACCCATGCCCGCCGGGATAGACCTCCTCCATGGGTCGTGCATGTTGGGAATACTACCACACATACCTTTATTTCATATGTAATTAATACTCTGATGATTGTATGACTAGACTAATGTGTTTTTTCTTTTGATTTGTAGTTTGACATTGGTAATTGCTCTATAACATTATATGCATATACAGTGCCTTGAAAAAGTATTCATACCCTTGAAATTTTCCAAATTTTGTCATGCCACAACCTAAAATGTATTTTTTTTTTATTGAGATTTTATGTGATAGACCAACACAAAGTGGAGCATAATTGTGAAGTGGAAGGAAAATTATAAATGTTTTTTTTTTTTTTTTACAAATAAATATGTGAAAAGTGTGGCAGGCATTTGTATTCAGCCCCCTTTACTCTGTTACCCTAAACTAAAATCTAGTTGAACCAATTGCATACAGAAATCACCTAATTCATAAAGAGGGTCCGCCTGTGTGTAATTTAATCTCAGTCTAAATATTGCTGTTCTGTGAAGCCCTCAGAGGTTTATTAGAGAACCTTAGTGAACAAACAGCATCGTGAAGGCCAAGGAACACACCAGACAGGTCATGGATAAAGTTGTGGAGAAGTTTAGGGTTAGGTTATAGAGCATTAATCAGAGAAGCAGTCAAGAGGCCCATGGTAACTCTGGAGGAGTTTCAGAGATCCACAGTTTAGGTGGGAGAATCTGTCCACAGGACAACTATTAGTCGTGCACTACACAAATCTGGCCTTTATGGGAGAGTGGCAAGAAGAAAGACATTTTTAAAAGAAAGCCATACGGAGTCTTGTTTGCTGTTTGGGAGAAGCCATGTGGGGGACACAGCAAACATGTGGAAGAAGGTGTTTTGGTCAGATGCGCCCAAAATTGAACATTTTGGCCTAAAAGCAAAATGCTATATATGGCGGAAAAGACTTGAGACTGGGGCGGAGGTTGACCTTCCAGCAGGACAACGAACCTAAACATACAGCCTGAGCTACAATGGAATGGTTTAGATCAAAGCATATTCATGTGTTAGAATGGCCCAGTCAAAGTCCTGACCTAAATCCAATTGAGAATCTGTGGCAAGATTTTAAAATTGCTGTTCACAGACGCTCTCCATCCAATCTGACAGAGCTTGAGCTATTTTGCAAAGCTGGTAGAGACATCCCAAAAAAATTTGCAGTGAAAGGTGGTTCTACAAAGTATTGACTTAGGGGGGCTGAATACAAATGCACGCCACACTTTTCACATACTTATTTGTAAAAAATATTGAAAACCATTTATCATTTTCTCTCCACTTCACAATTATGGACCACTTTGTGTTGGTCTATCACATTAAATCTTAATAATTTTTTTACATTTTTGGTTGTAACATGACAAAATTGTGATCCAATAAAGACTTTAAAGGTGTGCTACATGTGTGTGCAATTTTTTCCTTTTCATTTTGAAACAAATCGACACTAATTATTTTCATTCCATATTCAATGTGCCTACTCAATCCCAAAGAAATTGCAACTTGTCTAGAAAGGTTTAATAACTGTGCTGCAGGATCAGGCCACAAGTTTTTGCAGTCTTCAACAAGATTTACAATGTGTCCTTGACCCTCACCCCAGAGATAGTGCTTCTTTCCTTTCTTCCGGGCTCGGTAGCCTCTCAGAAACGGAGCTTAATACACTTTTTCCTTTTAGAAGCTCGACAAATCATAACACTATATTGGAAGATGGATGTTACCCCCTCCTTATCCTTGTGGGTCTCCATGGTAAATGTTATCATGCGCATGGAGGAAATGCAATTGTTAGATAATGATACCTTTGAGAAATATAAAGTATAGTTGTATGTTTGGCTTAATTTCTCTACTTCTGATACCCTCAAGGGTACCGTCCAACAGTAAGCGTTGTTGTCTTAGCCCCCTAAATGGATAGCGATGAGGTCCCTCTGGTTAAGCCAAAAATTTTACCAACACATCAAGGATCTCCAAAGTGGGTCCAAAGTTTTAATCAGCGATAACATCGTTACAGCAGATTGCAATGTTTCTGAGCCTCGCAGGACCCCTTCATCAAATCACATGCCTGATGAGGGGGTCCTGCGAGGCTCCAAAATGTTGTAATCTACTGTAACAATGTGATTGATGATTAAAACTTTGGACCTACTCTGGAGATCCTTGGTGTGCTGGTGACATTTTTTGCTTTGACTTAAAACGGTTCCAGCCATTGGTCACTACAGCACCCACTTTGATGCACAGCCTTTTCTACAGGGATGTGTGCATTGGGACTAGTGTGTTTGAGGTCTCTCTGGTGGTCCACTACGAGATCCTCTTGGTCATAGCCTTTGGTATTTTCGCCAGATTTAATTTATTTGATTTAAATAGGTCACTATGGCCCCGCCCTTTAATGGGGCTTTCACCACCTCTGGCTATCACCAATTGTACTAATAGCATACCACGTTCCTCCTCCAATGGCAGCAGGGCCGGCGCTAGGCATAGGCAAGTCAGGCGGCTGCCTAGAGCGCCAGTGTAGGGAGAGCGGCAAAAACCGGATCCCCAGCCACTCGCTGGGGATTCGGATCATTAAAATACCTCCTGGACCTGCATTTTTAAAAAACATGCCTTATGGCGCCAGCCGCCAGGCTAGGGGGCGGTTGCGCCTGTGGAGAAATCGCCTCCACAACACTTTTCTTAGCCTGCAGTGCCGACCGTAGCAGCGGCAGTGAGATGAGGGGAGAGAGCCGGGACAGCAGCTGGCCAGAAGTGCTGCTCGATTGATGGTGGTCAGTGGAAGTTAAAGCAGCCAGGGTGAGATGGTGTCTGAAGCCCTGCTTGCAAGTCCGTGCTTGCCGCGAGGTCCGATTCCCCCTCCCCTCCTCCTCCTGGTTGCTTGGGAATCTGTAGTGAGAATGTAAGATGAGGAGTCAGACGGGCAGCAGCGCGGTTCATTAGTGTAAGCACAGGCAGGATGCTCAGTGCTGCAGCATCCTGCACCCAGTCACAAGAAATTAAAAAATGTACTCTGCTTTTAAGTTTACTGTGCATTGCACTGTGTACAGAGGGGGAACTGGTTTGTGTGTGTGTGGGGGGCAGATATATATATATATATATATATGTGTGGGGGGGGGCAGAGATGTGCAGGGGGGTACAGTGGGAACTGGTGTGTGGGGGGACATATACAGGGGGGTACAGAGTGGGAACTGGTGTGGGGGGAGATGTGCAGGGGGGTACAGTGGGAACTGGTGTGTGGGGGGGACAGGTGTGGGGGTTTGTACAGAGTGGGAACTGGTGGGGGGGACATGTGCAGGGGGTACAGAGTGGGAACTTGTGTGGGGGGACACAGGTGTGTGGGGGGGTACAGAGTGGGAACTGGTGTGGGGGGATACGGGTGTGTGAGAGGGATACAGGTGTGTGGGGGGGGGGGGGGCAGATGTGCGGGGGGGTACAGAGTGGGAACTGGTGTGGGGGGGCAGATGTGCAGGGGGGTACAGTGGGAACTGGTGTGGGGGGGCAGATGTGCAGGGGGGTACAGTGGGAACTGGTGAGTGGGGGGACAGGTGTGTGTGTGTGGGGGGGAGATGTGCAGGGGGGTACAGTGGGAACTGGTGTGTTGGGGGGACAGGTGTGGGGGTTTGTACAGAGTGGGAACTGGTGGGGGGGGGGGGGGATGTGCAGGGGGTACAGAGTGGGAACTTGTGTGGGGGGATACAGGTGTGTGGGGGGGTACAGAGTGGGAACTGGTGTGGGGGGGCAGGTGTGCAGGGGGGTACAAAGTGGGAACTGGTGTGGGGGGGCAGATGTGTGGGGAAACATATGTGCAGGGAGGTACAGAGTAGAAACTGGTGTGTATGTGGGGAGGGGGGACAAATGTGCAGGGGGTACAGAGTGGGAACTGGTGTGTATGTGGGGAGGGGGGACAGATGTGCAGGGGGTACAGAGTGGGAACTGGTGTGGAGGGGGAGACAGGTGTGTGTGGGGGGTACAGAGTGGGAGGAGACAGGTGTGTGTGTGGGGGGGGGTACAGAGTGGGAACTGGTGTGTATGTGGGGAGGGGGGACAGATGTGCAGGCGGTACAGAGTGGGAACTGGTGTGGAGGGGGAGACAGGTGTGTGTGGGGGGTACAGAGTGGGAGGAGACAGGTGTGTGTGTGGGGGGGGTACAGAGTGGGAACTGGTGTGTATGTGGGGAGGGGGGACAGATGTGCAGGCGGTACAGAGTGGGAACTGGTGTGGAGGGGGAGACAGGTGTGTGTGTGGGGGGGGGGTACAGAGTGGGAACTGGTTTGGGGCCGACAGGTGTGTGTGGGGGGGGGGTACAGAGTGGGAACTGGTGTGGGGGGGTTCAGACTGGGGGGGGACAGGTGTGTGGGAGGTACAGAGTGGGAACTGGTGTATATGTGGGGGGGACAGATGTGCAGGGGGTACGTATGGGGAGCGAATGGCGTGTGCGCGAGGGGGGGGCGTCAAAATGAGGCTTCGCCTAGGGTGTCAAAAATCCTTGCACCAGCCCTGAATGGCAGATACCATGTGCAGCGTGAAGCCTCTCTATTTTTCTTAATGTTGGTCCATAATAATAAAAACTTTCATTGTGCAATATGTTATAAGAAATTTTCATCTAAAAATTATTTATTTCTGTATGCAATGTGCTTGATCTCTAACTCAGAAATTGTGGTCCAATAAAGACTTCAAAGGTGTGCTGCAATTGTGTGCATTTTTTTCCTCTTAAATTTGAAACGAATAAACACAAATTATTTTTATTCCATATTCAATATGTCTGTCCAATCCTTAAAAAATTGCTGCCTGCCCAGAAAGGCTTAAGGTCGGGTTCACACCTATGCGAATTGGTTGCGGCTTAAACCGCATCCAATTCGCATAACATTATAAAATACATTGATTTCAATGAGGCTGGTTCACATATGTGCGATGCATTCTCACTGCGCATTGCTGAAAAAACGTGTGAGTTTTCTAGGCATTGCGGTGCGGCTCAGGTGCGAATTCAGGCCTATTATCTTCTATAGGCATGCATCTGATTCGCAGATGTGTTCATTACTCTTCAGGATTTCTCTCATTCACCTCAATACACTTCCCCCCTCCCCCTCCCCTCTCCCAGGTCTCCAAATTCGCAGCTAAAACGGAGATGATCTGCTGAACAGTTCGCTTATCGCTCTGCAGAGATAAGAGAGCTGAAATTCAAACTGCACAAGTGTGAATCCAGCCTTAAAGCTGTGCTGCTAAGCTATAAAAATGTCCCTACAAATAAAACCCCAAATTTCCAGACGCAATATGCCCTCTCAGTCACTCTGTTGTGCAAATCTGTAACATTTTACCATTTCAGTTTTCTGGAAAAAAAAATTCTTTCTATGTACAAGATGCTCAATCCCTAAGAAATTGTGGCCTGTTCAAAAAGAATTAATAGCTGTGGTGCTTAACTGTAAAAATTCCCCTCTTCATTCTCTATATCAAGATAGTAGACATGGGCTGAACAACCCCTTATTCGTTTCATGGCAGTGCCCATTTTGAAGGCTTAAATGCAAGTTATTGGGCATACAAAAGGTATGGGAATCCAGGTACTGCCCTGGGGGACATGTATCAATGAAAACATTTTCTAAATGAGCAGGGATTTACTTATGCTTAAAGCGAAACCATAAAAATTAGAAATGTCAAGAAAAATTTAAAATTTCTTTAAATATAGTGCCTGGGGGGTCCCCGTAGTCTGCCTGTAATATGGCATATCTGTACTGTGTATAGAACCTGCTGTAGCAATAATGACAAATTCATAAAGCCAAAAAAATTACATTTTTCCTGCAAGCTTTCTTTATTTTGTAAACAAAGGTTGTGGAGCCAGTCTGTATGATAAGGCCACAATTTAGTGCACTTGAAACAAGATCAGAGATTTTTTGGATAAATTCTGGACTTTGGGTGTCGGTGGTGCCTCTTGATGAAAGCACATCTATAAGGTTACGGTGCGAACGCACCACTGACACTGTAACCTTATAGAAATGATATGCACCATCGACACCATAACCAAATTGAAATGATATGCACATGTCAAACAGGTGTGGAAAAATTGGTCCTTGTGTGTTAATTGTGCCCATGAAACCTACACCAAAAAATTTCTTCCAGATTAAATCAACACCCACAAAGCTATGCAGCCTAGACAATCTTTCAGAGATTCCAGATGTAGAAAGCACTTATTCAGCGATATTGATAAATGTCAGCCAGGCCACAAAGTCTTTGGACAGACGTACTCTTTTATCTGTCACAAAACCTCCGGCAGCACTGAATGCCCATACGCTGGATGCAGGACAGCCCAGCAGCTCAATAGCCCCTAGATCAGGGGTGCCCAACCTTTTGAAGAGCGAGGGCCACTTAAGCGACTTGGTAACCGGTCGCGGGCCACAATGAGTGGAGTGGGTGGATGGCAGCACACACTCTTACTTTACTCTCAGCTCACCAAACTCGCAGGTAATAGAAGTCTTGGGCTTAGTGCAGGTAACCCATAGGTGCACTTCTCTGCACCTGTGGATGAGTTTGAAAGCAGTCCAGTAACCACTGCAGAACAGATATGCCCATATATACACTGTAATTTTAGTAATAAAAACATACCTTTAATACAGTATTCTATTCTATTTCATTCCATCCCAGAGCAGGAGGTCGTGGGCCACATCAGAGGGCTCTGCGGGCCACATGTGGCCCCTGGGCCACTGGTTGGGCACACCTGCCCATATGATGCAGTAGCTGCCGATGGGATGTGAAAGCTGACAGCCCTGGGGGCCAAAGAGTACATTTTTTTTAAAAGCATCACCGAGGCGACCCCCTTCCCAACCGCTCGTCTCTTGACCAACAGAAGCCTTAAAACTTATATACAATGACACAGTAACCTACCAGAGTCTGGAAAGGCGTTTCATAACTTATCTTTAAGGTGTCCTCGATAGATTTCATCTTCTGCTCCCTCTGTGGGGACGGAATGAGTTCTGAGACTTTTTGCTTGTAACAAGTAGCAGGAAGGAACACCCACTACTGCACGAGTCTGCTCTCACTCGTAGGATCACCAGGAGGAATCAATTGTCATTTGCCCTCTGTTCTGCTTGCAGTGAGGTTTGAAGCACCTGCTGCCAGAGGAAGGTTAGGTAGTCCAGCCAGCGATATTCCAGCCTCCTACATCCAGCCGGACATCCAGCAGGACTCTGCACCCCCAGCGCCGACTCCTAATTCTCACTCCTAGGGCCAGACAGGCAGGGGTCTCCTCAGCCAGGATCCAGGACAGCTACTCTTCCTCCACCTTTGGCCTCCCTCTTTCCTCCCCAACATCAAGGTAAGGCCTTTTTTCGTTCAGGCCTATCCACCTCTCCTTGGGCTAATTCGCGACCGTCCTTTTCAGGATAAGTCGCGGCTGCGGCCCAACAAAGGGGATAACAGACAGATCTTCCACCCCCCACACTCCCAGCTGCGATTGGGGCATCCCCGCTGCCTCCCTTCCTCAATCTCACCTCGGCCTGATCAATTCCGCGGCAAGCTCGCGGCGACCGCATTTAGGAAAGCCCGCGGCTTCAGCCGCGGCCTAGCGGTGCGCCGCGCTTGCTCCTCATAAACCCCCTCAAACTTCACTAAACCACCCCTGCCCTTGGAGGATCTCTACCATCGCCCCTGGGTGCCCCAGAGCCCCCTCCTCCCTACAACCGGGCCTCACCCAGCTGCACAGCCCCGGCTCGGGCCTAGTCCCGGTCGGCGGCCATCTTGCTACACCCCAGCAACTGTGATATTGCTGGGACATAGCCCCACTCCCCTTCCCCAGCCCTAAAGCTGGGATTTGGCTCCCACCCCCACATCCTCAGGTCCAACAGCTCCAATTCCAGGGTCCGCCACCATTTAGTGTTTGATCCAGGGCTCCCCCGATCGCCCTTGTGGGATCAGGAAGGAATTTTTTTCCCCGGTCACGGCAGATTGGCATAGCACGGCCAGGGTTTTTTCGCCTTCCTCTGGATCAAACGGGGAGGAAGATTTGGAAATCGCCCTTCCCATCATCTTTGAATACCTCCCCGATCAATTATCACTTTCCCTGACGTTTTTCTGCGATTATGTCTAATCTGAGATACTCTGCAGAAATCATTTGGGGTCTAAAGCCATTCGCCTCAATATTATCAGCCGTCACCAAAAAAGCTCTAAGGAATGAGCAACTGTTAAGAATCAATCGACGATCGACAGTCAAAAATGACATGCATTTACACCAACCTAAGCACATATCATGCGCTTTGGTCAATACAAGGTTGGCAGTAAAACACTGACAAGAAATCCATGATTTCATTCTACAAAATGATTTAGACTGCCTTTTTATCACAGAAAGCTGGCTCACAGCTGACTGTAACATCATTCTAGGAGAATTGGTGCCAGAGAATTATCGCATTCTAACAGAAAACAGAGTGGGGCAAAGAGGAGGAGACCTGGCGGTGATCCACAAGACTCACCTCTCGATCACTAAACCAGGCCTTCAGTACTCCATTTATGGAAACCCTCACTCTGCAACTGCAAACCAATCCCCAGGACACTGTTTACATACTCCTGTGCTATAGACCACCGGGTCCAAAAACGCACCTGCTCATGTCATTGACAGAGTTCATCTCCACCTATACCCTAAACACCAAACATCTCCTGCTGCTCGGAGATTTTAACCTCTGGGCCAACTCCTCACAGGACCCCGTCGCCGACGCCTGCATTGACCACTTGGAAGGATTAGGTCTGCAGCAACTAGTATGTGGGCCCACACATGCTTCAGGTCACACGCTCGATCTCATTTTCAGACAAGATCTGGAAATCAATATTCTGGAAAATGAGCCGCAACCATGGACTGATCACCATGCCATTAAATTCACAATCAACATAAACGCCCCGTCAAAAAAAACGGTAAAACCGATGATAACACACTGGATTAGATCTCAGAAGAAGCTCCGCTCGGAACTCTTCAAAACTACATTAGGGAACAAAATAAAAACAATCCAACTACATCAAACAGCCACAGAAACTCTTGATGCTATAAACAAGGCTCTGCTACAGTCAGCCGACTTAGTAGCGCCAAAACGCACAACGTGCATCTGGAAAAACAACTCCAGCTGGTTTAACGACCAGCTGTCGTTGCTAAAGCAAGAGCGCAGAAGAGCAGAAGCAGCCTGGAAAATAAGCTCTTCAGAGGAAAACCACACCATTTATAAGATAATAACCAAAAAATACCATAAAGAAATCTTTATTGCCAAAAAAAATTATTTTTCCAATATTATCACCAATGCCCTAAACCGCCCCCGTGAACTCTTCAATCTAGTTACCAAGACCATGAACCCAGTCTGTCTAGAAGCCCCTAATTCTGATTCACAAGAATTTTGCAACGAATTATCGGATTATTTCATCAACAAAATTGAAAGAATCCGTGAAAGTATTCAGCAAAATACAACCTCCATCTAAATCACAAACCTAATACCCACATAATTCCACCACAATCACCTAACTTCACTCTAAAACCCATTTCCATCGATGCCACTAAAAATATCATCAGGACTCTGCGAAATAGCACAGCGCCCAATGATATCAACCCCACCAAACTGCTGAAAGAATGTCCCGATATTTTGGCTCCAGCTATCATGCAGCTCATAAACCAGTCATTCAAGGCGTGGTGCCACCCTTGCTGAAACAAGGTATAATCAAACCAATTCTAAAAAAAAACACTTTCGACCCCAAAGACCCTAACCACCGTCACCCCATAACATGCCTGAATGTCTTCTCCAAGGTAATGGAGAAAGAAGTTGTACAACAGCTACAAAATCACTTAAACACCCAATAATAACTTGACCCATTCCAGTCCGTTTTCTGTCCTGGTCGCGGGACAGAA
This sequence comes from Rana temporaria, assembly GCF_905171775.1. Classification (NCBI taxonomy): domain Eukaryota; kingdom Metazoa; phylum Chordata; class Amphibia; order Anura; family Ranidae; genus Rana; species Rana temporaria. The sequence continues at coordinate 240,497,719 of NC_053489.1, read as the reverse complement.
ACAGCACTGCTCAAAATATGGGATGACGCTCTAGAGGCCGCAGACGAAGGAGAATCTTGTCTTCTAGTACTGCTGGACCTAAGCGCAGCTTTTGATACGGTAGACCACAAATTATTACTGACTCGGCTAGTTGAAGTAGCCGGAGTTGCGGAATGTGATTTATCATGGTTCTTCTCCTTCTTAGGCCTTGTACAGACGAGCAAACATGTACGATGAAACCGGACCGTTTTCACCGTACATGTCTGCCCGGGGATTTCTGTATGATGGCTGTACTCACCATCATACGGAAATCCGCGCGTAAACAATACGCGGGGCATGGCCGCGCCATCGCCGCGACGATGACGCGGCTACGTGGGCGGCCCTGCCAGTTCAATGCTTCCACGCATGCGTCAAAGTCATTCGACGCATGCGAGGGATGGCGGGCGCTCGGACATGTACGGTAGATCTGTACAGACGACCGAACATGTCCGAGCGGACAGGATTCCAGCGGGCTGTTTCTAAACAAGTTTGGAAATATTTGCCCGCTGGAAAAAGGCCCGGCGGGCAAATGTACGCTGGAATCCTGTCCGCTCGGGCCTACACACGACCGAACATGTCTGCTGAAACTGGTCCACGGACCAGTTTCAGCAGACATGTTCGGTCGTGTGTACGGGGCTTTAGAAAACCGATCACAAATAGTGAAATTGGGCCCTTTCACTTCTGAAAAACGCACAGTGTCATGCGGAGTCCCCCAGGGATCCCCTCTGTCGCCTGTTCTTTTCAATATCGATCTTCGCCCTCTTTTTGAAATCATCAGCAACCAGAAGTATTTTAACCACTCTTATGCAGATGACACACAACTGTATTTTCGCATTTGCAACAAAAAGGATCATTATCTCGGACTAGAGAAATGCCTTTCTTTGATAGAAAAGTGGATGACAAAGAGTTACCTTAAACTCAATGGCTCAAAAACAGAACTTCTCCTGTTTCAGGCCAATCGGAAGATTCATCCCGCAACAACATGGACGCCCCGCCCCTTCTGGGTCAATCCATCACCCCCAGCACCAAAGTCAAAAGTCTCGGAGTCATCTTCGACACCTACATGACAATGGATGCACAAATAGGGTCAGTAGTCAGCGGATCGCACCATCTGCTGCGCCTTCTACGCAGACTCACTCCCTTTATCCCAAAAAAAGACATAGCAGTTGTGGTGGGGACACTTATCAACTCCAGACTTGACTATTCAAATGCCCTCTATCTTGGACTCCCAAAATACCAAATTACTTGTCTGCAAGTTGTTCAAAATACCGCCGCTCGACTTGTGACTGGGAAAAAAACATGGGAATCAATCTCACCTTTGTTGAGATCCCTTCATTGGTTGCCCGTAAAAGACAGAATCACTTTCAAAGCACTCTGTCTAACGCATAAGTGTATTCTGGAAAATGCCCCCCAGTATCTATGCGAGAAACTAAAAGCTCACAACACCAATCGCATTCTGTGATCCACCAACCAAAATCTATTCCAGATACCCAAAGCCAGATACAAGTCCAAAGGAGAACGAAGATTTGCGGTCCAAGGACCCAGACTATGGAACACTCTACCAACCACCATCCGATTGGAGGTAAACCACCTGGCCTTCAAGGGAAAGATCAAGACCCATCTCTTCTGAGGGCCCAGGGAATGGATAACAAGCGCCCAGAGGCGATTCAGTTCGCATGTGTTGCGCTATATAAGTTTCTCACTCACTCACTCAACGGTGGTCAAGGAGGATTGCCAACCAATAGTGATCCTTCTCCTTGACGCCACATATTATTTCACGGGCATTAAAGAATGAGGGAGCCCATGCACCGCAAGTTTACAGAGGCATAAGAAGACTTCTCATTGTCACTGAGGATTACAGTATATGGAACTGCCTCCTCCCAGCCACGTACTACCCCCACCTGTTAAGGGTTGGCATATGCCTTCGCCTGCTTCAATGCCTCCAAAACTGCCAGAATCCTCCTCCTCCCTCTCCTCTTCTGTTGTGTGTTGTATGGTGTCGCAAGAATGGTGTCTGCATAAAGCGGGCCTTGAGAGGAAATTAAGTCCTCCTCTTCCTCCTGCTGCTCTTCCTCGAGTGCCCTGTCCATAATGCCATGCAGAGTCTGCTCCAGTAGGAACACAACAGGGATTGTGTCACTGATGCATGCATTGTCACAGCTCACCATCCTTGTGGCCTCCTCAAATGGTGACAGTACAGTGCATGCAACCTCTATTAGCAGCCATTGTCATAGACAAAAAAAAGCAGAGCTGGTCTGAGCCTGTTGTTGTGCCATACAGGTACTCGTTCACAGCCCTCTGCTGCATGTGCAGCCGCTGAAGCATTGCCAAAGTCGAGTTCCACATTGTGGGCATATCACATATCAGGCGGTTTACGGGTAGGTAGAATTCACACTGAATTTCAGCCAACTGAGCACTGGCTGTGTGTGACCGCCTGAAATGGCTACAGACTCTTCCAGGCTGCTTTAGCAGATTTTCAATTCTGGGTACCTGCTTAAGAAATGCTGCACCACCAAATTGAGGACATGTGCCAGGCATGGCACATGTGTCATCTTTCCCCGTCTAAGGGCGGACAGGAGGTTTGTGTCATTATCTCACACCACCATTCCTGGCTCCAGCTGGAGTGGCGTGAACCTCCTCTGGGCCTGCCCCTGCAGAGCTGCAAGAATCTCTGCTTTGGTGTGGCTCCTGTCCCCTACACAATCCAGCTGAAGCACTGCATGGCACCTTTTAGCCTGACTCATGGAAAAGCCCCTTGAAAGCTTAGGGGTACTAATGGTTCATAGAACGATTCAGCAGAGGAGGGCATGGAGGAGGAGGGGGTGGAGATAACAAATCTTGTATCATTACCACTAGCTGTATAGAGACGTGGAGGCACAACAAGCTGCAGCACTGAGCCCAGTGGCGGCTGGTGAAGTTTTAGGATGGGGGGGCGCAATACCCCGCCCTTCCACATTTGGTCCCTCCCACTTCTCATAAGCCACACCCCTTATAGAATCCACCACTCCGTCCCCTGTATTCCACTTGCTTCCACTCAATGTCAGGAGTATACAGCTCAGCGTCACAGCACAGAGTATATAGCCCCAGCATCACAAATCATGGTATATAGTGCAGCCTTACAGATCGGTGCAAACAAACTAAAATATGACACTGTTAGTAATGAAGGACTCGAAATGGGCAGGAGATTACCAGAGACTGCGGACATACTGCACAAGATTACCAGAGACTGCGGACATACTGCAGGAGATTATCAGAAACTGCGGACATACTGCACAGGATTACCAGAGACTGCGGACATACTGCACAAGATTACCAGAGACTGCGGACATACTGCAGAAGATTACCAGAGACTGCGGACATACTGCAGGAGATTACCAGAGACTGCAGACATACTGCAAAAGATTACCAGAGACTGCGGACATACTACACAAGATTACCAGAGACTGCGGACATACCGCAGAAGATTACCAGAGACTGCGGACATACTGCAGAAGATTACCAGAGACTGCGGACATACTGCAGGAGATTACCAGAGACTGCAGACATACTGCAAAAGATTACCAGAGACTGCGGACATACTGCACAAGATTACCAGAGACTGCGGACATACTACACAAGATTACCAGAGACTGCGGACATACTACACAAGATTACCAGAGACTGCGGACATACTGCAGGGGATTACCAGAGACTGCAGACATACTGCAAAAGATTACCAGAGACTGTGGACATACTACACAAGATTACCAGAGATTGCGGACATACTACACAAGATTACCAGAGACTGCGGACATACTGCAGGAGATTACCAGAGACTGCGGACATACTGCACAAGATTACCAGAGACTGCGGACATACTGCAGGAGATTACCAGAGACTGCGGACATACTGCACAAGATTACCAGAGACTGCGGACATACTGCACAAGATTACCAGAGACTGCAGGCATTACTTGTCCTGCGACTTGGGACTTAAATGTTGCATGACAAGTCGTACCCCATGATTTCCAATGAGAACCGTTCATATCTGTGCGACTTCAAAGTAGTCCCTGCATTACTTTGGTCCCACATTGATGCAACTTGAGGTCCATAGACCTCCAGAATACACAGGCATTGCTTTAAGTCACATCAAAATTGCAGTAGAATTGTGCAACTTTCAGACTGCATTAGCCTGAAAGTTGCAAGATTCTGCCACAATTTTTTGGTGCGATTTTGCAGCGACTTGAAGCAATGCCTATGTATTCTGGAGGTCTATGGACCTCAAGTCACATCAAGGTGGGACAAAAGTAATGCAGGGACTACCTCAAAGTTGCACAGATATGAACAGTTCTCATTGTAAATCATCGGGTCCAACTTATCCTGCAACTTTCCAGTCCCAAGTCGCAGGACAATTTGCAAGCGGGGGGTGGTGTGGTGTTGACGGCCGATATTTTCCCTGCACATTAAGTATAAAAAAAATAGTTTTTTTCAATAACTGGGGGGATAGTCTGGTGGGGTAGTGTTACCGACCGCTATTTGTGCTGTAATTAATTTTTACATAGAAAAGAAATGTTGTTAATAAGTGGGTAAATGAATTATAATTTTTTTTTTAAATAACCGGGGGGGGGGGGGGGGGGTTGGTGGGTTTCCGGTTATTGAAAAAAACTTTTTTTATAATTCATTTACACACTTATTAACAACATTTATTTTCTATGTAAAAATTCATTACAGCACAAATAGCGGCCGGTAACACTACCCCACCAGACCACCCCCCCAGTTATTAAAAAAAAATTTTTTTTATACTTATTGCTAAATTGAATCAAATATAAAAAATAAACTGTTAATAAGCTTAATATATTTAACTGATATTAAATTAAAAAAAAAACATTGATTGGGGGGGGGGGGGTTGTTGCCTGGCATTATTAATATTAAATATTAAAAAATATTAAAAAAAAAATTGGATTAAGCAGGGGGGGGGGGGGTGGAGGGTGGATGCCAGCCGCCGAATATTTTTTTTAAAACAAGCGGGGGGGGGGGGGCCGCCGAATATTAGATAAAAAAAATACTTTTAATAAGCGGGGGGGGGGGGGGGGGGTCCTGGCCGCCGAATAAGAAAAAACTTTGTGGAAATCTCGGGGGGGGGGTGGATGCTGCTGTATAAGCGGGTGCGGTGTTGTGTAGCGGCCGCCGATGATTTGTATTACATAAGGGGAGAGGTGAAGACATGTCAGGCAGGCAAGCAGGCTGAGCTCCAGCAGTCCCGACGTCACTTCCTGTTTTTCCAGTGACGTCGGAACGAGCACAGAGACGGGCGGGTGCACACAGAAAGTGTATGCACCCGCCCGGCCATAACAATACACTCCATCGCGCCGGAAGCAAGTGGCGCGATGGAGAACGCCACAAAGGCATATTTTTTGTGCCAATGTAGCGCCGCGTCTGCAATCCCGTGATTGCACAGACGTGGCGCTACTCCTACAGCACTGTGCCCGGCGTCCGGCGCGCGGACACAGTGCACATAAGGCCCTTTGTTGGAATTTTTTTTTTCTTAAAGGGACAGATTTAAAAAATGTTTTTTTTTTGTTTTTTGTTTTTTACTGACTGTGGGATGGGGGGCGGCGCCCGGGCGCCCCTATGGACGGGCCGCCACTGACTGAGCCCTGTTCTGCATCCTTTCTGAGTTGCAAACAGAGTTACCCAGTGTGCTGTGAACGAAATATAGCATCCCTGACCATGCTTGCTGGACCGCGTGTCAGCATTGACGTGGACCTTACAGCTGGCTGCATTGTCCAACGATGCCACAACATTGCCAGCTGGAATGGCCTTACATGAAAATAAATTTAAAATAGAAAAGTAAAGCTGAACCAGTTGTTGTACAATTCCAAAAAATCACAATCACATCCCGACAAAATCTGAGAATTTTTGTGAAAAGAAGCCCCTAGGATGGTTCGGATTGAGACAATAAAATGGAATTGGCAAAAGGTATATATAAAAATAAAAATATTTATTTGATATAGGTCCTAGTAATCACAGTAAAAACTGTGATTACTAGGACCAATATCAAATAAATATTTTTATTTTATATATATATATATACCTTTTGCCAATTCCATTTTATTGTCTCAATCCACACCATCTCAGGGGCTTCTTTTTGCCAAAAATTCTTACATGAAAAGAAATAGCTACTGGAAACCTGCCATTGTGGTACAGCACATTCTGCAAAATCACAGAAAGGGCAATATCCACCAGACGGAAAGGCAGGAGTTGTAAAGCCAGCAGCTTTGACAAGCTTGAATTTAGACACTGGGCATGTGGGTGTCAGTGACTGTATGCTTTTTTTTTCGGCGGCAGCAGATGGGGCATAGAAATGTGTCTGCTATAGAGTACAGCTGGTGGTGTGCTACTGGCAGACCACCCATCGCTATACCATCATCCCTGTGAATGGAGGCTGCTGAGAGGTCATGAGGTATAGCGGGTGTAGACCAGAAAGTTGAGGAGTAAGGAGGAGCATTGCATTCCTTTTGTGTGGCTTTCAGGTGCTCTTTAAAATTGCGCACAATCGAGGAACGGTGCCAAACTTTGGTACTTAAAAATCTCCATAAGCGTTGCTTACATTTTTTTTACAGGTTACATGTTTAGAGGAGGTCTTGGGCTAGAATTGTTGCTTTTTGCTATAACGCACGCGACGATACCTCACATGTGTTCACTTCTGTGCGCGAGCATGCGGGGACGGGGGTGCTTTAAATTGTATTTATTTTTTATTCTTTATTTTGCTTAAATTTTTGTTATTTTTACACTTTCTCTTTAAAAAATAATAATGATTTGGATCACTTTTATTCCTGAAACAAGTAATGTAAACATTCCTTGTAATAGGAATAGTGTATGACAGGTCCTCTTTATGGAAAGATGTGGGGATAATAAGACCCCACGTCTCTCCTCCAGGCTTGAAACTCTCTCAGCCTTTCCAGCCACATCCTCGGCTTTGTTTACTTCCACCGGCCCAGACGTGACGTCATAACGTCGCGTCTTGGCCTCTGAGAGTCATAGAGATGACCATCTGGTCACCAGAAATCTCTATGGTAAACTTCCGACGGCGACAATTCATTCTCCAGCTCACCAATCGCACGGGTGAGCTGGGAGAACAATCAAGCAGCTGAACTGCCGCTATGATTGTTCTCATGGTGCACAGAATCGCCGGCTGAAAAAGATAACGTAGCTGAAGGTATCATTCAGATATCCCCACTCAAAGTCCATGACATACCTTGGGCAGGAAGTGGTAAATTACTGTGCCACAAGCAAGAGTCTAATAGGGGGTCACAGATGTGTAATGCACAGAGTGCAGTGTGTAACACATAGGGCAGTAGTCACAGTAAAACAAAAGCTTCTACCCTCCCCAAACCAAAATCCTCCCCGTTTTAGAGCTAGCTGTGGTACTGTGGATGCTCTGGGGAAGGGGGTGGACCCCCCATATCCCCACCCTCTTATCTATGCTTCTGCAAAATCTTACAAATACCTGTTGGCCCTGCCAGTGAAGTTCACTTAATGCAACTTTCTGTATGTGATGTTGTACCCAGGGCCAGACTGACCATTCGGGCACTCGGGCACTGCCCGAGGGCCCCATGCCACTAGGGGCCTGCACATCTCATAGCTACTGGATTTGGGACTTGTTTAGTCTGTCATTAAAGACCCTTTAGTTTTAATTATATTTTGAAGGTACAAAAGTACAAAACATTTAAAACACTTTATTGCTTAAAAGTGCATGCTGCAACCTCCTACATGGACATTAATGACAACTTCCCCTCCCATTACACAGAAACTGTCCAGAGTTTCCAGGTATGCTTGGGTATGGATGACAGGAGTCTGCGGTCCCTATGAGGGACCGCAGACTCCTGATTGACAACATGATGTCAAATTCAAATGCATCACTTTAAGGATGGAGCTTTTAAAATGTCTCAAGAGCGTATGAGATTTTCTATTCACTATAATGTATGTGCCATCTCAGGGTTAGTCCTTCATGGGTCACATGCCAGATCCTTGACATAACAAATTGAATGAATTATATATGCCATTTATGGAAATTCACAAATGTAGAGTTAGCTCTGGATTAACTTAAGTGGAATTAAAAGGTGCAGATAAGATAAATCATCAACAAACATTTTATGGGCTTGTTGTACAGCTTGTTATACACAAGGGTCTTTGAGTATTCATTGGTCAACAATCAAAGATGTAGAATATTTTTTTTTCAACCAGTACCCACATACACAAATCAGTTTATGTCCTTCCCTTTTGATATGTTCTGCATACATCCTGTAAAAACGTAAGTTATGAATATTTAAATAAATTTTAAAAGCTGAAGTCTAGGAAAGCAGCAACATACACGTTAAGTGTATGCTCTCTCAGGAAGGCATCACAGGAAGGCATTGTAGAATAATAATTCTCACTAGGGATGAGCTTCGTGTTCGAGTCGAACCCATGTTCGACTCGAACATCGTATGTTCGACCGTTCGTAGAAATACGAATGTTACGGGCCGGTCACGCCAAATTCGAGTGGCGCGTCACGGCCCATAATTCACTGCTGCATCGCAGTGCATTGCTAGCTGATGATTGGCCAAGCATGCACTATGACCCGCATGCTTGGCCAATCACAGCACGCAAAAAACGGAGAGCCATAATTGGCCAAAGCCAGGGTGGCTTTAGCCAATTATGGCTCAGGGGGTTTAGTACACGCCCCACACTATAAAAGGCCGCCTGCAGGTCAGCCTTGTGTAGTGTGTTGCAGCGGTGGTTAAAGACAGACAGAGAGAGAGAGACAGTGTCATTTTTTTCTAGGTAGATAGAGCAGGCCGGCTAGTCAGTTAAAGTTACAGTGTTTAGAGGATATATATGCATCCCAGGTGTTGTACATATATTTATACACTGTATAGTTTAGCTAGATCAGCTATTCCTAATTTACTGGCAGGCAGTTGATTGTGCTAGCTGCAGTATTCTCACGTGGTGTATTGCCTGTGTCCTCTGTAGTTTGCACCTAAAGCTACTTGGTGTGTACTGCCCGTGTCCTCTGCAGTTTGCACCTAAAGCTACGAGGTGTGTGTACTGCCTTTGTCCTCTGCAGGCCATTAGTATGTCTGGAAGGACAACAAGGAGAGGCAGAGAGTCACAAGGGCAAGCAGGCTCTGCGTCTAGCTGGCAACAGTGCTGGTCATGGGCACGGTGCATCATCATCAGCACGTGGCTGTTGGACACGCTCGTCCTTGTTTTCGGCAGCTGGCCATGTTGAGCCGCAACATGCCGAAGACTTGGTAGAGTGGATGACCTCATCCTCCTCATCCTCTATCACCAAGGCTCAGGGTACTTTGTCTGGCAAAGCAGCTGCCAAGGTGTCCTCTTCCCTCTGCTCAATAGCATCAGTCACTTCTTCCCTAGCCCCACCATGTCCTCCTGAGGAGTCCCCCGAACTGTTTAAACACAGTGTTGGGTACATGCTGCATGAGGATGCGCAGCGTTTTGAAGGCTCCGATGATGGTACACAGCTAGAGGAAGGCAATAACGTAAGCCAAGAGAGAGGGGGTGCCCAAGAAGGACAGCAATCTGGCAGTCATGTTCCCCCAGCTGCAGCATACTGCCAGGTTTTCTACAGTGATGAGGAGGGAGGGGATGATGAGGTCACTGACTCTACGTGGGTGCCTGATAGGAGAGAGGAGGAGGAAGAGGCACAGGCACATCTCCAACGAGGCAGGATGCCCTCCAGGGGCCAGCTTAAGGGCAGCACACCGACTGCATCACAACTCAGAGCTACGCATGTGCAGGGCGCTGCTGTGTCTCAGTGTTATTCCAAAAGTTCTTTGGTGTGGGCCTTTTTTGAGACGAGTGCATCAGATCGCACCGCTGCTATTTGCAACATATGTCTCAAGCGTATCTCGCGTGGCCAAAACATCACCCGCTTGGGCACCACATGCTTGACCAGACATATGTTGACCTGCCATGCAGTTCGTTGGCAAGCGTACCTCAAAGACCCACACCAAAGAACAAAGCGGACCTCCCCTTGCCCCTCATCAGCTGGGATCTCCAACCACACTACACCCTCAGTCCTCTCTGAAGCCTGCACTGATAGGACTGAAGGTGTAGAAATAGGTGTGTCACAGCCTAGTACATGCAGGCAATCTACTATCGGTACACCAATGGCAGATTGTACCAGGCAAATTTCCCTGCCCCAGCTGCTTCAGCACTGAAAGAAGTTCTCTCCCAGCCATCCACATGCCCAGCGGTTGAATGCTAGCTTAGCTAAATTTCTAGCACTTCAACTGCTGCCTTTTCAGTTGGTAGATTCTGCCCCCTTCCGTGAGTTTGTGGAATGTGCGGTACCTCAGTGGCAAGTTCCCAAACGCCACTTTTTCTCACGGAAGGCGATTCCGGCTCTCTACCGGCATGTGGAAGGCAAAGTCCATGCCTCGCTGGACAGGGCGGTCAGTGGTAAGTTGCATATTACCACTGACTAATGGTCCAGCAGGCATGGACAGGCATGTTACCTATCTTTCAAGGCGCATTGGGTGACTCTCCTGGCAGCTGGGAAGGACACAGGACAAGGTACAGTAGTGTTGGAGGTTGTTCCGCCACCACGCTTCCAAAATGCTACTACCGATTGTGACACACCTCTCTCCTCTACCCCCTCCTCTTCTTCTTCCTCTGCGGCCTCTTCCTGTTCTGATGTGTCCTTGGAACCAGCGGTGCTCCATAGGCGTTCAAGGGGCTACGCAGGTATGCAGGCAAAGAGATGCCATGCGGTGCTTGAGCTGGTGTGCTTGGGGGACAGGAGCCACACTGGGGCAGAGGTTCTGTCAGCTCTGCAGGGGCAGGCTCAGAGGTGGTTGACGCCACGCCAGCTTAAGCCAGGAATGGTGGTTTGCGACAATGGCACTGTAACGGTATGGCCCATGGGACCCAGAGGCTCTTGAAGGGTGTGGGGTACTCCTGTTTCAGCTTCACCAATGACTCTTGTGTCTAGGGTCACCCTATGTCCACTAGGGGCATAGGATAACTGAGAACTGATATCTTGGATTACATGAGATGGGACAGTAATGATAATCCACAATATATTCAAGAATGTCTGCAAAGAACTAATTACAGGTTGTTGATTCTGAACCCAACAGGTCAATAAGAGAGTGATTCATTCAATGTGGAACATAGACTGTTAAGGTGGTAATTAAGTCTGCTACTGTCATGTAAACTAACCCTAGTCTGGCTTCTAAAGACTTTTTCATTGTGTGATGCTAATTAACACTGTATTGTGTGAAAGTTCTATTGATGAAATGTGTATTGTATAGCAGGTGAAAAGAGCTTATCTCGGAGTCACCTTGTCTGGGTAAAAGGATTAGTAATTAACTCATGTAGATTATCTCGGTGCCAAAAAGTCTGACTAAAAATGTGTATTGGGCTCCTTGTGTCATGTTGTGGGGGGAGTTCAGTCATTGTTCATATTTGGTTGCTGACTGTATATAAGAGCCTGAGTTTTTCCATTAAAGTGTCTATCTGTTTGGAACCAGAGAACAGAGCTGTGTGTCTCGTCTCTGGGGAATCTGTATGGGCCATGTTTGTCTGCTGGATTGTGGAATGTCGATAAGCTGTCGTGGGTTGGTGGAATGGAATATCGTAAACGGTGTTAACCCCTGACCGTTACAGGCACCAACCTCCTCTCCGCCCTGTGACAGGGACAACTGACCCATGTGCCCTGCTTTGCTCATGTCCTTAATTTGGTGGTGCAGCGGTTCTTGGGCAGGTACCCGGGCTTACAGGATGTCCTGAAGCAGGCCAGGAAAGTCTGTGTGCATTTCCGACGGTCATATAATGCCAGTGCTCGGCTGGCAGACCTCCAAAGGGAATACAACCTGCCCAAGAACCGCCTAATCTGTGACATGCCCACCAGATGGAACTCTACGTTGGCCATGCTGCAACGGCTGCACATGCAGCAGAGGGCCATCAATGAGTATCTGTGCCAATATAGCAGCATAACTGGGTCAGGGGAGCTTGTTTTTTTTTCCCACCCCAGTGGGCCTTGATCAGGGATGCATGCACTGTCCTGTCACCATTTGAGGAGACCACAAGAATGGTGAGCAGTGACAGTGCATGCATCAGTGAGACTGTCCCTCTTATTCACATGTTGGAGCACACGCTGTGTGGAATAATGGACAGGGCCCTTGATGCAGAACAGAGGGAGGAAGAGGAGGACTTCCTTACGTCTCAAGGCCCCCTTTATCCAGACAGTGTTCCTGCTTGCCCACCTATCACACAGGAGGAGGACGAGGAGGAGAAGGAGGATTGTGTCAGCATGGAGGTGGAGCCTAGCACTCAGCATCAGCAGCAGTCTTCAAGGGATCAATTATAGTCCCAAGGAACCCATGGACTTGTACGTGGCTGGGATGAGGTGGCTGCGGATCATGTCGTCCTTAGTGAACCAGAGGACTCCGCACCGAATGCCTCAGAAAACCTACGCTGCATGGCCTCCCTGATCCTGCAAAGCCTGCGGTAGGATCCTTGTATTCGTGCTATCAATGAGAGGGATCATTACTGGCTGGTAACTCTCCTTGATCCACGTTACAAGAATAAGGTTGCGGACCTTATCTTGCCGGCGCAAAAGGAGCAGAAGATGAAACATCTTCTGGAGGCCTTGCAGAAAGGTCTGTGCAACGAGTTCCCAGAGAGGGGGAGGTTACAAAATCCTGGTCCTGGACAACGTGTTGCTGAGGCTTCGGTCAGTCACAGAAGAAGCGGTGGAGAAGGTGGCGGTCTGACCGATGCGTTCAGACAATTTTTAGTCCGCAGCCCCAAGGTATGACCGGTTCCAGCAACCAACGTCATCGTCTGTTTTACATGGTGCGGAAATACCTAGGGGCAAGATCAGACTTGGACACCTTTCCCATCGAAAATCTTCTGGCTTACTGGATCTTGAGGATGGATCACTGGCCAGAGCTTGCAAAGTACACAATTGAGCTACTGGCTTGTCCTGCATCCAGCGTTCTTTCAGAACGCACATTCAGTGCTGCTGGAGGCTTTGTAACCGATCACAGGGTGCGCCTCTCCACCGACTCGGTCGATCGACTGACCTTCATAAAAATGAATCAGGCTTGGATCACCACCAGCTACCAAGCACCTGATGCTGATGTAACTGAATAATTTTTTTTGAAATGTCAGATCCCTTCAAGACTGCCTATGCTGATGCTGAGTGACTATCCTGTTATGCTGAGTGAATATCCTTTTCCTCCTCAATGATCTTGCTAATAGCTAGTAAGAAAATTGTTGGTTCTGGGCACCGCCACCAGTGGCTAAGGCCCAATTTTTCTTCCCCTGTTTAACATTAATCAATTGTAATTACAATTTTTGATGCAATACTTTGCAGCGGGCTCATTCCTGCTCTCCAACTAGAGTATCGGTGAGGGGTTTCAGTGTTGTGGCACCAGCACCAGTGCCTAAAGCTCAATTTTTCTGCCCCTGTTTAACAGGGGCGTGTAATTACAATTTTTGATGCAATGCTTTGCAGCGGGCTCATTCCTGCACTCCAACTAGAGTATCTGTGAGGGGTTGCAGTGTTGTGGCACCAGCATTAGTGCCTAAGGCCCAATTTTTCTGCCCCTGTTCAACAGGGGCATGTAATTACAATTATTGATCTAATATTTCACAGCTGGGCGTTCCAGCGCCCACCAAGACTAACTGTGAGGGCTTACAGTGTTGTGGCAACACCAACACCTAGGGCCCAAATTTATGCAGAATATATACGGCAGGTCCCTACTTTCAAACATCCAACTTACAAACGACTCCTACTTGCAAACGGAAGGAGACAACAGGGATTGAGAGGGAATCTACTCCTAGGAAGGGAAATTCTCTTCTGTAAAAGGTGTCTCCTGTCCACTGATACTTTATCACCAATCCTTGTTTCACAAAAAAAAAACAATAATTTAAAAAAATCATTTGTCACCTTCTGAACAGATGCACACAGACAGCAAAACAAATGTTACAGGGGTGATAACCCTTCTCTATGTTTTCAGAAAAGCTTAAAAAAAGATTTTATGGCTGAAGCTACACTTTAATTACTTAAGGACCGCTGCACGACGATATACGTCGGCAGAATGGCACGGCTGGGCACATCAACGTATATGTACGTTGCCCTTTAAGCCCAGCCGTGGGGTCGCGGGCGCGCGCCCACGACCTGGTCCGAAGCTCCTTGACCGTGACCGCGGGACCCGCGGACCCGATCGCCGCTGGAGTCCCGCGATCGGTCCCCGGAGCTGAAGAACGGGGAGAGCTGTATGTAAACACAGCTTCCCCGTTCTTCACTGTGGCGGCGTCATCGATCGTGTGATCCCTTTTATAGGGGGGACACAATCAATGACATCACACCTACAGCCACACCCCCCTACAGTTGTAAACACATATTAGGTCACACATAACTCCTTCAGCGCCCCCTGTGGTTAACTCCCAAACTGCAACTGTCATTTCCACAGTAAACAATGCATTTTAAATGCATTTTTTGCTGTGAAAATGACAATGGTCCCAAAAATGTGTCAAAATTGTCCGAAGTGTCCTCCATAATGTCGCAGTCACGAAAAAAATCGCTGATCGCCGCCATTAGTAGTAAAAAAATAAAATAAAATAAAAATGCAATAAAACTATCCCCTATTTTGTAAACGCTATAAATTTTGCGCAAACCAACCGATAAACTCTAATTGCGATTTTTTTTACCAAAAATAGGTAGAAGAATACGTATCGGCCTAAACTGAGGAAAAACATTTTTTTTATATATATATATTTTTGGGGGATATTTATTATAGCTAAAAGTAAAAAACATTGAATTTTTTAAAAAATTGTCGCTCTATTTTTGTTTATAGCGCAAAAAATAAAAAACGCAGAGATGATAAAATACCACGCAGTGCCGATTTGCAAAAAGGGGCCTGGTCCTTTAGCTGCATTTTGGTCCGGGGCTTAAGTGGTTAAAGAAGTACCAGTTGAAAATTACAAACAGATTCTACTTAACAACAAACCTACAGTCCCTGTCTTGTTTGCACCGCCTGTATACTGCTGTTCAAAGTATATATATAGGGCCAAAGGGGCTTCTAATGACCTGGGGGAAGGGGGGCGGGTAAATCCATGCTATTTTTCTCAGTGATTTTCATCCATATTGCAGGAACCAAACATTACATTAAAGCCGCAAGCAGTCTTAAATTACTTTTTTCTTATAGTAATCTCATTTTGTGCGGGGACAGTTCTAAACACGTGCCACTTCACAGGCATACTATAGACAGCCAGCAGGTACGATATTTAAAGGAATTTTTCATTTTTTTTTACTTTAGGCATCATTAAAATCGCTGCTCCAGAAAAAACGATCGTTTTTAAAACTTTTTTTTCCATTGATACATGTTCCCTGGGGCAAGACCCGGGTCCCCAAACCCGTTTTCCGACAATAACTTGCATATTAGGCTTTAAAATGAGCACTTTTTAATTCGAACGTTCGAGTCCCATTGACGTGAATGAAGATCGAAGGTTCTGGTGCGAACCGAACGGGGGGGTGTTCGAGCATATCCCGATTTCTCACGATGCACAGCAGCTACAGACCTCTAACCAGTGAGGTACAATTTTTCTTCTCCTGGTCATGTGACCTCTCACATTAATGTGGAGAAGATGAAGGGTAAGTCTTTTGACGTGTACACACGGTCGGAATTTCCGATGAAAAAGTCAGACGGAATTTTTTCATCGAATATACCGACCGTGTGTATGCCCACTTTTTCCGTCGGAAATTCCGACAGACTTAGAAAGAGAACATGTTTTTTTCTGACGGAAAAAAATTCATCTGCATTGAATTCTGACGGAGAAAAATACACGCATGCTCGGAAACAATTTGACACATGCTCGGAAGCATTGAACTTATTTTTTCTAGGCTCATCGTAGTGTTGTACGTCACCGCGTTTTTGACAGTCGGAATTTGGCGTGTCTGTGTGTATGCCAAACAGCTTGAGCGGAATTCCGTCAGAAAAAAAACCCGTCTAAGTTTATTCCGACGGAAAAATCGGTCGTGTGTACGCATTACTTTCACTTCTCATGAGGTGCGAGTACTAAAGATGGGGGGGGGGAGGAAGGGGAAGCAGTCTCTGTTTGCACTGTCATCTGCAAATTCCACTTACCCTACTTCTTTTACAGCCTCTTACAGAGTACTTCCCAGTCCCCTCCAAAACCCATATTTTCTTCACAGCCTCCCCTGTCAGCCAAAGCTTTATCTCCTCACCATGCCTTCCCACAGTGCCTCTGTAGTGTTCTGCAGAACTCCCAGCTCCCCACAGTGCTCCCAAGCCTGCCCCAGGGCCCATTTCCACCCACAGCCCACACAATGCTCCTTAGCCTGTTGGATAGTCCCTCATAGCGCAGTTAGCTCTCACAAAGCCCCGCAAAAGTCCCCAAGCCCCCACAGTGCCCCTCAACCCCCAGAAGAGTCCTTAATATTTTCCCTTACACTGACACCAATGTAGGGGCATTTCTTACTTTTCTAGTGTGTTTTGTCCACCTACTGATCATTGCTTTTTTGCCTTCCCTCTCGGTTTAGAAATATAAAGTATGACAGCTGAGTTCTACACAATGAAAATATTGCTGTTGGGGTACCTATTAAAAATGTTGCTATGGGGCAAGTTATTTCTAGTTATGCCCCTGGTCACACCCTTCTCTAAGTGAGGTTGATTTTTTGTCTTACCTCTCTCTCTCTTAAGGACAACAGGCCACAGCTCCTCACTGCCCCACTAGTGCCTCTCCCTCATGAATAGCACACCACACAACCCTCTTTCACTGTGTAGGCCTCTTTGACCACTGCTGTTTCTTCACCTCACCTCTGACACTAAATTACAATAAAATTGCCAAAAACATGCAGAAAAAGGTTCCTTCTTAAAGGGTCACTAAAGGAAATTTTTTTTTTTTGCTAAATAGCTTCCTTTACCTTACTGCAGTCCTGGTTTCATGTCCTCATTGTTAGTTTTTGCTTTGATGTTGCTGTAAATCCTCTCTGTTCTGGACACTTCCTGGTTGTCTGTTTCCTGATCACCACAGTACTGGGAGATTTCTCTCTGTGGTGACTAATCAAGGAGGTGTGATTACTGTGTGTAAACGAAACTGGATTGGTGCTGAGGAGTTTTAGACAAAGTATCACTGCCCTCTATTGGCTCACTGCCCTCTATTGACTCTCTGTACATCAGAGAACCAGGAAACAACAGCAAAAACTAAACTAAACTGCAGGCACATTATATGATTGATTTTTATCAATTTTTAATCATTTTTAAAAGGAATCAGTTAACTATTATGTCTCTATACCCTGTAAACAGTCATTTCAGCTAAAAAAAATGTTTCCTTTAGTGACCCTTTAAGGCTGCTTATACATTAATCAGATATTTTTGTTTAGACCAGATTTTCACATCCACAAGTTCTATGTGGATGGGAAATACTCCACACTGAGCTTTTGTATTGTGGTATTGGGTAGACCTCTCCACCGTCAGCAGGGCCGCTGTTAGAAATCATGGGGCCCCGTACAGCCTACCTGACAGGGCCCCTCCCCCCCACCCACCGTCACCCCGCCGCCGCAGTGCCCTGCCAATCATAAGTGGCCAAGAAATTCCCTGCTCCAGAGCCACATGTATACAGGATCCATGTATATATGTGACAGTAATGCCTCAACTTATGATTGGCAGTGTACAGTGAGATGCTAACTGTTAGGTCTTGTTTACTTGTGTGTGTGTGTGTGGGGGGGGGGCAGTAAAAATGTGCAGCTAAGACACAGTTTTATCATCCCCCAACCAATCCCCCTTAGGCTGCAAAGGCACTGCTTCTGTAGTATGGCTGCAGGGTGTTTTACACAACATACCATCACTACTACCACACTATGGCAGTAGTGCCTTGGAAGCATAAGAGGGAGTGATTGGAAAATGGTAAAACTGTGGCTGAGCTGCACATTTTTACTGCCACCCCCACCCAAA